>NC_134102.1:75341918-75674418 GCF_000715075.1 Nicotiana tabacum | reverse complement strand
GTCTCTCGGGCTCTCAATAATCATGAAATCAGCCCAAACAACAATGATATGATGTATCAATAATAATAACAGAGACTGAGATAAAATGTGCAAGTAAAAACTGAGACTGAGTACATAAAGCATTTAGCAGAAAATTCAACAAGTACGCGACCTCTGTGGGTCCCAACAGTACTATCACATAACCTAAGCATTATTTCTAATATGATTTATAGTCAAATTTTATCAACACATAGAGAGCATATAGCTAACAGCAAATTATTCAACTTTACAATTTCCCGGGACGGACCAAGTCACAATCCCTTCGCTGCACACCTACACGCCCGTCACTTAGCATGTGCGTCACCTCTAAAATAATCACATGATAACAAAATTCGGGGTTTAATAACCTCAGGACCAGATTTAAAACTGTTACTTACATCAAGCCATGAAATTCTTATTCTGCAATGTCCTTTCCTCGTGAATTAGTCTCCAAACGCCTCGAATCTCGTCATACATAATTTGTTTCAATCAATAAAATTCATTGGAATTAATTCCATAAGAAAATAATGATTTACCATAAAAATCCGAAAATTAGCTCAAAAATCGCTCGTGGGGCCCATGTCTCGAAACTCGATAAAAGTTACAAAATTCGGAAGCCCATTCAACCACGAGTCTAACCATACCAATTTTACCAAAATCCGACCCCAACTCGACCCTCAAATCTTCAATTTAAACCAAGAGGGTTTTCAAATTTTTTCAACTCAATTCACCAATTAAATGATAAAAACAACCATGGATTCGGGTAATTTAGCCAATATTGAGTTAAGAAAACTTACCCCGTTATTTTTTCTGAAAATCACCCAAACATTGCCTCAATCCGAGCTCCAAATCGTCAAAAACTGAAAATGTGATGATGTCCCATTTTCAGAACTTAAACTCACTGCCCAGGCTTTTCTTCTTCGCGAACGCGGTCAGTGCCTCGCGTTCTCGAAGCACAAAATGCCTTTGCCTCAATGCCTTCTACGCGAACGCGTTCAACCTATCGCGAACGCGGTGCTTCATTCCCCCTCACTACGGGAATGTGACACCCCCTACGCGAACGCGTACACTAATTGCATGGGGTCCTCAGCTGCTTCCTCTCCTCTTCGCGAACGCATAACACCTCTCGCGTTCGCGATGCACACCCAGTCCACCCTTCGCGAACGTTTTTTTCCCTTCGCAACCGTGAAGAGCAAATATTGCCAGCCTCTCAGTTCCTCTTCGCGAACGCGATGAAGGAAACCAGATGATGCATCAGAAAAGTTCCGGCAGAGTTCCAAGTCCAAAATCCAACCCGTTAACCATCCAAAAATCACCCGAACTCCTCGGGACCTCAACCAAATATACCAACAAGTCCTAAAACATCATACGGACTTAGTCGAATCCTCAAATCACCTCAAACAACACCAAAACCATGAATTAAATCCCAATTCAAGCCTAATGAACTTTGAAATTTCTAATTTCTACAAACGACTCCGGAACCTATCAAATCACGTCCAATTGACCTAAAATTTTTCACACAAGTCATAAATAACATAATAGAGGTATTCCAATTTTCCCACAAGTCAACCCCTCGGTCAAACTTCTCAGAAATTAAACTTTCGGCATTTCAAGCCTAATTTCTCTACGGACTTCCAAATAATATTCAGGACACGCTCCTAAACCCAAAATCACAATACGGAGCTATTGGAATCATCAAAATTCAAATCTGAGGTCGTTTACACATAGATCCATATCCGGTCCACTTTTCTAACTTCAATTTTTAATTATGAGACTAAGTGTCTCATTTCACTCCGAGTTCCTTCCGGACCCGAACCAACTAACTCGATAAGTCATAAATCAATTGCAAGACATAAATTGAGCAGTAAATGGGGGAACGGGGTTATAATATTCAAAATGATTGGCCGGGTCGTTACATTCGCCCCCTCTTAAACAAACGTTCGTCCTCGAACGGGTTTAGAATAATACCTGGAGTCTCTAATAAGTGTCGATATTTGTTCCGCATCTCCTGCTCAGTCTCCCAAGTAGCTTCTCCGACTGGATGGCCTCTCCACTGCACCTTCACTGATGCTATGTTCTTTGACCTCAGCTTTCAAACCTGCCGGTCTAAAATAGCCACCGACTCCACATCATAAGTCAAATTACCGTCCAGTTGTACTGTACTGAAATACAGAATGTGAGACGGATCCTCGACATACTTTCGGAGCATGGATACATGGAACACTGGATGAACACCTGATAGACTAGGTGGCAAAGCAAGTGCATAAGCCACCTCCCCAATTTTCTTAAGTATCTCAAAAGGCCCAATATACCGAGGGCTTAAATTTTCCTTTTTCCTGAACCTCAACACACCCTTCATGGGTGAAATCTTGAGCAGAACCTTCTCCCCAACCATGTGAACAACATCACGAACCTTCCTGTCGGCATAACTCTTCTGTCTAGACTGTGTCGTGCGAAGCCATTCCTGAATTACTTTGACCTTCTCTAAAGAATCCTGAACCAAGTCAGTACCCAATATCTAACCTCACCAGGCTCAAACCAACCCACCGGAGGCCGACAGCGTCTCCCATATAGAGCTTCATATGGAGTTATCTGAATGCTTGACTGGTAGCTACTATTGTAAGCAAACTCTGCGAGTGGAAGAAATTGATCCCAAGAACCCCCAAAATCAATGACATAAGCGCGTAGCATATCCTCCAATAACTGAATAGTGCACTCGGACTGTCCGTCCATCTGAGGGTGAAATATTGTACTCAACTGAACTTGTGTGCCCAATTCTCGCTGCACTGCCCTCCAAAACTGTGAGGTAAACTGCGTTCCCCGATCTGAAATAATGGACATCGGCACGCCGTGTAGGTGAACAATCTCGCGAATAAAAATCTCAGTCAACCGCTCCGAAGAATAATTAGTACCGATTGGAATAAAATGTGCAGATTTGGTCAACCGATCTACTATCACCCAAACAACATCAAACTTTCTCAAAGTCCGTGGGAGTCCAACTACGAAGTCCATGGTAATACGCTCCCACTTCCACTCCAGAATTTCAAGTCTCTGTAGCAATCCGCCCGGTCTCTGGTGATCGTACTTTACCTTTTGACAATTTAAACACCGAGATACAAACCTAACTATATCTTTCTTCATTTGCCTCACCAATAATGCTGCCTCAAATCCTGATACATCTTTGCGGCGCCTGGATGAATAGAGTACCGCGAAATGTGAGCTTCCTAGAGGATCAGCTCATGTAAACCACCTATATTAGGCACACATAGCCTACCCTGCATCCGTAATACACCGTCGCCTCCAATAGTGACTTCCTTGGCATCACCGTGTTGAACCATGTCCTTAAGAACAAGTAGAAGTAAATCATCATATTGACGCTCTCTGATGCAATCATATAAAAAAGATCGAGAAACCACATAAGCCAAAACTTAATCCGGCTCGGAAATATCCAATCTAACAAACTGATTAGCCAGGGACTGAACCTCCAAGGCTAAGGGCCTCTCTGCTACCGGTAAGTATGCTAAGTTGACCAAACTTTTTGCCTTACGACTCAAGGCATCGGCCACCACATTGGCCTTTCTGGGGTGATAGAGAATGGTGATATCATAATCCTTAAGAAACTCCAACCACCTTCATTGCCGCAAGTTAAGATCCTTCTATTTAAACAAAAGTTGTAGACTTCGATGATCGGTGTAAACCTCACACTGGACACCGTACAAGTAATGCCGCCAAATTTTCAAGGCATGAACAATAGCTGCTAACTCAAGATCGCGGACTGGATAATTCTTCTCATGTACCTTTAGTTGTCTGGATGCATAGGCAATCACCCTACCGTCTTGCATAAGTACTGCGCTGAGACCAATCCGCGATGCGTCACAATACACAGTATAAGACTCTGAACCTGTAGGCAACACCAATACTGGAGCTGTAGTCAAAGCTGTCTTGAGCTTCTGAAAGATCTCTTCACATTCATCCGACCACCTGAACGGAGCACCTTTTTGGGTCAATTTAGTGATAGGCAATGCAATAGACGAGAAATCCTCCACGAAACGACGATAATAATCAGCCAAGCCGAGAAAACTCCGAATCTCAGTAACTGAGGATGGTCTGGGTCAATTTTGAACTGCCTATATTTTCTTCGGATCCATCTTAATACCTTCACTGGACACTATATGTAACAAGAATGCCACCGAACTAAGCCATAACTCACACTTAGAGAATTTGGCATAAAGTTTCTCCTCTCTCAGCCTTTGTAATACAATACCCAGGTGTTGTGCATACTCCTCCTGGCTACATTAGTACACCAGAATATCATCAATGAATACCACGACAAATAAATCAAGATATGGCTGAAATACACTATTCATCAAATGCATAAATGCTGCTGGGGCATTGGTTAGCCCAAAAGACATCACAAGTCTCGCACGACCGGTACAGAATCAATAATAGAAGCACCTACATCAACATCTCTCACAAAGGCCAAATATGACAAGCATCCCTTTCCAACCATACGTTGGGCCTTCAAATAAGAAATTACCCTACTAGGAACAAGATCTAGAAAACCCCTCCATTCAACCTTTGGCAACCCCTGTATCGTCAACGTCATGATTTTTGCATGACAGTCTAGAATAGCATGACATGGAGACAACCAATCCATACCTAGGATTACATTGAAATCACCCATACCGAGTAATAAGAGATCGACTCTAGTCTCCAGTTCTCCAATAGTTACTACACACGACCGATACACATGATCCACAGTAATAATATCGCCAACCGGTGTAGATACACAAACAGGTGAAACTAAGGGCTCACAAGGCATATCCATATAATGAGCAAAGTAAAATGATACATATGAATAAGTGGAACCAGGGTCAAATAATATAGAAGCCTCCCTGTGGCACACTGAAACAATACCTATGATTACTGTGTCTGAGGCAACGGCATCTGGCCTGGCAGGAAAAGCATAGAATCGAGCCTGCCAGCCTCCTGATCGGCATCCCTCTCTTGGGCAACCCCTAGCTGCCTGACCCCCACCCCGAGATGGCAGGGCGGGTGGTGTAACTGCTGGTGCTGGTGCCGTCGGTCGAGAACTCTGCTGTGAAACCCCACTCAACAGCCTAGGACACTCTCTCTTGAAATGACCAAATTCTCCACACTCGAAACAACCCTTCCTCTGACGGAACTGCTACTCCTGATAACCCGAGGGATGACATGTAGAAATCTGTGTGGACGAGGAATGATGCGAACTCTACGCTGGTAGTGCACTGAATGAAGACTGGCCTGAGTGAGCACTGTATGAACCATGGCTAGCTGATGCACCACGATGAGCTGGACGACCCGTCTGAGCGTGTCTGTAAGAACGACCCCTACCACGGTGAAACTGACCCCCTGAAGGAACACCACTGTAATCACCCGGACCACGAGGCCTCTTAGCCTCTCTCTCTCTATCCACGTTCCTAGCTACGAACCTTCTCTATCTGCCGAGCAATGTCCACTACCTCATCAAAAGTAGCACCAAATACTCTCTCCCTAGTCATAAGTAACCACAGCTGATATGCGAGGCCAACAATGAACCTCCTAATCCTCTCCCTATCAGTAGGAACCAACCAGACTGCGTGACGAGCCAACTCTAAAAATCTCATCTCGTACCGCATCACGGACATATCACCCTGGCAAAACTGCTCAAACTATCTACGTAGCTCTTCTCTACGGGACTGAGGTACGAACTTCACCAAAAAGACCACGGAGAACTGATGCCAAGTAAGGGGTGCTGCGCCAACAGGCCTACGTCTTTCATAAGTGTCCCACCATCTGAGTGCAGACCTAGAAAACTGAAAAGTAGTGAATGGGACCCCACTGGTCTCCAGAATACCCGCTGTCTGAAGCATCCGTTGACACCTATCCAGAAAATCATGTGCATCCTCTGACTCAGTACCGCAAAATGGTGGAGGTCAAAGCCTCTCAAATCTCTCAAGTCTCCTCTGCTCATCGTTTGCCATAACAGGAACTACCGGGGCCTAAGCAGCTGCAACCGGCTGGGCTGGTAGTGCCCCCGGAATCTGAAGTCCTTGTACTACCTGGTCTGGAGTACAGGCAACGGGGGTATGAGTACCTCCCCCAGCCTGAGAAGTGGCAGGTGCGGCTTGAGCCAAAACCACCTGAGCAAGACCAGTGTAGGCTGCCAATATCTGGGCGAAAGTCTCCTGAATGCCTGCAATCTCAATGGGTACAGTTGGTGCCTGAGCTGATCTTGTCGGCTCAACTATATCTGGAATCTTCTCCTGAGCTAGAATAAATGGTGGTACTACAGGTGTTGTTCCAACTGTGGTTCGAGCTATACCTCGACCTCTACCTCGGCCACGGCCCCGACCTCTCACGGCCTTAACTGGTGGCACTGGTGGCTGACCCTCTGATCCGGTAGTACGTGTCCTCACCATCTGTGAAAGAATAAAATAGCAAAAATTTAGTTTCTAGAATAAACAAATTTGCATGACAGAATACAAAAAAGTGAAATTTTCCTAAGGGTTCTGCAGCCTCTCGAAGATAAGTACAGATGTCTTCGTACCGATCCGCAAGACTCTACTAAACCTGCTCATGACTCGTGAGACCTATGTAACCTAGGCTTTGATACCAACTTATCACGATCCAAAATATCATCCATCGTGATGGCGCCTATCTCAATACTAGGCAAGCCGAAAATCTCAACAAACCACAATTTCTCTCAAGATTGAAAATATAATATCTAAATACAATACAAACACTTCCCAAAACCTGGTGTCACTGAGTACATGAGTATCTAATAGGAATACAAGTCTGAAAAATATTCATACTATAATAGTCTGAGACCAAATACGGTAAACAAAGAGATAGAGAAGGAGAGACAAGGTCTGCGGAACACGACAGCTACCTCAAAATCTCCTGAAAATCAACCGCGCAAAAGGATCAAAACCCGCTATATCCGGGAATACCTGGATCTGCACACGAAGTGCAGGGTGTAGTATGAGTACAACTAACTCAGGAAGTAACAATAATAAATAAGGAATTGAAGATAGTAATGAGCTACATAGTTATGGTTCATTTCCAGTAATTCCAGCAAAGAATAGACATGCTATCAAATCTGGCAGTTTAATGTCAAATCAATTTTTATACAGTTCTTGTTCATGTAATCCGTATATCAACAATCTTTCAGAGATTTCACAACAATGACAGATAGCAACTAAGTGCAACAACAAATGAAAATCAAGTACAACCTCTTAGGACAACAATCACTCACTAGGCTCCCAGCCCTCATCACTCTCTCAATGGGTACCCGCGCTCACTGGGGTGTACAGACTCCGGGGGGGCTCCTTCAGCCCAAGCGCTATAATTTGCACAGACAACTCACGTACCATAATATAATATAAGGATCCGCACGGCCAACTCACGTGTTTCATGGCCAACTCATGTGCTATAGTATATTATAAGGATCTGCACGGCCAAATCTGGATCCGCACGGCCAACTCACGTGCCATAATATAAATATCTGGATCCGCACGGTCAACTCACGTGCTGCACGGACAACTCACGTGCTATAGTATCAATATCTCATAATCAGGCCCTCGGCCTCACTCAGTCATAAATCTCTCCAGTCTCTCGGGCTCTCAATAATCATGAAATCAGCTCAAACAATAATGATATGATGTATCAATAATAATAACAAAGACTGAGATAAAATGTGCAAGTAAAAACTGAGACTGAGTACATATAGCCTTTAGCCAGAAATTCAACAAGTACGCAACCTCTGTGGGTCCCAACAATACTATCACATAGCCTAAGCATGATTCCTAACATGATTTACAGTCAAATTTTATCAACACATAGAGAGTAGATAGCTAACAACAAATTATTCAACTTTACAGTTTCTCGGGACGGACGAAGTCACAATCCCCTCGGTGCGCGCCCATACGCTCGTCACCTAGAATGTGCGTCACCTCTAAAATAATCACATGATACCAAAATCCGAGGTTTAATACCCTCAGGAAACTTACATCAAGCCGTGAAATTCTTATTCTGCAATGTCCTTTCCTCGTGAATTGGTCTCCAAACGCCTCGAATCTGGTCATAAATAATTCGTTTCAGTCAATAAAATTCATTGAAATTAATTCCATAAGAAAATAATGATTTTCCATAAAAATTCAAAAATTAGCTCAAAAATCGCTCGTGGGGCCCACGTCTCGGAACTCGACAAAAGTTACAAAATTCGAAAGCCCATTCAACCACGAGTCTAAACCTACCAATTTTATAAAAATCCGACCCCAACTCGGCCCTCAAATCTTCAATTTAAACCAAGAGGGTTTTCAAATTTTCCCAACTCAATTCACCAATTAAATGATAAAAACAACCATGGATTCAGGTAATTTAACCAATATTGAGTTAAGAACACTTACCCCGTTGTTTCCTCTAAAAATCACCCAAACATCACCTCAATCCGAGCTCCAAATTGTCAAAAACTGAAAATGGGACTAAGTCCCATTTTCAGAACTTAAACTCACTGCCCAGGTTTTTCTTCTTCGCGAACACGATCAGTGCCTTGCGTTCGCGAAACAAAAAATAGCTCCCGTCCAAATTCCTCCTTCGCGAACGCGACATCACCCTCGTGTTCGCGAAGCACAAAATGCCTCTGCCTCAATGCCTTCTATGCGAATGCATTCAACCCATCGCGAACGCGATGCTTCATTCCCCCTCACTACGCAAACACGTACACCAATTGCCTGGGGTCCTCAGCTGCTTCCTCTCCTCTTCGCGAACGCATAACACCTCTCGCGTTCGCGATGCACACCATGTCCACCCTTCGCGAACTTGTTCTTCTCTTCGCGAACGCGAAGTGCAAATATTGCCAGCCTCTCAGTTCCTCTTCACGAACGCGATGAAGGAAACCAGATGGTCCATCAGAAAAATTCCAGCAGAGTTCCAAGTCTAAAATCCAAACCGTTAACCATCCGAAACTCACCTGCGCCCCTCGGGACCTTGACCAAATATACTAGCAAGTCCTAAAATATCAAATATTGCCAACCTCGGGACATTGTTCTTTTGTTTTAAATTTTGAAGGTGAAACAGCCGACTATATTAATGTTGGAGATTCGGACAATGACTCTAGATCTGAAAAAAGGGAAGTAACATTTAATGATTTTGAGCTGCCAAAGAACTTCTCCCAGATTGTTAAGTTCGGCGAGTTTAATGAAGATGAAACAAGGCAGCATGGAAAGCACAAGGCAGCCTGGAAAGCATGTCAGATCCCTCTTTCTCCCTTTTTACAGTTCTGGGGGAAGCACTTCTGTTGGACCTCCAATTTTCCTCATCAAGCATCCATTTACTGGAGTTATTGGCGATGATGTTGATCCTGACTTGTTGGAAAAATTCAATAAGTGGCTATATTTTGTTACCGATACGGTTTCAAATAGGTTAGATTATACAATTTTTTCATATTTTCGGGTGCATTCAATTTTTGGATTTCCAGTTGAAACTACATATTAATTGTAATTGCTATGTTTTTAAATAGGAGAAAGGTGCTTTATTATTTAAAAGATAACCAACTCAAGCCGTGGTATGATCTTGGATAGGAGAAAGTTGATAAAAAGAAGTGATTTTATACTTTGGTACATCCCGGACAAGTTGTAACAACCCGACTTATCGTTTTAAGAATTAACGCCCCATTCAGTGGCTTAAAGTCTCGAATAGATTCGCAATATGTATTATGACCCGCGGGTGTGGTCGAGTTTGATTTACTGAAGATTCGAAATTTAATTAAAAGAGCAATTCTTATTTAGAAGCTTAAATGGAAAGAGTTGACCGGAGAGTTGACTTTTGAGAAAACGACCCCTGAATAGAATTTTGAGGATGGAAATAGCTTTGTATGATAATTTTGGACTTAGGCGTATGTTCGGATTTGGATTTGGAAGTCCGTAGGACAACTGGACACATTTTGGCGAAAGTTAAAAAATATAAGATTTTGGAAAAGTCCGATCAAAGGGTGAATTTTTGATAACGAGGTCGGATTTTAATTCTGGAAATGGGAATAGCTCCATTAAGTTAATTGTGACTTGTGTGCAATTTGAAGTCATTTCGGATTGATTTGATACGTTTCAGTGCAAAATATAGAAGTTGGAAGATTTGAAAACTTATAATTCGATTCGATGCGCGATTCGTAATTTCGGCATTGTTTGACATGGTTTGAAGCCTCGACTAAGTTCGTATTATATTTTAGGACGTGTTGGTTTATTTGGTTGTGGTTTCGAGGGCCTCGGGTGGATTTCGGAAGGTCAACGGATCAATTCGAACTTGAAGAAAAGCTGCTGGAATTTTTGGGCAACTTGCTCTTTTTTTTGCAGGTGCGTGAACAGTACCCGTAGGTGCATGAACAGTGCCCGCAGGTGCGTGAACAGTACCCGCAGGTGCATGAACAGTACCGCATGTGCGTGAACAGTACCTGCAGGTGCGCGAACAGAGCAGCAACATAAGGACAAAAAATCAATCACTTTGTCATTTTCGATTGAGATTTTGGAGCTCGTTTTTTGGGCGATTTTGGAGGAGCTCTTCACGATTTTGACTTGGGTAAGTGTTCTATATCCTAAAGTGTTTATATTTTATGAATCCATAATTATATTCATCATTTAATTCAGATTTAAATAGAGGAAATCAAGATTTTTGCAAAATCTTTCAAAAACAAAAATTTAAGATCTGGAAGTTGAGTTGTTATTGGAATTTGATAAAATTGGTATGGTTGAACTCGTAACAGAATGGGTGTTCGGATTTCATGAACATTATGTCGGGTTTCGAGGGGCCGGCCCCGCGTTGACTTTTATTGATTTTTTGGAATAAATTTTTAAGTCGACATATTATTATCCGGAATTATTTTCGATGAATTTTAATGATGTTATACAATTAATTTGGATAGATTGGAGCGGTCCGGTGGTCAATTCAAGCAAGAAGGATATTTTGTAATATCGGCATAACTTAAAAAAAGGGTAAGTGTCTTGCTTAACCTCGAGTGGGGGAATTACCCCTTAGGCATCGAGTCTTATGTGCCATTTGTGAAATATGAAAAACCGTGTACGTGAGGTGACGAGTACGTACTCAGATTATATGTGCAAATTTTATTGAGTTAAAGTCTTGAGTATATTCTCTAGAAAATTGGATAATTATTGGCATATATTTAATCATCTATTTGTCGCGCCTAAATCCTTGTTGTTGAATCTGTTATTATATGATATTTTGATGTGATTGTTACTTGATTATATACGTAATTCCGTGAATTTGCTGGTTTGATAATTATTGGAATTTAATTTTATTATGGATTTTTCCTCTGCAAATAATTGATTAAATGAGTTTAAGAAGAAGTGTTTATATAATTATTGAAAATTCGGATTTAATGAAGACTTTGCTTTATAATGAGTAATTTTTATCTCTATTATTTGTTTTTGGGTGTTATACATATTGTGTGGAGCCTTTCGGCTATTTGTTGTGAAATTAATTGACTTAGTTGTATCTTTGAATTTTGGTTGTGGCCATTGGGCAAATTATGATATGAATTGATTTTTGTTATGTTGCCGTGATAATTTCTCATGTAAATTGTTGTGTTGTGTGATTTATTATTTTGAGGAGATAAGGGTGGCATTTCACCGATTGATATTATGTGGGTATAAGGGTGGCATTTTACTGTTGTTGTGCTTGTTGGAATATTGTCTGGGCGGAGTGATAAGGGTGGCTATAGGAGCGATAAGGGTGAAAATAGGAGCGATAAGGGTGGCTATTGATATTGTCTGGGCGGAGTGATAAGGATGGCTATAGGAGGGATAAGGGCGACAATAGGAGCGATAAGGGTGGCTATTGTCAGGGACGATATGTGATGATGTGGAGTTATGATGTTGGTGATTTTCATGTGATGTTGTGATTTTCTTGTGTTTATTTTTATACCTTATGTAATTTGTCTTGTTGTTGGTAAATTAATAACAATCTGATTTATGTTGAAATTGAGAGCCTGTGGCTATTGCCATGCGGATTATAAAATAAAATGTGGGCACGAGGTGCCGTGAGTAAATAATGAGGATATTGACACGTGAATTGTCCGTGCAGTTGTGATATGAAATGTGAGCACGAGGTGCTGTGATTAATGATAATAATATTGGCACGCGCACTGTCCGTGCAACTGTGATATGAAAAGTAGGCACGAGGTGCCAGAGAAATATAATGATTTAATTATGGGCACGAAGTGACATGGAAATATGTGAAAATGGGTTGAGACGCGTATTTTTAAGATTATGACCTGAGGTGTCACATGGTGACTTCTTAATTGAAAAGATTATATATTCAAAAATATTTATTTGGAAGGATTTTTACTTAGAAAGCATTATATGAAAGAATTGTGTTTGAAAGATATTTCTTTGAGGAAATTATATTTGAAAAGATTTATTGAAAGAATTATATTTGAAAAATAATTATTTGAGAAAATTATATTTGAAAGAGAGTTATTTGGAAGAATTATATGTGAAAGACATTTACTTGAAGGACTTAGTTTAATTGGGTGTAATTGTACTTATTAATTATTAAGTGATATTAATGGTATTCTTGTTGTCTGTTGTGCATATCACTGGTTGTTTCATGTTGCCCTTATTGTTATTTGTTTCCTATTATTTTGTATATTATATTGCACAAGTTATTAGACTAGTGTGTGTCCTGAGTCTACCTTGTCTCTACTCCACTGAGGTTAGTCTTGATACTTACTGGGTACCGACCGTGGTGTACTCATACTACACTTCTGTACATTTTTGTGCAGAGCCAGATATTGGAGATATCGGGCTTGAGCAGAGTTAAAGCGGGATCGTAATGATTCACGGTAGAGCTGCTTGGTCGTCGCAGTCCCTTGGAGTCTTTTTATTTCATTGTACTGTTAATTTGTAAGCAAACAGTATTGTATATTATGTCCTCGTGATCATTCCATGTATTCAGTTAGAGTTCGTGACTCAGTACTACCAGTCTTGGGAGGTTGTATGTTCATATTTGTTTCGCTGTTAGTTTTGATTACTTATTTAATTTAAAAAAAGACTTCAAAATGTAATTGAAATCGGCTTACCTAGTCTTAGAGACTAGGTGCCATCACGACGCCTGTGGTAGGATTTTGGGTCGTGACAAGTTGGTATTAGAGCTCTAGGTTCATAGGTTCTACGAGTCACGAACGAGTCTAGTAGAGTCTTGCGGATCGGTACGGAGACGTGTGTACTTATCTTCGAGAGGCTACAGAACTGTTAGGAAATTTCCACATCTTTCATTCCTGTCGTGCGGAATTTGTTGAATTTGGAATTTGAACCTTTGTATCTCCATTCTCTCACAGATGGTGAGGACACATACTACTGGGTTAGCTTAGCAGCATCTGCACATACTGCTAGGGCTGCAAGAGGCCGGGGCCGAGGTAGAGGTCGAGATAGAGGTCGAGGAAGGGCACGTGCTGCGACTAGAGCACCTGTCAGAACAACAGTGTTGGGGGACAGGTACCAGAAACACCTGTTGTTACCCCCGGACTTCAGGAGACCTTAGCACAGTTCCTGAGTATGTTTCGTACATTAACTCAGGCGGGATTGATCTCTGTTGCACCAAATATTTCACAGATTGGGGGAGTAGCTCAGACTACTACCACAACTCCAAAGCAGCAGGTTCACGTTGGTCAGGTTCCGAGTGCAATACCGGTACAACCTGTTATTCCGGTTCGGTCTGAGGTCAGGCAAAAGGTATCTGAAGAAGAACAAAAAAGGCTTGAAAGGTTTAAGAGGTATAGTCCACCTACTTTAAGTGGCACAGCTACAAACGATGCCCAAGGATTATTAGAAAATTGTCACTGTATTCTCCGCACCATGGGTATTGTGGAAGTGAGCGGAGTTGCCTTTACTACATTTTAACTGTCAGGCGCAGCGTATCGATGGTGGCAAATCTATGAAGAAGGTAGACCAGCCGATGCAACACCACCATCTTGGTCTCCATTTTCAAAAATGTTCTTGAAAGAGTTTGTTCCCCAGACTCTCCGAGATGCGTGGCGCATAGAGTTTGAATGGTTGCGTCAGGACACTATGACAGTGTCAGAATATGCTATCAGGTTCAGTGAGTTAGCCCGTCATGCACCGATCTTGGTTCCTACAATCAGAGAGCGGGTCCACAGATTCATTGAGGGGCTCGATTATGATATTAAAATATGCATGGCTCGAGAATTGCAAACCGATACTCCATTTCAATAAGTAGTGGAGATTGCAAGGAAGATTGAGGGTGTTTTAGGCGAGGAAAGGAAGTCTAAGGAGGCCAAAAGGTCTCGAAGATCTGGTGGGTTCAATGGATTTTACTCTTCATCTAGGACCCATTATAGTGGAGGCTCGAGCAATCATTTAGCTCAGTCCGCACATCAGATTACTCGGGTGCTCTAGTTTAAAGTGCACCACGACACAAGATTCTTACAGTGGTTATTCCAGTTATCCGGCACAGACTCAGTACGAGCAGCCACGACCTCAGAGGGGTTGTTATGAGTGTGGTGACACTAGGCACATCATGAGAGATTGTCCCATACTCGGGAGGGGTGAATTTTATCAGAGCACTCCAGCTACGAGCTTTATTCCAGTTAATACTCCACGTGCACAGTCAGCTAGGGGTGGAGGACATGCGGGTAGTGGGCGCCTAAGAGGTGGAGGCCTGACCCATTGATATAATATCTATGTTTTGGCTGAGGCCGATACACCAGATGGTGTTATTACAGGTACGATCCCGAATTGTTATAAAATAATATTTTCCCTAAGTTTGATTCAGATCTGAATATTGAGGTGAGTCCTCATATTGTGCTCTGCTTATTGGTGAGATTCGTAAATTTTTGACCCACTTATATGTTTATCCTTGTTGGGAGCTTTGAAGATGTGAGCCCGTGTCTGTCATTTTATTTTTGTACACCATTGAGGGCTATAAGTCCAAAAGTAATTTTTATTATTCATTACAGTGGGTTTAATGTGTTTCGGAATAATTGATTCCAATTTTTATGAATTATATACCCTACCGGTATGAGGGTTCATTATATGTTGTGATAACTGTTTATGAAATATAATGAAAAGAAGAAAGGAAGGAAATTAAAAATTTCAGTTGGCACAATGTGCAACATACTTGTGATTCGGAGTTGAGGACGAGATCCTCGCATTTTTACATGATGTGAAATATTTAAACCGGGCTGCAAGCTACGGTGGAAGTTATGTAAGGGCGAGGTCCTTGTGGTGAAATATTTATGAGTTTAAAATTTTTCCTTTGTGAAATTTAATTGTACAATAGTATTAATAGGGAGTCATGCCTGTTACGCTTATTTGATAATTCTTATATATTTTATGTGCATATTCAGCCATTTTCGTGTGGTAAACATTGAGTTTTAGCCTATGAGATGAGTGCCCAGGTGGCGTTAAATGTGACTCGTTAATCCGAATAAGTAATCATGAGGTCTTCATGCCTCACATTCTGCTGTCAGTGTTATGAAAATTCGAAATGAGGTGGTGGTTAATATGAGATTAATTGATGATGCTGGAATTAATTATAAACAACTTTTAAGACCAGAGATGTGGTGATGAGCATACATATGATGTGCTTCATGGCCTGATATCATTGTGGTAATGCAGTGCTTGTAATGCTGAGATTAGTGTTATTGATATATACATTGTGGTATTTTGTTGGGTTGTGGATGTGTTGTTAGGAGTTATTTTGGTATTACTTTAGCAGGTGGTTAGGCACAATTACAAAGGAGACTCTGCCGAAATGTCTGAAAAATTTGGGAGTTAGAAAAATTTGGAAGATTGATATGTGCGAAAGAAGAGATAAATTATGTTATGTGTTTGATGGTGAATGATCCTAAATGGGGAAGAATGTAACACCCTAGAAAAATTTTGAATTACTTCCACACTATCAAGAAAGCTGATGCGTGCGTAGGCACGAGTTGCTATAGCCGGTTGAGACTAAAATCGTGCGTTGTTGTGAAAATCAAGCCTTTTGAAAAGGTTTAGAGTGTAAGAAATTAGTCTTAAAGTTTACAAATATGGATAAAAAAAATAATCTCAAATGAGATAGTGTTGTCGGGCTTATCTCAAATTCGGTAACGTGGGATCAACCGTGAGTATATGTGTAAAAGTAAAATCATCAATTTGGTAACCTCAGAATAATTCTTAGAACGTTCGAGGACGAACATTTGTTTAAGAGGTGGAGAATGTAATGACTCGACTTGTCTTTTTAAGAATTAAAGCCCCGTTCAGTGGCTTAAGGTATCGAACAGCTTCGTAATATATATTATGACCCGCGGGTGTGGTCGAGTTTGATTTACTGAAGATTCGGAATTTAATTAAAAGAGCAATTCTTATTTAGAAGTTTAAATGGAAAGAGTTAACCAGAGAGTTGACTTTGAGCAAACGATCCCGGAATAGAATTTCGAGGATGACAATAGTTTCGTATGATGATTTCGGACTTAGGCGTATGTTCGGATTTGGATTTGGAAGTCCGTAGGACAATTCGACACATTTTGGCGAAAGTTGGAAAATATAAGATTTTGGAAAAGTCCGAACTAAGGGTGAATTTTTTATAACGAGGTCGGATTTTGATTCCGGAAATGGGAATAGCTCCATTAAGTCAATTATGACTTGTGTGCAAAATTTGAAGTCATTCCGGATTGATTTGATACGTTTCGGTGCAAAATATAGAAGTTGGAAGATTTGAAAACTTATAATTCGATTCTATGCGCGATTCATAATTTCGGCGTTGTTGGACGTGGTTTGAAGACTCAACTAAGTTCATATTGTATTTTGGGACGTATTGGTATATTTGGGTGAGGTTCCGAGGGCCTCGGGTGGATTTCGGAAGGTTAACGGATCAATTCGGACTTGAAGAAAAGCTGTTGGAATTTCTGGGCAACTTGCTCTTTTTTCGCAGGTGCATGAACAGTATCCGCAGGTGCGTGAACAGTACCCGCAGGTACGCGAACAGTGCCCACAGGTGCGAAACTGGGCAGCAACATAAGGACCAAAAGTCAATCACTTTGTCATTTTCGATTGAGATTTTGGAGCTCGGTTTTTTGGCGATTTTAGAGGAGTTCTTCACGATATTGACTTGGGTAAGTGTTCTATATCCTAAAATATTTATATTTCATGAATCCATGATTATATTCATCATTTAATTCGGATTTAAATGGAGAAAATCAAGATTTTTGCAAAATCTTCCGAAAACGAAAATTTAAGATTTGGAGGTTGAGTTGCTATTGGAATTCGATAAAATTGGTATGGTTGAACTCGTATCGGAATGAGTGTTCGGATTTCATGTAAATTATGTCGGGTTTCTAGGATCGGGCCCTGCGTTGACTTTTGTTGACTTTTTAGAATAAATTTTTAAGTCGACATATTATTATTCAGAATTGTTTCCGATGAATTTTAATGAAGATATACAATTAATTTGGATAGATTTGAGCGGTCCGGAGGTCAATCCAAGCAAGAAGGTGATTTTGGAATAACGGCATAACTTCAAAAAAAAGAAGGGTAAGTGTCTTGCTTAACTTCGAGTGGGGAAATTACCCCTTAGGCATCGAGTCTTATGTGCCATTTGTGAAATGTGAAAAGCCGTGTACGCGAGATGACGAGTACGTACTCGGATTATATGTGTAAATTTTATTGAGTTAAAGTCTTGAGCATATTGTGTAGTAATTGAATAATTGTTAGCATATATTTAATCATCTATTTGTCGTACCTAAATCCTTGTTGTTGAATCTGTTGTTATATGATAATTTTATGTGATTGTTACTTTATTATTTACGTAATTTCGTGAATTTGCTGGTTTGATAATTATTGGAATTTAATTTCATCATGGATTTTCCCTCTGCAAATAATTAATTAAATGAGTTTAAGAAGAGGTGTTTATATAATTATTAAAAATTCGGATTTAATGAAGACTTTGCTTTATGTTGAGTAATTGCTATCTCTATTATTTGTTTTTGGGTGTTGTACACATTGTGTGGAGCCTTCGGCTATTTGTTATGAAATTAATTGACTTGGTTGTATCTTGGAAATTTTGGTTGTGGTAATTGGGCAAATTGTGATATGAATTGATTTTTGTTATGTTGCCGTGATAATTTCCCGTGTAAATTATTGTGTTGTGTGATTTATTATTTTGAGGAGATAAGGGTGGCATTTCACCGATTGATATTACGTGGGTATAAGGGTGGCATTTTATTATTGTTGTGCTCGTTAGAATATTGTCTGGGCGGAGCGATAAGGGTGGCGATATGAGAGATAAGGGTGGCTATTGATATTGTCTGGGCGGAGTGATAAGGGTGGCTATAGGAGTGATAAGGGCAGCAATAGGAGTGATAAGGGTGGCTATTGTCAGGGACGATATGTGATGATGTGGAGTTGTGATGTTGGTGATTTTCATGTGATGTTGTGATTTTCTTGTGTTTATTTTTATACCTTGTGTAATTTGTCTTGTTGTTTGTAAATTGAGAGCCTGTGGCTATTGCCAATAATGAAGATATTGACATATGAATTGTCCGGGCAATTGTGATATGAAATGTGAGCACGAGGTGCTGTGATTAATGATAATAATATTGGCACGTGAACTGGCCGCGCAGCTGTGATATGAAAAGTGGGCACGAGGTGCCAGGGAAATATAATAATTTATTTATGGGCACGAAGTGCCATGAAAATATATGAAAATGGGCCGAGACCCGTATTTTTATGATTATGACCTGAGGTGTCACATGATGACTTTTTAATTGAAAAGATTATATATTCAAAAATATTTATTTGGAAGGATTTTTACTTAGAAAGCATTATATGAAAGAATTGTATTTGAAAGATATTTATTTGAGAAAATTATATTAGAAAAGATTTATTGAAAGAATTATATTTGAAAAATAATTATTTGAGAAAACTACATTTAAAAGAGAGTTATTTGGAAGAATTATATGTGAAAGACATTTACTTGAAGGACTTGGTTTAATTGGGTGTAATTGTACTTATTTATTGTTGAGTGATATTAATGGTATTCTTGTTATCTATTGTGCATATCACTGATTGTTTCATGTTGCCCTTATTGTTATTTGTTTCCTATTATTTTGTATATTATATTGCACAGGTTATTAGTCTAGTGAGTGTCTTGACTGTACCTCGTCTCTACTCCACTGAGGTTATTCTTGATACTTACTGGGTACTGACCATGATGTACTCATACTACACTTCTGCATATTTTTGTGCAGAGCCAGGTATTGGAGATATCGGGCTTGAGCATAGTTAAAGCGGGATCGTAAGGATTCAAGGTAGAGCTGCTTGGTCGTCGCAGTCCCTTGGAGTCTTTTCATTTCATTGTATTGTTAATTTGTAATCAAACAGTATTGTATATTCGGTCTTCGTGATCATTCCATGTATTCAGTTAGAGTTCGTGACTCAGTACTACCAGTCTTGGGAGGTTGTATGTTCATATTTGTTCTGCTGTTAGTTTTGATTACTTATTTAATTTTTTTAAAAAAAGCTTCAAAATGTAATTGAAATCGGCTTATCTAGTCTTAGAAACTAGGTGTCATCACGACACATATGGTGGGATTTTTGGTCGTGACAGAAGTCTTCAACGACACGGTAAACACATATCCCGGATGTAGTATTCTGTAATTTACGAAGTCTATAGTGTTTTGGTTTTAAAATTATAGTTAAATTGTATGAAGCATTGACAAATAGTGAAATCTATTTTTTTTTTGCAGCACATTGATGTTATTTTATACTATTTGAGGAAGAGAGGAAAGTATGGTCCTCAAAACAAAACACGGTTTACAACCACTAACTGTATGTTCAAGACTAGAATTGAACAAATTTATGAGAGGTACATTAATGCTCCTGCCGATAAGAAGCTTGTTGTTGTCAAACCCCAGGACATCGTATCAGAATACATATTGGGGTACAGGTTACTTACAAATGTTGCATGGGATAAAGTTAATTTTGTGATTATGCCCATAAATATTGTGGAGAAATTTCATTGGTTGTTGGTTGTGTTTGACATTACCGATAGGGTTTTATATATTTATGATTCTATGGTCTCTTCACGAAATCACAACCTTGTTGAATCTATTGTCAACAAGTTTGCTGTTATGATCCCCCTCTACTTGTCATGCACCGACTTCTATGGCAAGCGTCCAGACAACAACTACAAGAATACAAAGGCATACATTGAAAAAGGTGTTACTGACCCTCTTGACATTCAGTGGTTGGTCGGTGAGATACCCTAGCAGAAAGAGGGATCACTGTATGAAAATATTACTTTTCCTTTTATCTATTTAACAGATTTTATTTTACAATGAATGCTAAATCTTTTTCTCTAAGTTTTTTTTGCAGTGACTGTGGTGTATACGTGGCTGCATTTGCAGAATATGTCAGCATTGGAGAGCTAGCGATTTCAGAGGAAGACCTTTCTGATATTGATCAACACTGTAGACGCTATAGGGCGCTACTTTGGGATTATGCTAAGAAAAAGCAAGAGCTTGGTGAAATTAGTGAAAGTGAGGTGACTGGTAGATTAGCAAGAAAAAAAGGTACACCAGCTGTGAACGAGAAAACACAAGTCCAGAAAAAGAAGAATTAGTTGCCCTTTTCGATAGAAAAATTGCAGTTAAATTGTTTAGTTGTAGCTGGTTTGTAGTAAAGTTGTAGACAATTTATTAACTAAGAACAAGTCAGCTGCAATTTATTTGTGCTACAATTGTTTTACCTTTTGTTTTGTTATTTTGTCTAGAATTCTACTACTTAGAATAGAAAATATCTGTGGTTTTATTTTGGTGGAAAGTTGTTAGTACTTGATCTCGATATTATTAGCATATAATGAATTGTAGTTAAATTATTTAGTTGTAGTTAATTTGTAGTAAAGTTGTATGCAAATTGTTAACTAAGAATAAGTCAGCTGTAATTTATTTGTAGTAGATTTGTGCTATAATTGTTTTACCTTTTATTTTGTTATTTTGTCCAAAATTCTACTACTTAGAATAGAAAGCATCTCTGATTTTTTTTTGGTTGAAAGTTGTTAGTACTTGATCTCGATATTATTAGCATATAATTTCTTTACAGTTTAACTACAATTATGTCTACAACTAATATACAAAAAATACATAATCCATTCAATTTTAAGCATTGTTGTTAGGAAAGGCTGAAATAAATAAACTCAGTAATTGAACAAAACAACTACAAACCAACTGCATTAAGAGTTGAAAAAATTTCATTATACGAGATAGTCTTTATTCAAATTAACAATACAATTACACCTCAACCATAATTCTCCAGAACAGAACAAATACAACTTCATATCTTAAACTACAGATTATCTTCAACAGTACTCAAGAAAAAACAATCTTGTGACTATATCAATTTTTATTTTCTTTTGGGAGCATTCATACAAGATCTTTTGTTATGCCCTTCTAGTCCGCAGTTGCCACATGAAATCTTGTACTTCTTTGCATTTACTTCATCATATGGTTTGTATCTTTATTTTTGAGGTCTCTCTGGCTGTCTTTTCCCAATAGGTGGCATTACAACTTCTTCAACTATATGTTGTGGCACATTCCATTTGCTTTCATCAGGAAGCGGGTCTACTGATATATCATAAGTATGCAAAAGGCACTCCCTCGTGTAATAAGGAGAAAAATAGTTTTCATAAGACTCGTTCCTGTGCCTCAAAGCCGCCAAAGCTTGTGCACAAGAGGTATGCTTTAGGTATGATTTAGGTACCTGAGACCATATGTGATAGCCAATATCGTATAGGTATGCTTTAACATGCGTGTTGATCTCTTCAATCTGTGACATTCTTTCATTAAATTTATCAAGCGTGTATGATCGTGCTGTGGCAAAGTACAATTCGCTTAACTTTAGATGACCGTTCTTGAACTTTGACCTTACATTTGTTCAAATATGCCACATGCAAGCATAATGTGGCATGCCGGTATAAACAGTAGATGTTGCCTTCAAAATACTCTCATCCCAGTCCGAAACAACACACATATTTGATTTTTCACCATACGCATGTTTGAATGCTCAAAAAACCACGTTCATGATGCATCATTTTCTGAATCAACAACGGCGTATGCTAGTGGTTATATGTTACCTATCACACAGGTGGCAAAAAGAAATTCAATTTCTGTAATAAAACTTGAGAGTATAAAAAATACATACTGAAAAACAACTTTATAACAATATTTCTACAATTAATCTATAATATCTATTACATCCATTGTGCTAGCTATTAACATTATTCCCCTATATGCCGACTTCAAGAAGGTGCCATCAACTACTACAACTGGCCTACAATACTCCCAACCCTTGATGGACATACTAAGTGCAACAAATATGTACAAGAAATAGTCATCTTCAGTCTTCTGCAATTTAACTAATGACCCCGGATAAGTTTTCTCCAGAATATACAAATAACTTGGCAAGCGACTGTAGGAATCAACAGGATGACCTCTCAAAAATTCCAAAGCCTTTTTCTTTGCTCTCCAAGCTTGCATGTATGTTAAGTTCACACCATATTCCGACAACATATCAGTTTGTATGTCTTTTGGTGTGTATATTGTTTTAGGATCCATATATTTTGGTATAACCATGCTACCAACTACCATGGCAGTAAGTTTGCGTTGTATGTATGTATTGTCCATCAAAGAGCATGTGTGCAAGCTGTTAAATTTTCGAATCTTGAATAATGCTGATTCATTTATACTGGTGGACTTGAAGTGCCATGTACAATTGTCCCCAACACATACGAGGCAGTAGTTATAGAATAAAAATAATTTAAAAAATGTGATGAAAAATGTAGCTACAAAATAAGAGGCTGCTTAAGCACAAAAATCTTATATTAAATAATTCATATACAAACAAAACTACAAATTATATAAAATTTATATACAAAGAAACTACAAATTGTACAAAAAAAATACAAAAACACTACAAATTAAACAAAAATATGAATTTGACAATTGAACCATTCCTACCTTCTTGCGCTAGACCTTTTCATCCTAAATTGAAACTTATTCATGATAGAATAGTGCTTCATTGCACTGACAATTATTTTTTTGTCTTGGTAGACTTGGCCTACTTTAATAACATTTGGCGTACGTTCTGTTATGATGATACTTTCATATTCCACAATCGCCGGAGATGTTGGCCTATCAATCAACTTCACTGTTTCTGATACTTCTCCAATTTTATTACAATTGCTTGACAATTGAACCACGTTAGACATATGATAATCAGATGAACCTGCACTCAATTAAAAGTATCTACAACCCAGACCTAAATTATAGATAGGTTATAGTAAAATTGTAGAACATGTGAAATTAAATACTGCAATAGACATAACAGTTGAACTACATTTGTTGTGTAGTATCGTTGTAGATATGTTGTAGAAAAATTGTAGAACACATGAAAATGACAAAACATCACCACTGAAAAAATAGAGCAAACCTGTAATTATGCTCGAATTAGAGATACTGCATTCCAAATCGAAATCACGCATTGTTATACACAGCGGATACATTCCTAAGTTTTTGTTTTCCTTTTTTGTCTCCATGTATACTCGAACTTCCATATCATTCCCAATTTCCATTGGAGGATGACGTTCGTTGACATTGTATTTGATTTCACTGATTTTTGCGGAGGTATCGATCATTAGATGCTCTGCAATTGCATAATTCAATTGACTATAATTTGAATCCTCGTTGACTACAATTCCATCAACATTAAAATCTTTGTATCTCCCAATGCTATCCCAGTGACCATTTAGCTGAAGCATAATCGCTAATTTTGACATTATGTCGCGAAATTCAATACAATTGTAGATAATTGTTTGCAAATTTGTTTTCAAAACCTTCGCTTATGGAAAACTAGAGGAAACAGAGAAAATCAGAGAATAGAACTTGATTATGCTGCGATGATAATCAGAGAAAATTGGTGTTAAAGCAGGATTCTACAAATATATTGGCTTGATTAATGTGCGATGATTGCATCAATAAAATCTCTGAAGAATCCTACACGATCCCAAATTCCAGCGTCTAAAAAAGGAAGGCTACTGCAGAAAGGATTCTAGTTTAAATAAATGTATATATTTTGTAGATAAAACTTATTTAGGTAGGATAAATAAATAAACGTGGGCATTTTTAATAATAAAGTTTCAAATAGTGTATAGGACAGAAAAAATCTCATTTTTATAATCTTTTAAGGCCCATAAATCACTATTTATTGTTGTAGAGAAGGCCGAGCAGGAAGTTTGACAAATTAGCAACTCCAAACCCCGGCTGTCAATAATACCCATTGAGTATTGCATCCACCCAATAATTCTCTTTATATAAAACATAATAACTCACTTCCCATAGTTAAATTGTTGCTGCCTCAGTAAAATAAAATCATTGGTATAACACTAGGTCTAATTCATCGAAATTCTCTTTGTAAAATGGTCTTGTAGGAACCAAATTAATTATCATATAAATCAACTTTATTTTACTATAATCCGCAGATAAAATTTCAAACTCACTCGTTATTAAGAGCTGATCCTGTATCGCTCCTTACTATTTTGGAGTACCATTTCTCTGTGTCTATCCCATATGCACAAAAACTTATTAAAATAATAATAACTCGCTTGAGGAAAAAATAACTCAAATTATTTTTCTTCCAACAACTTGCAATAATTAGATGGAGTCTTTTAAACATAATATCTTTAAAGCTAACAAAATTTTATGGGCGTTACGTTCTTCCACTTAAGAATATTCGTCAAGTCTTACCCATGAAAGAAAAAGTGTGAACACTTCATCTTTACATGTTCTCGTCTTCCTATACTTCAAAACTCACGCGCCTCTTCCAAGCCATTTGGATCCAACCAACTCTCATTCCATTAATGCAATATATGTCTCAAGAATCTAATTCGTAAAACTTTAACGATAGTTCAATATAAACTGAGTGCAACTTTTTATGGTAAAATTTATATTTATCCCATATGAAAACCATGCTCATCTTATCAAGTCTCTCAAGCTTACCGAAATCTCAAAAGCATCTCTCCTGTAGTTGGGACTAATACCATTTTTATACATGTCTTATAGCAGCTAACAACAATATCCAATAGTCACAGTTACATAATATGGAGTTTTAGGCGACTCCAGGTGATCCTATTGTACGAAATTGAAGAAAAAAATCTGATTCAAAAGACCAATCTTCCGTGTGTTGTTTACATTGAGCTTTGCACATGTATATATTATACACTTACATATATATATTTATTCCTCCCACACTAACCCACTAACCTATGTCTCCTTATATTATAATTATCTTACTAACCCCATTAATTTATGTCCCCTAACCCATTAATTATGTCCCCTATATTCTAAACACTAATATGCATGACATTCTTCTCCATTCTTCTTCTTCTTCTTCACCCTTCTTCTATATGTCTAAGTAAATGTCCAGAGATTGTTAGAATTAGGATATTGTTTCTGGTTTCTTCTTCCCAACATCCCCCTTCAAGTTGGAGGGTAACTTTGTGACCCCTAACTTGCTCAAAATCTCGAAGTGAGAAACCCCAGAAAGTGGCTTTGTGAAGAGATCCGCCAGTTGGTCTTTAGATGGAACAAAAGAAAGAGTAATTAAACCGGAAAGGAACTGTTGACGCACAAAATGACAGTCAATTTCTACATGTTTTGTGCATTCGTGGAAGACGGGGTTACGGGCGATATGAATGGCTGCCTTGCTGTCAGAGTGAAGAGGTATGGGAAGACTTACTGATGCAGAAAGATCTTCAAGAAGTCAAACTAACCATGTAAGTTCTGCAGTTACTCTTCTCATCGATTTGTATTCTGCCTCTACAGAAGATAGAGAGATTGACACTTGTTTCTTTGATTTCCAGAAAATGGGTGCTCCTCCTACTGTGATGAAAAATCCACTTACGGACCTCCTAGAATCCTTGCAAGAGGCCCAATCAGCATCGCAAAATGCAAGCAAGGAGAATGAGTGTTTTGCTGAGAGAAGTATTCCTTGTCCTGGATCATAGCTCAAATATTTGAGCACTCATAAGGCAGCAGAGAAATGAGACTTACATGGTTTCTGCATGTATTGACTAAGGGTAAGGACTGCGAAAGAAAGGTCAGGCCGAGTGTTAGTGAGATAGTTTAACTTGCCAACCAGATGATGAAATACTGTTGGATATTGCAAAGGGTGCCCATCATCAGCTTGAAGCTTGGAGGAAGGATCAAGAGGAGAACTGACTCGAGGCAAATGAGATACGTCAAATTCCTCCAGCATATCTAGGGTAAATCTCCTTTGGCTTACAATAAAACCTTCTTTTTCTCGCAGAATTTCCATCCCTAAAAAATAATGTATGTCTCCTAGATTTTTTACCTTGAATTCACTGTTTAGAAAACCCTTGATATGCTGAATTTCTTCCAAGTCATCTCCAGTAAGTAGTATGTCATCTACATAGACAGCTAGGATAGAAATCAGGTTTCTTGTCCGTTTAAAAAATAGTGAGTAATCATTTAATGATGAAGAATACCCTTTAAAACTCAAAGCTCCTGCAAGCCTAGCATACCATTGCCTGGAAGCTTGTTTTAAACCATACAATGACTTACTTAGTAAACAAACATGCTTAGGACTAGGAGGTGTTAAGCCTGCTGGAAACCTCATGTACACCTCCTCTTGTAGATCCCCATGTAAAAATGCATTGTTGATATCTAATTGACACACATTCCAATCTCTTTTGGCTGCAATAGTAAGTAAACACCTTATGGTTGTCATTTTCACCACTGGTGAAAAACTCTCACTATAATCTATTCCTTCTCTTTGGACATCCCCCCTGACCACCAGCCTTGCCTTCAACCTTTCAATTCTTCCATCCAATAAATGCTTTACCTTGTACACCCATTTGCAAGGCAGAGCCTTATTTCCTTTAGGTAATTTAACCACATCCCATGTGTGGTTGTCTTCTAGAGCTTTAAGCTCTGAATTCATAGCTTCTATCCAACATGGATGTTGATAAGCCTGTCCAAAATTGTTAGGATCTGTGACAGTAGAGAGGGATTGCAACACATGTTGATTATTGGGTGACAGAGAAAAGAAACAGAATTCCCTAGGCTTACTTGGTTGAGTGAAACAAGCTGCTGCTACATTTGTGAACATGATATTACTGCATACATAATCTTTCAAGTAGGTTGGTTTATTGGAAACTCTTCCTAACTTTCTCAATGGTATAGGTTGCTTGGGTATAGAAACAGGCAAGGTAGTGTGTGGTGTATCTAGGATAGACTGAAAAGGAATTGGGGTAGTAGACAATTGGTGATGAGAGGGAGTATATGAAGAACTTGGTGATGGTAAGGAGAAAATATCACAAACTTCAGGTTCTAAAGAGATGGGTGAGGATTGATCCTGTGATGAAGGTGAATATGTGGGTTCTGTAGTAAATGTTAAGCTTGGGAATATAGGATGTTGTGATGTGCTGGTTTCAACAAAAGGAAAGTGCGATTCATGAAATTTCACATCCCTTGACACAAATACTCTTCCCGTGGACAATTCCAATAGCTTATATCCCTTCTGATGAAGCGGATAACTAAGCAAAACACAAGCAGTTGCCCTATCATTGAACTTGCCTCTTCCCTGGGATATTGTAGAAGCATAACAGATGCATCCAAAATTCCTTAAATGATCATACTTGGGTTTCTCTTGAAATAAAACCTCATATGGTGTCTTTCCTTTAAGGACACTAGAAGGCATCCTATTAATAAGACGTGTGGCAGTTAGGATAGATTCACCCCAATATTACATGTGTAGCTTGGATTGAGACATTAACCCTCTTGCAATCTCTAAGAGGTGTCTATGCTTCCTTTCAACAATTCCATTCTGTTGAGGGGTTGCTACACAAGACAGTTGGTGTAGAATTCCTTCTGAAGCTAGGAAAGCTGCCTCTTGTGTACCTTTTCCCAATTCTAATGCATTGTCAGATCTTATCATTCTGACTTTCACATTGAATTGCCTTTCAACCATAGACAGAAAAGATTTAAGCATAGGAAAAGCATTGCTTTTTGCACTTAATAAAAACGTCCATGTTCCTCTACTATAGTCATCTACTATAGTTAGGAAATATCTAAATCCATTATAAGTATTTGACTTATAAGGTCCCCATGTGTCTACATGTATAAGTTCAAATATATGCTTGGATTTTATGCTACTGATAGGAAAAAGATTCCTAGTTTGCTTAGCCTTATGACAAACATCACAGATAAACTCAAAATTTGGCTTACAATGAAGGAAATCTAAATGTTTCAGTGCTGAAAATGGAAGGTGTCCCAATCTTACATGCCAAAGTTTAACATCAGGAGTACCATTAATTTGAACTGGACTAGAAAAAGAAACAGACTTTGAAACAGAATTTCTTTCTTTCGGAATTGAAGGTACATTACTACTGAATAGCCCCTTAGACTTAAGGCTACTTAGTTCCAATAAGTAGAGTCCCTCTCTAACTTCACCAAAAACTTGTGGACTCTTCATTAAAAGGCCCTGCAACACACACCCAATAGATGTGAATAGGACATCATACTTAAACTGAACACAAAACCTATTAACTGATAATAAGTTATATTTGAAATCTGGAACATGTAACACATTGTTCAGGATATGACCTGGCAGAATAGAAATACTCCCTATATGAGTAACAATCACCTTGAAAGAGTTAGGTAAACTGATATTCAAAGGTACAGGAAGTGGAGTTAGAAACAGGAAAGAATTAGGATCAAAACACATATGCTCTGAGGCACCTTAATCAATGATCCAGGTGTCTAATTTTAGACTAGTAAATACTGAACCTGAGTATTTTAGAATAGTACCAGCATTTGCATTAGCATTGATTCCTGTATTTCCTGCTTGTGCTAACTTTGCCTGCTTATACATGTGCATCATTTCTGCAATTTGTTCCTTACTGAGTTACTGTCCAAAATTACTGTTGTTGAGCTCAGTGCTTTATCCTGCTGAATTCTCACGTTCCTCATGTATTAGAACTGCATTTCCTTTAATTTGAGTCTGCTGACCTTTGTGATTGATGAACTCAAAATCTTCTGGAAATTCAATAATTCTATAGCAATCCTCTTGTGTATGTCCTGCTTTTCCACAATAAGTACAAGACACATTTGGATTGTACTTCTTTTTCCCTTTAAACCTTTGTTGAAGTTTAATAAACTTTTGCCCTGAGTTGTTATATTTGGGTGATATGGCTGCTCCTCTTTGTATTTGGCTTCTAAGTTTCTGATAATTCTTCCCTTGTCCTGTGATCATAAAAGCTGCAAAATCAGCTAGAAGTTGTGAATTAGGCTGCTTGGCCTCTCCAACTGCCATGAATGATACTGATTCAGAATTAAAATGTGCATTTGCATAAACTTCTCTTTGATTTTCATCCTGCAAGAGAAGTGAATAAGCAACATCCATGTTAGGCAAAGGGTTCATGATGAGGATATTTCCTCTTGCTTGTGCATAGATGTCATTTAATCCCATTAGGAATTGGATCAATCTCTGATCCTCAAGAGACTTAGTCAACTTTGTCTTTCCTTCACAAACACAAACATATGAACAACATATGATAACATTTAAAGCATCTAATTCATCCCACAGTCGTTTGAGCTTAGTGAAGTATGCTGCAATGTCACTGTTTCCCTGTACTAAACCTGATAACTCCTTCTGCAGATGATAAAGCTTGGCTCCATTTGATCTCCCAAATCTCTGCTCCAAGCTGTTCCAAAGTTCTTTTGCAGTTTTGGAGTATACCACACTGTCTGCAATATCCTTTGAGAGAGCATTTAGGATCCAAGAGATGACCATGTCATTCACACAACTCCATTGTTCATGGTCTGGAGATTTCAGATCTGGAGATAGACATGCTCCATTGATGAAACCAAGTTTCTTCTTGGCTGACAAAGACAGGAGAATAGATCTCCTCCACCCTGGGTATCCTCTTCCATCAAACATAGTGTTGACTAGAGTCATTCCAGGTGAATCAGAGTTGTTGAGATGATAAGGGTGATTGGCATCATAGCTGACTGATTTTGTAGCATTACTCGTATCACCAGTATACGTGATGGTTGTTTCAGACATTTTAGGTTACTGATTATGATGGTGAATCTGATGTAAATTGACTTGATGGTTGGACTGTTGGATCGAGTTTATTGCTCTGATACCATGTACGAAATTGAAGAAAAAAATCTGATTCAAAAGACCAATCTTCCGTGTGTTGTTTACATTGAGCTTTGCACATGTATATATTATACACTTACATATATATATTTATTCCTCCCACACTAACCCACTAACCTATGTCTCCTTATATTATAATTATCTTACTAACCCCATTAATTTATGTCCCCTAACCCATTAATTATGTCCCCTATATTCTAAACACTAATATGCACGACATTCTTCTCCATTCTTCTTCTTCTTCTTCACCCTTCTTCTATATCTCTAAGTAAATGTCCAGAGATTGTTAGAATTAGGATATTGTTTCTGGTTTCTTCTTCCCAACACCTATACCATCATGCAACAGTTATAAGACTAGGACTTAAATAACGACATAGCACAAAGGTGTGAACATATATGTATGAACATTATTACAATCTGTGGCGTCAACACATAGAGTCTAATAGCCACATCTAATTTTCTATAATACTTGCCCCAACTTCTTGCTCATTATAATTGTTTTTTCACTTCAACTCTCTCAAAGATGAATGATTAGTTCAATTAAATATTTTCCTTCCAGAAACAGTCCTAATTGTACTCGTTATAAGCAACTTTACACTTAAAATCTCTGAAGCAAGGCATCTACATATTTCACATAGAGTAATTACCATGGACAGATGACACTTTGAACATTAAAATAATTATATAAGTACATTAGTCTCCAAGTTATCATTTTAAAAGACATGCACCAATATACAATTGCCTTTCCAATAAAGAGAAAACCAGTGACTACATCATCTACTCAATGAAGTCTTTGCAACTAATTTCACATCAGAAAAATATATTTACGCGTCCTATAGCTAGTCAGTGTTTGGTGCAACTTAATTAGTAATCATGAAATCTCTATACAAAAAGTCCTCTAGCCCATTTCCAGTATAAATTTAATGTAATGTTGCTATAGCACCACACTTTAATCCAACCTAAAGCACAATTGAGCGATCCTTTAACCATGCAGTTATTATCGACTTAATCTAATTCACTTTCCCTGTCACCTTAATGGGTTGTCCCCTGTAATAATATGCGGGCCTGATTAGACAAGATTATTAAATTTAAAGATGTCACCCTCAAAAAATAATAGTTTATGGAGGTACCTTTTTGAATGATTGAAGTTAACAAAAAGAACAATTTTCCTCATTTTCATGAACATGCTTTATGGATGCACATGAGTTATCCATCTTGGCTAAGTTTGTGGTCATTTACAGGACAAGAAGTTTCTGCCTCTTTTAACTCTTGTGGCATGGACATCGTCACCTTCCTTCCTAGAGATAGATTTGTTCAACCGTCACAAGATTTCAAAGATATTTGTGTATGTTCTTACACATGGACATTAATAACTTTCTATAATCTTCTTCCTCTAAACTGGACATGATCCTCCTTATTGGACCAATACCATAAAGGGATCTTACTAGGTTGAGAACTTTCCTTAAAAGGAGCAAGTAAGTTATAGGTATTCACATATACCTCATAGGAACGAAATTGAATTTGCAAAGTCATAACTTTATAATTTGAGTTCTTCTTGTTCATACTCCATATATATTTTCTCAAATATCGTTACTTGAATCGAAAAATGGTTTCCTTTAAACTTCATGTGTCATTCATGTTCAGCATCAATACATCTCACTACTAGAAATCAGGGAAAAACCGACCAAGCAATACCGACTAACGTTGGTCGGTCAACAAAAGCAACCAAAAAGCCATCCAACACGGACAGAAACTGCAAAAAACATATTTTATATATTTTTTTAAATTACATACCAACCAAAGTTGGTCGGTATATTGATAAAAAATTTGACCGAAGTGGTCAGACTTGCTTAGTCAAAGCAACTTTTTAATTACCGACCAACTTTGGTCGGTAATGTGTACCCACTTTTTTAAATTTTAATAATTATATTATTATTTAAAATATTTTATAAAATTTATATTTAAGTTTACCGACCAAAGTTGGTCGGTTATTGCATTGGAAGCATTTACCGACCAACTTTGGTTGGTATATTTTATGTGATGATCCAAAATATCATCTTTAAATTTAATAATTAATTCTGTATTCTAAGACCTCGAAAAGCACTATTTATCATTCCTCGACTTGTGTGCGCAATCCGTATAATTTTTCGGAAAGTTTTTATGTGAAAAATGGACTAAAATGTGAAATAGAGCCTTACTAAGTTGACTTTGGCCAACTTTTTAAATAAACGGACCCGGATCAGTATTTTAACAGTTTCGGTAAGTCTGTATAATGATTTGGGACTTGGGCATATGCCCGAAATTTAATTTGGAGGTCCCTAACTCAAATTATGGCCATTTAACGGAAACTAGAAATTTAAAGGCTAAAGATTTCCAAAGTTGACCACGGATTTGACTTTTTGATATCGGGGTCGGAATCCGATTCCGAAAATTGAAATAGCTCTGTTATGTCTTTTATGACTTGTGTGCAAAATTTGAAGTCGTTCCGGATTCATTTAACATGTTTCGGCACAAGATTTGTAAATTGAAAATTTTGAAACTCAAAAGTTCGAATCGAGGTGTGAATTATAATTTTAGCATTGTTTGATGTGATTTGAGGTCTCGACTAAGTTCATATGATGTTTTAGAACTTGTTGGTATAATTGGTTGAGGTCCTGGGAGGCTCGGGTGGATTCTGGATGGTTAACAGATCAAAATTTGGACTTAAGGAAAAATCTAAAATTTTGGCCTTCTGGTGTACCTGCGGTCCATTTTCCGCAGAAGCGGAAACTGCACCTGGGGTCATTTTTTCGCAGAAGCGAAAATCGCACCTGCGGTCCATTTCCCGCAGAAGCGGAACCGCAGATGCGGAAATGCTGGACATAACGATAAAATCGGGGTTTAGCCATTTTTACTCATTTTTGATTTTTGAGTCTTGCATTTTGGCGATTCCAAAGTGATTTTTCACGTATTTGAATTAGGTAAGTATTCTATAACCAAAAGTGATTATATTTCATAAATCCTTGTCTATATTCATCATTTATTTCGGATTTAAATAGAAGAAATTGAAATTTTTGTAAAACTTTCCAAAAATAAAAATTTATGATTTGAAGATCCATTTGACATCGGAATTGGATAATTTGTATATGGTTAGACTCGTATCAGAATGAGTGTTCGAATTTCATAAGTTTTTCGAGATTCGAGACGTGGGCCCCACTGTCAAATTTTAAAGTGAATTTTAAATTTTATCCGAAAAATTAGTAAATTCATATGGAATTAATTCATATGATTCGTATTTATTATATCGAATTGTTTGTGATTATATTTGAAGCTTTTGGAGACAAATTTATAAGGAAAAGTTGTGGTCGAGTAATTGATGGAAATTGCAAAGCGAGATAAGTGTCGTGGTTATCCTTGACTTGAGGGAATAGAACCCTTAAATTATTTGTTATGTGAAAAGCATGTGAACGACGTATAGGCAAGGTGACAAGTGTCTATATATCGTCAAATTAATTGTTTGCATAATTATTTGAAAATCCTAAATTGTTTTAATACACGAATTAATTATTATAAAAATTATTTTTCTCCTATTCTTTGTCAAATATTAGTTATTGAATTCCTACAATAATTGCTACATGCTTATTTGATTTATGTGCATTAATTGCTACTTGACATTTAACATATTGAATATTAAACTAATATCTAGCATAATATGTTGGACTTTGAAACTCCTACGTATAAATCTCCAACATATTATGCTAGAATTCTACCACATTATGCTGGAATTTCAAACATAAAAAATTTGAACTCCAGCATATTACATTAAAAAATATTCGAATTTTAACTAAGGGTAAATTTTATTTCACATGAAAAGTGGCTAAAATTTGATCAAATTTAAAACTATGGCTAATTATCAATGGGCAGTTGTAAATCAGACCAACTCCGGTAACAAAGTTTTGAGAAAACAATCTCACACCAAATTTTAAAGCATGCTCGCTAGAATTTCAGCAAGTTATGGTGATTGTCACTTTGTCAGATTTATGACAAAATCCTGACGATCACTAGAATTTTCAGCCACAATGTTAGAAAAATCTAGTGATCGTCAGAATTTTGCCACAAATCTTGAAGGATCACCGGTATTTTTCAGCATTATGGCTGAATTCCTGGTGCTTCAAAATTTTGGTAATTGCATTCTGACCGGCGTGTTTTAAAATTCTAGCCCGGGGCTTATTTTCCCCAAGACTTTTACACCAATTGATATGCAAAATAAGACTCGATTAAATAGAATAATCGAGCGGAGACTTAATAGAAGGTTCAATTGAATGCCATAGATACTTTTTGGGTAGGACGCAATTATATGCATGCCCTTTGTAAATAAAACCAAACATAATTAACGTTGATGCGGAAATTACCAGAGAGAGAATGAAACAATTTCCATATATATACCCCTCAAGAAAACTTCCATGCCTTAAAGTAATCAATAACATCAAATATTTTCAAAGAAAATACTAAGTGTAGCTACAAAATAATAAATTGTTATTTGTCATTGTTTGTTTCATAATTAAATCATTATTATTGTATGCTTGTTGTCTTATAGTTTTATATTAATTGTTGCATTTATTGGGGCAATTTCTTCTATAAGAATTGGTAAATAAATATATTGGAGGAGCGGGCTGTACGCCGCAACAAAATTGATTGAAAAGAATATATTGGGGGATCGGGTTGCACGCCCCAACAAACTTATTTAAAGTCCATATTTGGGGATCGGGTTGCACGCCGCAACAGACTTGATTAAAAGTTTATATTGAGGGATTGGGTTGCGCGCTGTAACAAACTTCATTAAAAGTCCATATTGGTGGATCGGGTTGCACGCCGCAATAGACTTGCTTAAAGTCGATATATATATTGGTGGATCTGGTTGCACGCCGCAACAGACTTGCTTAAAAGTCGATATATATATTGGTGGATCTGGTTGCACGCCGCAACAGAATTGAATATGAATATGAGCGGGTTGCACGCTGCAACGGGAATTGGTTGAAATAATAATTGGATATGATTGCTGAGTTGACTTCAACTATAAGAATGAGTTACCGGATTTATTTCTATTATTGTGGTTATTACTATTATTGCGTACAGGGTAATGTAAGTGACCTGCCTTAGCCTCGTCACTACTTCGTCGAGGTTAGGCTCGGCACTTACCAGTACATGGGGTCGGTTGTACTGATACTACACTCTGCACTTCTTGTGCAGATTTCGGAGTTGGTCCCAGCGACGTACCATAGACTTGCTCGGATTTCAGCTACCCAGAGGAGACTTGAGGTATAAGTGCACGGCGTTCTCAATTTTTAAGCTCCCGTCTACTTACTTTAGCTGTGTATTTTATTCAGACAACTATATTTTATTCAGACCTTTATTTGTATTATTCTAGAAGCTCGTGCAGTTGTGATACCAATTTTGGGATGGTATCTAGACACCGTTATTTTATGAAATTTTCATAACATTTCAGACTTTACTTCCGCATTTAATTTTTTATTATTAATAAATTTAAAAATTGTTTTAAAATGGATAATATTCTAACGTTGGCTTGCCTAGCAAGTAAAATGTTCGGCGCCATCACGGTCCAAAGGTGGGAATTTCGGGTCGTGACAGTTGGTATCAGAGCAATAGGTTACATAGGTCTCACGAGTCACGAGCAAGTTTAGTAGAGTCTAAAGGATCGGTACGGAGATGTCTGTACTTATCTCTCAGAGGCTATGAAGTTTAGGAACAATATCACTTCTTTCTTATTCTGTCGTGCGATATTGATTTAGCTTGAAACATATATCTCGTATTCCTTTGTATCTACTCATGTATGATATTGCGCACTCAGTATCAGTTGTGCGTCGACAGATCGTGATGCCGCAGATGGACTACAAAGGAGCCAGAGATGCTCAAACATTTCCTCAACGTGTGGTTCCAACTGAAGATGCGAACGCATTGAGAGATCACCCAGTGAATCATGGGGGGGGGGGGGGGGGACGTACCTTGGTATCTGGTTGATTTATACGAGCTATGAAGGTTAATATTATGCATCATCGGACATGGTGAACTATGACTCTGCGCCGAGTGGGGGAGTCCACTATCAATGGATGGATTGCAGGGTCATGTGTTATATCAGTTTTGGCTTGAAATGTATATATGTGGTACTAAAAGGTTTCCCAATAATTTACACATGTTTAAGGCCTGAGATTTTGTAGAGAATAAGGTGGGACTTGCGGTATGTCCGCTTACTTAATAATCCTATACTTTAGTACCAAAGGAGTTAGAGAAACAACTTTAAATTTACAGAAGGTCTACTCAGCGTTGACGTTATGGTTGTGAATTTTGGGATGCTTCGGAGGAAGTACAGTGGTTGACGAGATTCTGGACTAAGAATTGTTTGTATGGAGCTCTACTTTTGTGATCATTGTATATAAATAGGGGTAAAGGTTACCCCAAAAAAGAATCTAAGAGTATGTTAAGAAATGGGCCAGCTCAACAGTGTTGAATCAGTATAACAAAAGAAGAAATTGGCCTTGGGAGAGATAATTCTCCACAGATGTCTGTGGCCAGCTTATGAAGAGGGCAGACCAGCCAATGCAACACCGCCCACTTGGCTTAGTTCTCAGAAATGCTTTTGAAAGAGTTTGTTTCCCGGACTCTCCGTAATGTATGGCGCATTGGGTTTGAACGGTTGCGTCAGGTCACCGTGACGGTGTCAGAATATGCCATCAGGTTCAATAAGTTAGCCCGTCATATTCCTACTTTGCTTCTATAGCCAAGGAGCGAGTCCACAGACTCATTAAAGGACTCAATTATGATCGTAAAACTTTGTACGACTTGGGAGCTACAGGTTGATACTTCATTTCCGCTAGTGATAGAAATTGCCAAGATATTAGAACGTGTTCGATGTAAGGAAAAAGGAAACTAAGGAGACCAAGATGTCTCGAGGTTCTAGGGGATTCAGTGGATTCTACTCTGCGAGTATAAATCATTATGGCAGGGGCTCGGGTAGTCGGCCATCCCAGTTCGCACATCGGACTAATCGAGGTGCTCCAGTAAGTTCTTTTAATGCACCACTGATATGAGCACATACTCAGTATGAGCAGCCAAACCCGCAAATGGGTTGTTATGAATGCGGTGATACTAGGCACACCATGATAAAATTGTCCCAAACTTGGGAGAAACATATTTCATCAAAGCACTCAGGCTACGTGCCCCATTGCAGTTACTACACCACCCACACGACCAGTTAAGCGTGGAGGACAAGCGGGTAGAAGGCGTCCTAGAGGTGGAGGCCCAATCGTTGATATATTGTTTTATGGTATGGCGGAGGTCGCTACATCAGATGGTGTCGTTACAGGTACGACCTCAATTTAATATAAAGGAATAATTTCCTTAACTTGATCGAGTTCTGAGTATTGAGACGAGTCCTCTTATTGTGCTCCACTTATGAGTGAGCTTCGTAATTCTATAATCTACTTATATGTTTACTCATGTTGGGAGATTCTATGGAGATAACTACGCCTATCATTCCGTGTTGGTCACTAATAAGAGCTGCGAGGCTAAAGGTGGCTTTATGGCACTCATTTTGGTAAGTTTTGATGTAATTTCCGGATAATTAATTACGAATTATGAATTATATGCCCTACCGGTGTGGGGTTCATTATGTGTTGTGATTTTGTGTAACCGAAATTACTTAAAAGGAGAAAATAGAAATTTTCGATTGGCACAATGTGCATATTACTTGTGATTCAGAACTGAGGATGAGATTCTTGCATTTTAATATAAATTGATATGTTTAAATCGGGCTACGAGCTGCGGTGGAAGTTATATAAGGACGAGATCCTTGTGAGGAAAATTCTTGTATTTAAGTTCTCCCTTATTAAATTAATGTTGTACTATAGCAATAATAGGGAGTCATGCATGTTAGGCCTAATTGAAAATTCTTGTATGAAATTCTCTATGCATACTTGCCAAATTTGTGTTGTAATTATTGAGTTTTAACCTACGAGATAGGTGCCCGCCCAAGTGGCGTTAAATGTGACTCGTTAATTCAGGTAAATAATTATGAGGTATGGTTACCATCAGTTGAAGATTATGGCATCTGATGTCCCTAAGACAGCTTTTCGGACTCGGTATGGGCATTACGAATTCCTAGTGATGTCATTTAGGTTGAAAAATGTCCCAGCAGCATTTATGGATTTGATGAATAGGGTGTTCAAGCCCTATTTGGATTCTTTTGTAGTTGTATTCATTGTTGATATCTTGTTTTACTCCAGCAGTCGAGAGGAGCATGAGCAACATCTTCGGGGTATGTTTCATACTTTGAAGAATAATTAGTTATATGCTAAATTTTCAAAATGTGAGTTTTGGTTAGACTCAGTTACCTTTTGGGGGCATGTTGTATCGACAGAAGACATAAATGTGGATCCTAAGAAGATAGAGGCTGTTCAGAATTGGCCTAGACCTACTTCAATTATAGAGATCCGGATTTTCCTGGGTTTAGCAGGTTATTATCGTCGGTTCGTGGAAGGATTTTCATCTATAGCAAGCCCATTGACCAGACTAACCCAGAAAGTTGTCCCATTCAGATGGTCAGACAAGTGTGAGTTGATCTTTCAGAAGCTCAAGACTACTTTGACTACGGCACCAGTGTTGGTATTACCCACAGGTTCAGGATCGTATAGGGTATATTGTGACGCATCTCACATTGGGCTTGGTGCAGAATTAATACAAGATGGAAGGGTGATTGCATATGCGTCGCGGCAGTTGAAAGTTCACGAAACAAATTATCCTATTCATGACTTAGAATTGGCAGCCATTGTTCATGCGCTGAAGATTTGGAGGCATTACCACTACGGTGTCTCGTGTGAGGTATTTACTGATCATCGTAGCCTTCGATATCTGTTCAAACAAAAATATCTTAATTTGAGGCAGAGAAGATGGTTGGAGTTGTTGAAATACTATGATATCACCATTTTGTATCACCCCAGAAAGGCTAATGTGGTGGCCGATGCTTTGAGTAGAAAGGCTGTGAGTATGGGCAGCCTTGCTTATATTTCGGTTGGTGAGAGACCATTAGTTGTAGATGTCCAGACTTTGGCTAATCAGTTCGTGAGGTTAGATATTTCAGATCCCAGTCGGTTTTTAGCTTGCACAGTCGCTCGGTCTTCTTTATATGAGCGCATCAGAGGACGGCAATATGATGATCCTCATTTACTTTTCCTTAAGGAGACAGTGCGGCACGATGATGCCAAACAGGTTGTTTTGGGGGAATATGAAGTTCTACGATTGTAGGGCCATATTTGTGTACCTAATGTGGATGGGCTTCATGAATTAATTCTGGAAAAGGCCCATAGTTTCAGGTATTCTATTCATCCAAGTGCCGCTAAAATGTATCAAGATTTACGGCAACATTATTGGTGGAGGAGAATGAAGAAGGATATAGTTGCATATGTAGCTCGGTGTCTAAATTGTCCGCAAGTCAAGTACGAGCATCAGAGACCTGGTGGTTTGCTTCAGAAGTTAGAAATTCCTGAGTGGCAATGGGAGCGTATCACTTTGGATTTTGTTGTTGGACTCCCACGGACTCAGAGAAAATTTGACGCAGTTTGGGCCATTGTGGACAGGTTGACCAAGTCAGCACATTTCATTCTAGTGGCAGTTACCTATTCTTCAGAAAGGTTAACTGAAATTTACATTCGTGAGATTGTTTGCCTTCACGGTGTGCCCGTGTCTATTATTTCAGATCAATGTACGCAATTTACCTCACACTTCTGGAGGGCTATACAATGGGAGTTAAGTATGCGGGTTGAGTTGAGTACAACATTTCATCCACAGACAGGCGGACAGTCAGAGCGCACCATTCCGATATTGGAAGATATGCTTCGTGCTTGTGTTATAGACTTTGGAGGTTCTTGGGATCAGTTCTTGCCACTTGCGGAGTTTACTTATAATAATAGCTACCAGTCGAGTATTCAGATGGCTTCATATGGAGCATTATACGGAAGGTGATGTTGTTCGCCAGTTTGCTGGTTTGAACCGGGAGAGACTCGGTTGTTGGGTACCGATTTGGTACAGGATGCCTTGGATAAGGTCAAGATTATTCAGGATCGACTTCGCACAGCTCAGTCTAGGAAAAAGAGTTATGCCGACCGTAAAGTTCGTGATATTGCATTCATGGTTTTAGAAAGAATATTACCCCGGGTTTCACCTATGAAAGGTATAATGAGGTTCGGAAAGAAGGGCAAGTTGAGCCCTAGGTATATCGGACCCTTTGAAATTCTTGAAAGGGTGGGTGAAATAGCCTACAGGCTTGCATTACCACCTTGTTTATCAGTGGTTCATCCGGTGTTCCATGTGTCTATGCTCCAGAAATATCATGGTGATCCGTCCCATGTGTTAAATTTCAGCTCAGTCCAATTGGACAAATATTTGACTTATGAGGAGGAGCCGGTGGCTATTTTAGCCCGGCAGGTCCGATAGTTGCGGTCTAAGAGTTATATTTCAGTTCGGGTGCAATGGAGAGGTCACCCGATAGGGGCATCTACCTGGGAGTCCGAGTAGGACATGTGGAGTAAATATCCACACCTTTTCACTAGCTCAGGTATTTGTTTTTTCTAACTTTGTTCGAGGACGAATGTTTGTTTTAGAGGTGGAGAACGTGATGACCCAAAATGTCATCTTTAAATTTAATAATTAATTCTGTATTCTAAGACCTCGAAAATTACTATTCATCATTCCTCAAATTGCATGCGCAGACCGTATAATTTTTCGGAAAGTTTTTATGTAAAAAATGGACTAAAATATAAAATAGAGCCTTAAAACTCAATTGAGTTGACTTTGGTCAATATTTTAGGCAAACAGATCCGGATCAGTATTTTGACAGTTTTGGTAAGTCCGTATAGTGATTTGGGACTTGGGCATATGCCCGGAATTTAATTTGGAGGTCCCTAACTCAAATTATTGCCATTTAACGGAAACTACAAACTTAAAGGCTAAAGATTTCCAAAGTTGACCACGGATTTGACTTTTTGATATCGGGGTCAGAATTCAATTCCGAAAATTGGAATAACTCTGTTATGTCATTTATGACTTGTGTGCAAAATTTGAAGTCGTTCCGGATTCATTTAACATGTTTCGGCACAAGATTTGTAAATTGAAAATTTTGAAACTCAAAAGTTCGAATCGAGGTGTGATTTGTAATTTTAGCGTTGTTTCATGTTATTTGAGGTCTCGACTAAGTTCATATGATGTTTTAGAACTTGTTAGTATAATTAGTTGAGGTCCCGGGGGGCTCGGGTGGATTCCGGATGGTTAAGGATCAAAATTTGGACTTAAGGAAAAATCTGAAATTTTGGCCTTCTGGTGTAATCGCACCTGCAGTCCATTTTCCACAGAAGAAGAAACTGCACCTGCGGTCAATTTTCCACAGAAGCGGAACCGCAAATGCGGTCAAATTTCCGAAGAAGCGGAAATGTTGGACAGAACACATAAAATCGGATTTTAACCATTTTTACTCATTTTTGAGTTTTGGGTCTCGGATTTTGGCGATTCCAAAGCGATTTTTCACGAATTTAAATTGGGTAAGTATTCTATAACCAAAAGTGATTATATTTCATAAATCCATGTCTATATTAATCATTTATTTAGGATTTAGATGGAAGAAATTGGAATTTTTGTAAAACTTTCCAAAAATAAAAATTTATGATTTGAAGATCCATTTGACATCGGAATTGGATAATTTGTATATGGTTGGACTCGTATCAGAATGAGTGTTCGAATTTCGTAGGTTTTTTCGAGATTCGAGACGTGGGCCCCACTGTCAAATTTTAAAGTGAATTTTAAATTTTATCTGAAAAATTAGTAAATTCATATGGAATTAATTCATATGATTCGTATTTATTATATCGAATTGTTTGTGAATATATTTGAAGCTTTTGGAGACAAATTTAAAAGGAAAAGTTGTGGTCGAGTAATTGATTGAAATTGCAAAGCGAGGTAAGTGTCGTGGTTAACCTTGACTTGAGGGAATAGAACCTTTAAATTATTTGTTATGTGAAAGCATGTGAACGACGTATAGGTGAGGTGACGAGTGTCTATACGTAGTCAAATTAATTGTTTGCATAATTATTTGAAAATCCTAAATTATTTTAATATACAAATTAATTGTTATAAAAATTGTTTCTCTCTTATTCTTTGTCAAATATTAGTTCTTGAACTCCTGCAATAATTGCTACATGCTTATTTGATTTATGTGCATTAATTGCTACTTCACATTTAACATATTAAATATTAAACTACCTATTTTCTCCCTGATTTCTATAATAAATTGCTATTTGTCATTGTTTGTTTCATAATTAAATCATAATTATTGTATGCTTGTTTTCTTATAATTTTATATTAATTGTTGCATTTATTGGGGCAATTTCTTCTATAAAAATTGGTAAATGAATATATTGGGGGAGCGGGCTGCACGCCGCAACAAAATTGATTGAAATGAATATATTGGGGGATCGGGTTGCACGCCCCAACAAACTTATTTAAAGTCCATATTTGGGGATTGGGTTGCACGCCGCAACAGACTTGATTAAAAGTTTATATTGGGGGATTGGGTTGCGCGCCGCAACAAACTTGATTAAAAGTCCATATTGGTGGATCGGGTTACACGCCGCAACAGACTTGCTCAAAAGTCAATATATATATTGGTGGATCTGGTTGCACGCCGCAACAGACTTGATTAAAATAAATATATTGTTGGAGCGGGTTGCACGCCGCAAAAGAATTGAATATGAATATATAGTGGGAGCGGGTTGCACTCTGCAACGAGAATTGATTGAAATAATAATTGGAGATGGTTGCTGAGTTGACTTCAACTATAAGAATGAGTTACCTGATTTATTTCTATTATTGTTGTTAATACTATTATTGGGTACAGGGTAATGTAAGTGACCTGCCTTAGCCTCGTCACTATTTCGTCGAGGTTAAGCTCGACACTTACCAGTATATGGGGTCGGTTGTACTGATACTACACTCTGCACTTCTTGTGCAGATTTCGGAGTTGGTCCCAGCGGCGTACCATAGACTTGCTCGGATTTCAGCTACCCAGAGGAGACTTGAGGTATAACTGCACGGCGCCCGCAGTTCTGAAGTCTCCGTCTACTTACTTTAGCTGTGTATTTTATTCAGACAGCTCTATTTTATTCAGACCTTTATTTGTATTATTCTAGAAATTCGTGCACTTGTGACACCAATTCTGGGATGGTATCTAGACACCGTTATTTTATGGAATTTTTACAATATTTCAGACTTTATTTCCGTATTTAATTCTTTGTTATTAATAAATATAAAATTTATTTTAAAATGAATAATATTATTCTAACATTGGCTTGCCTAGCAAGTAAAATGTTAGGCGCCATCACGGACCAAAGGTGGGAATTTCGGGTTATGACATTTTATTTCATGGAAAATAACCGACCAAAGTTGGTCGGTTATTAGGTCAAATATGGTCAAACTTTTGAATCACTTTAATATTTACTATCTAAATAATATAAATATAATCCGTCAATACTTTATTTTGTAATACAAATAATGAATACACTAACATATACTATAACAAACTATATATAGTTAAAGTAGTACAACGAAGTGTGTGTGTATATATATATATATATATATATATATATATATATATATATATATAGAGATAGCCGCATATATTTAAGAACACGAAGCGCTAGGGCCACAGGGTCGGGTTCTTTTGGGGATAGACTTGTGAAGAAGCAATAATCTAATTAGTATATATAATTAATCATCATCAAATATATCTACTTGTAAATTGATTCATTGTCTTATAACTTACTTAGATGTATAGATGAATATTAAAAACAAAACGGTTCGACCTATATCGATGAATATTAAAAACAAAACATCTCGACCTATATCGATTAATCTATGTCATGCATTATTAGTGATGAATAAATGAAATATAGAAGAATTAATACTAAACATCTTTTACATGTATATATATATATATATATATAGATCATAAATTAAAGAAACGAAATAAGTTATTAGCATTAAGTAAACGAGTTAATAGGTCAAACATGGTCAAACTTTTAAATCACATTAATATTTACTATCTAAATAATATAAATGTAATCCGTTAACACTTTATTTTGTAATACAAATAATGAATACACTAACATATACTATAACATGCGATATATAGTTAAAGTAGTACAACGAAGTATATGTGTGTGTGTATATATATACACTATAACAAGCTATATATAGTTAATATACACACACACACACACTTTGTTGTACTACATTAACTATATATAGCTTGTTATAGTATATGTTAGTATATTCATATATATATATATATATATATATATATATATATTATAGGTATAGCCGCATATATATAAGAACATGAAGCTCTAGGGCCACAGGGTCGGGTTCTTTTGGGGATAGACTTGTGAAGAAGGAATAATCTAATTAGTATATATAATTGATCATCATCAAATATATCTATTTGTAAATTGATTCATCGACTTATAACTTATTTAGATGCATCGATGAATATTAAAAACAAAACGTTTCAAATAATAGGTCAAACAACTAAACATATTTAAAATAGAATAATATTGGTTTATCAATTGATACATTTTTCGTACGTAGTAATGTATGTGATTGATCCTCAATTATAATAAAGCGTGTGTGTGTGTGTGAAATTACTCATATATTTAATTATAACTTAGAAAATAAACTTAGATAGATGCTATTATAATTTATTAAAAGTAATTAGTTAATATAATTATTTATAAAGATTATGCTTATAGTTTATAATTATTTATAATAAATATATATGTGAATAAAATAAATACTTATAGTTTATAATAAATTTTTTATAGTTTATAATATTTTAAGAAATAAAAACACAAAAAAACAATTAGTTTTTTCTAAAAAAAATAACTGACCAAAGCTGGTCGGTTAATAGTCAAACAGTCAAACACTTAGTGTACCGACCAAAGATGGTCGGTTAATAGTCAAACAGTCAAACACTTAGTGTATAGACCAAAATTACCGACCAACTTTGGTCGGTAATTCTAATTTTAGATCTGAAAACGGGATTTCCCCGTCATTTCTCTTACTCTCTTCACAAAATTTTCATACTCCTCACTCTCTTCTCCCTCACACACACAACACCCTTCCCCCTCTCCTTCTCTATTTCCCTCACACAAATCCCATTCCCCACCCCACGTAGCCACTGCCCCATGTCGCCACTCCCCTGTCGTCATCGCTGCCACTAACTCCACCATTGCCGCCCCTCCTTCTCCACCTCCTAAAAATTCTAGGTTTGAATTACAACCTATATCTTTTTTGTATAAATTTAATATTCTGTTAATTAGTTATGAATTAGTTAATTAGTTTTTAAATTGATTGTTTAGCTTTGCATTTTATTGAAATCTAGGGTTCAGGTCTTTTTTTAATTGAATTAAATTTAATTGATTACATATGGTGTAAATTGATTGTTTAAGTTTGTATTGCCTTGAACCTTTTGGATATGAATTGAACTTTTAGGATATAAATTGAACTTTTAGTTTATGTTTAAACTCTTAGGATATGAATTGAATTGAGTTTTTAGGATTTGTTCATGTGAATTAAACTTTTAGGGTATGAGTTGAACTTTTTGGATATGAATTGAACTTTTTGGTTATGAATTAAACTTTTAGGATATAAATTGAACTTTTAGTTTATGTTTAAACACTTAGGATATGAATTTTATTGAGTTTTTAGGATTTGTTCTTGTGAATTGAACTTTAGGGTATGGGTTGAACTTTTAGGATATGAAATGAACTTTTTGGATATGAATTGAACTTTTAGGATATAAATTAAACTTTTTGGATATGAATTGAACTTTTAGGATATAAATTGAACTTTTAGTCTATGTTTAAACTCTTAGGATATTTACTATAATTTAATTTTGGTGTCATTAGGAAAAATTAATTATCTTCATTAACTAAAAAAGATTTAATTAATTTCTAATTGTAGAATAAATTAATTTATTCTTGTTTTAATTGTATAGATGGAACATCATACTTGGATGTACAATAGAAATTATCCTAATCGACGAGGATTGCGGCAGGATTTTGTAGAAGGGGTTGATGACTTTATTAGACATGCAATGTCACTTTCACCATACCAAATTGAAGGAGTAATTAGGTGCCCTTGTGTGCAAAATGTGAGGTCAATCGGACGTGATCTGATAGGTTCCGGCGTCGTTTGTAGAAATTGGAAGTTTCAAAGTTCATTAGGCTTGAATCTATGTGTGATTCGTATTTTTAGTATTGTTGGATGTGATTTGAAGACTAAACTATATTGCATCAGTTCTTTTTGGAAAATTGAAACTTATATAAAACCTATTTTTTTCCTACAATTATCTTGTAACATATAATACCACTGAAATCTTCACAGCAATCGTCTCCTTGTTGTATAACATTTTCTTGTTGAATGAGAGATTGTATTTTTGTAGTCTCCTTCTCCTCATTTAAATTCTCTCCAGGAATGCCAACTTTAGTATCCTATTTTGGAGAGTCCACATGTATAGTTTCCTTCTTTGTTACAATAAATGTGTACAACTTAAGACAATTGTAGATATTTTGTAATAAACATTAACAACACTGTAGATAAATTGTAGTTTAATTGTAGTAAATTTAGTGAAATGTTGTCCTGCAGATGATATGCAAAATGTAATGTGAAATATGATGATAAAATGTACTAAATCATACCTGCATTTTTTTCATCCAATGCCCCTTGAAATTGGGAAGATAAGTCAACACCTATAGGAACATTTTCCTCAATTTGAGTGGCATTCATATGTCATGTATCTAAGAAAACCATTAGAAATATAATGTAGATTATTTGTTGGTAATTTAGGCGATATGTAGATATATTATAAATATAATGTAGATATAATGTTAATATAATGTAGATACGTGTTTAATTGCTGCTGGGCAACACTGGTTTAGCACTACTGCCCGGAATGTCTTGATTGTTCTTTTCTTTGTAATGCTCATAATTTTTTGTAGAACTGCCAGTAAGCTGCAAGCAGAATTTGTTAGGCTATATACTTTATGAATGATAATAGGAACTTAGACATAGTAAAAATTGTTGTCCAAAATGAATATATTTCGAATGAAACCTTAGCATCAATGTTATCCTTTTAACTATTTATTGCCTGTAAAACAGAGTTGATGGAATCATTGAGTAGCAGTCGAATGCTACCTAATTCTTCAAAAACCTCTTTTTTGAAAGTTCCAAGATCTAAACCAACCTACATATTAAAATAGAAAGAGTTAACGAAATAATTTGCATAACATAAATTAAAGAAACCCTCTAGGATTTTATACCTCTTTCTTGAAGGTTCTAAGGTCTGAACCCACCTACATATTAAAATAGAAAGAGTTAACAAAATAATTTGCATAACATATATTAAAGAAACCGTCTAGGATTATGTATAGATGTTACCTTATCAACATCTTTTCTTAATTTTTTTATTTGTTTCACAATATCTTGCTTGTCATCTATTCCCATTGCATGCTTATGTCTTGATGGAGATGGAGCATATGTCGGATGCTCGCCTTTTGTATCAGCTTCTTCAAGGATGTATTCAACTTTATCTGACAAATTCATTCTTAAAAGATCTTCTGGTGCTTCAATTATGTTGGTGAACTGAGCGGAAAAAAATGTGAGGGACCTAGTCATAATATGTATAAAATGTGTAGATAATTTGTATTAAATTGGCTGTCCAAAAGTGAAAATTATTTACCTTGATCCATGATGGTTTGATCATTCTATCTTCCAATATAGATAACCGTATCGTGTCCTTATTAGCTGTCCAGTTAAGTATGCGTGGGATCGAGTTACCAACCCTTGTAGCTATATCCGTGTTGACTCTAGAGCAACACTCATACAACCTTATTTGTATAGCTAGTGCAAAACCTCGAATGACATAAAAATGCACAGAAGGGTTGAGCTTGTGCCTAATGGACTGAAACAATTGTGTATAAGATTCGATACCCTATGCGTAGTACGCATACTGCCCCGAGTCCATCAATTAGAACCTAAAATGGTCTATCAAACCTAAATTATCTTTGTCTGAAGGATAGAGAAAGAATTCTATCAGATAGAGAATAGATAGTTTGACTGCATCCTCATCGTTCACCCAGCTACGGCTGGGTACAATTTGTTTTAAGTATGACTTCTCAACCTTTTTCTTGTTCGGAAAATAGTTCTTCATTATGTTACTGTCATACTTAGTTGTGTAACCAAAGTCTGTTACTTCTGTAAAATATCTAAGGCCACTGATCAGGGCGAACTCTCTCAACCCAAAGTTCAGCCTCTCACCCTTTATCTCTGCTGTAAAAAAGTCGGAACCAGATGCGTTCAATTCATACTTCATGAGAAGGTGAATTGCCTGATGTTGGATACATATTTTGGGTAAGGAAAGAAAATGCCCAAAACATGTCTTTTTAAACAACTTTATCCCATTTTCAGACAGTAAATCCTTGATTTGGCCAGGAATATCAGGGTCGGATAATGTCTAGAACCTAGTGATGCCATAATTAACATCATGTGGTATAAAAAATGTTCGATTCTGTACCAAAATAAACAATTCAAAACTAGAAAATAAAATAACTATATTTCTACTACATTTTAGCTACAATCAGAAAAATATTAATACATTGCATACAGGTAAGTTTCAACATTAGTAAACATATATAACAACTGACTACATTGAAGCTACAAATGCACTAATAAAATTATGTTTAGAGCAAGAAATTAGAAATTAAGAACTAGACATAATATATACAATTTCTCTACAGTAAATGAAACTAACATCTACAAAATAGAGCAAATAATAACCAATAAAACTAACTAAATCATGTAGTACACTCCCTAACTAAATAATTTTGAATAATATACAAGAAACCTACAATTTAGAAGGGAATATAGAAAAATTGTTAAGCTATAACAAATCTACATAATGTAGACAAAATTTCTACAAATACAAAAAAATAAAAATTATGTATGTTCATGAGAATGAGAACAAGTTTTTAAACTTTAAAAAAAACAATGGAACTACTAAAATTTTACCTTCTCAAATGACTGTTGGGTATAGTTTTAGCTTATTTTTGAACCTTCTTCTTTTTTGAAGGTTTAAAAGTAGGAGAAACTCTGATTTATTTTTGCAACTTTTGTGATAACTTCTTCTTTGACGAAATCATCATCGGAAGCAATTTCTTTGCCCTTCCACTTTACAGATTTACCAGATGTCGAGGCTTTACCAGCATCCCTATCATGCTTATGTTTTGTTTGAGCTTTTGCCCTAGCTTCACAAGGGGAAAGCTTGGGCTTTGACTCTGGTTTTGCATGTGCCGAATTTAAAACTTTTTGGGTGAATCCTGTAAGATAAAACCCAAATCAAAAGTAGGAATATCATATACTTTAGCTTTTTTAGGGCTAATCTTCAAAAGTGCTTTCTTCATTATTGAAAGTTAAGGAAAAATTTAAGCAACTACAATTTGGGTTAGGATTTAGAGCTGGAATCTGTAAAGAACGAGAGAAATTTTTGAAGAAGAGTGAAAACGGGCGTTAATGGAGGGAAATATTGAAGAAACGTGGGGGGTATGGAGAGAGAAACGTGGGGGAGTGGGATATGTACGTTTGAGTGATTATAGGAGTTAATTTATTCTCATTAAATTCCTAAAATGTACATAATTGGTAATTTATATATGACTATGTAATTAAATTAAAACTTGAGTAGGGAGGGTAATAAAGTTTCAAATAATGTATAGGAATGTAAAAATTCCTATAAAAATTGTGGACCAAGTCCACCCTACTGTACAAAAGGCAGCAGTAGAATATGGGTCTGTAGCGATCACTTTGTAAAAGGAGTTGGGGATGTCAATACAAAACATTTAGCTTGATAAGTTCGCCGGAAAGAAATAAATGCAGTATCACCAACATGATTTAAGAGGGTATTGAGCAGAAGAGATGAGCTTCTCTTAGCCAAGCTTCAATCGAAGGCAGTTTAACATGACAACAACCACAAAATTATATATTTCCATTTCAAGTCTTTAAAGTAATTCATAGGATCTCCTTGTGATTTTTATTACTCTCTGAAATTGCGTATGAATATTTGAGAATTATTTGGTAGTATTTCGATCTAGATGATGAGATTACGCCATCACTACTAGAAATTCGGACAAAATCGTCCAAAAAATCCGATCAAAGTTGGTCGATAATGGCCAATAACCGTCCAAAACGTGACTATTTAAGTGTGAACAGTATTTTGAAGGTTGGAAAGGCGTACCGACCAAAGTTGGTCGGAAATTACCGACCAACTTTGGTCGGTCAGTTAAATTCAAAAAAACAATTATTGCCGAAAAAATCGACCAAAATTGGTCGGTTTTTCCGACCAAAGTTGGTCGGTATTTTAATTATGTAATTAAAAAATGCACCATCTGGGAATCAAACTGGGGTCTGTACTGTGGCGGGATACTATTCTACCACTAGACCATTGGTGCATTTCGTTTTAAGACTGTCTTTTATTTCATTTATACTCTTTAATTGTATTTTCGCACGAAAATAACCGACCAAAGTTGGTCGGTTTTATTAAAAAATAATATTACCAACCAAAGTTGGTCGGTTTTTTAAAATGACCGGCCGAATTAACCGACCGATATTGGTCGATTTTTTTAATATTAAATTTAATTTATTTTAAATAAAAAACCGACCAAAGTTGGTCGGTTTCTTGAAAAATAAATTTCGCGGGACTCAAAAATAGTTTCCCGCATTTTTGCACCAAAGAAAACCGACCAAAGTTGGTCGGTTTCGTAAAAAAATATTTAAAAATAAAATATTTTGAAAAATCGAACCATTTTGATCGGATTTTTGGCCGGTTTTTGCCATGGTCGACTTTTGCCCAATTTCTAGTACTGCATGGATATGATTCAATTGGAAGAATTCAAACTTGAAAATTGTGAGAACCCTAAGCCATAAATTGGAAAATTCAGAAATTATTGACTTTGCATCTTGTGTTTTATGTGTCTGTGATTAGACGATACTTTCATGATAAGAGTCATTATTCAGTCCAAGAAAGTGAACTAACTAATGAGAAAGGTCCAATATCTATTCTTAATAGACAAGTGCGGTGATAAAGGTCGAAGAAGATTACTTAAGTGGAAGTGTCTCTACGTCACGACCCAATTTAGGACAGTGACCGGCGCTTAGGAGCAAATGCTCCCAAGTAAGCCTTATTGGTATTTTACAGAAAAACGGATAAAGTTTTCCTTATTTTTGGACTATCCAAAAAACAAATTTATGTCTCAAAATTAACAACCAACCATCCATAAAAACTGTTCTATGTCTTTATCTAAAGCTCTGGCGAAAATAGGAGATTTATAGGAGACTAGAGAGAGAAACCTTCTTATGGCTGCGCCGGCCGGTGACCAGCCTGTTTCGACGGCTGGTCAGCCTACTCCCAATCCCATAACAACTTATAGTCCTATTACTTAGACTTTAGATTATATAAATATCCTTAAACCTAATGCATTGAATGCTGCCATGCATACGTCGACGTCCAGTTCAAAAGGTGTCGAGCTAATCCCCATGAAACTTGTTACTTACCTTCATGGGCAGCCATTAATCAAGTGGACTGAAGCAGAAGTGGAAAGACTAAACATTATTGAGGGACTGCAATATGCAGTACTTGGAAAATTTTCATATGGTTGGCCAGACTTGCAAGAGATAAGTCGCATTCTTCCTACTCAATGTAGTATAAAAGGTGAGTGTAATATTGGTTTGCTTAGAGATCGTCATATGTTAATTAGGTTAACATTTCTTGAGGACTATGCTAATCTGACCGCTAAAGGTGCATATTATTTGAAAGCTAAGGATGGTTATGAATACCAAATGCGATCTTTAATCTTTGATACTAAGTTTAAACCTGGTGAAGAGACACCTAAGGTAATGGCATAGATTTCTTTTCCAAATTTGCTGCCTACTTTCTTTGTGTAGGAGTGTTTGTTCTCATTGGCATCAGCTGTGGGTGTCCCATTACACTTAGATATGGCTACTGTAAATAAGACAAGGCCAATTTGTGCAAGGGTTACGGTCCAGGTGGATCTATTAGATGAGCTGCCCAAAAGAGTGAGAATAGATATCAAAGATGAAGATAATGGTACTGTTAGAACTGAATGGGTGAAGGTCCAATATGACTATATACCAAAGTACTGTAAGGAGTGCAAGCTGCAAGGTCATGATGAGGAAACATGTTGGAGGTTGCATCCAAAATTATTTGTGAAAGTTGATAGAGAGAAACAAGCTCCTACTGCTAAGGGTACAGATTAGAACTCTCAGAAGAATCCAATTATGATCCTATCTAGTGGGAAAATGGTTAGGAATGTTGGAGAACAATGGAAAGAAGTTAGGGATAATTGAGTGAGGAAAGGTCAAGGTACCTCAGGGATTAAGATGGTTCCAATTACTACTACTCATGTTACTACTGTTCCTGCTTAACAAATTCAGACTACAAATACGTTTGCTGCATTGGAGAATGAAGAAGATGAGACAAATGAGAATAATCAACTAGCATTAGTGAATACCAACAATGTTCAGAACAATCCAAATCCTATTTCTAAGGAAACTGGGAGAAGTTTAAACCCTGCAGCACCTATGTTTACTCCTAGTTCAACAGGGATTGAGGCCGCCAAGAGGCTACTGTTACAAAGGAAGACAATCATGATGTGGAGAAGGGACAGGAAACAGTGAAAGAAACTACAGCTCAATGGGTTAGTAGAACTTTTGGAGCCAACAATGTCATCACAGGAAATTGATTCTGAGGCACTAGCTGAGCAGGAAATGTTGAAGAAAAAAATCAATTTTTCAGGTGGAAGGTTATGGTGTGATCAGACAGAGGAGGATTCAGATGAAGGAGATTTATCTTAAGGATATGAGGAGGAAGATAATGCTACATTGGAAACTGATGATGAGCCATAAGGTGAAGAAATAAGTGTGAATGGAAAGACTAACAAGGATGATGTACAAACAGATGAGAAGATTACAAAAATTAATGACACTTCAGTTGAGGTGGAAGTTTCAGACTCTTCTATACATAAAATACCAATGAATGAATCAATTGATCTTGGAGATCCTGGTGGAGGTGAGAAGCAGCAAATTGCAGATAAGGAGAACAAAAATCAAACTCACGAGCAGTTGGAACTGATAGGCATAATGAAGTCATTACAAGTCCAAATGTTGCTGAACAAATGATCAAAGAAACTACAAGTAGATCTGCAACAAAAACTTTTATTCCTAAGCTAAATAATAATCAGATTGTGGCACTCGAATAATAGAAAGAAATGGAGGACAATTCTGGAGGTAAGGGAAGAGATTTAGATGCAGAATCAACATATCAAAATTTCAGGAATGTTTCTAGACAAGGGGATTTATCACCTATACACATGGAGAAAGGTATAGAAAAAAGAGGTAAATGAGCTGCTAGAGGCAGAAAAAAGTAGGTCAAGGAGGTTCATAGTGTGTAGCCACCTGGGGTCCAAACACGGAGAACTGTTTCTAAATCCATCAATTAGAGATGAATGCTCTTATATGGAATATTAGATCAGTTAATACTCAAGGAGCTTTTAAAAGGCTCATCACAATGCAAATAAAATTTCATTTTCATTTTATTGGGATCATGGAACCAATGCAACAGCCAAGGAAGTTAGAGAAGTACAGAAGGCAGATTGGATTTGCACGGGCAATTGTGAATACCTCTAAAAGGATTTGGGCTTTTATTGATGAAAGATTTAATGTAACAGTAGTGATTGATATGGTGCAATATTTAACTTTGAAGTTATATGATACTAAAGATCACAAAGAGTTCATTCTTACTCTTATTTATGCTAAGTGTGATCACATTGAAAGAATTGAGCTTTGGGATTCTTTGCATTATTGGGCTCGAGATATGACTACACCATGGCTAGTGGGGTTGATTTGAATGTTATTTGGGATGAAGAAGAGAAATTTGGAGGGCTACCAGTTTCACTAAATGAAGAAAATGACTTCAGGCACTGTATGAACACTTATAATCTTACTGATATGGGCTTTAAAGGAAGTATATATACTTGGTGGAATGGAAGAGCTGAAGAAGATTGCATTTTCAAGAGATTAGATCGAGTGTTTGCAAACATGGAGCTACAACAGTTATGGCCAGGATTGGAGATCACTCATTTGTCTAAGATTGGGTCAGACCATTGTCCTTTGTTACTTACATATAATCCAGATTCAGTACCAATTAAGAAAAGCTTCAGATTTCTTAAGTTCTGGACAGAACATGAGTCGTATAAGATAGTGGTGAAGGAGAATTGGCAAGCAGATTTTCATGCAAATCCATTCATTCTTTTCAATCACAAGATTAAGAGATTAAAGAAGGCATTATCCACATGGAGTAGGGCAACATTTGGTGATATTTTTCAGAAGATAGATAGTCTGGAGGAAGTTGTTAGAGTGCATGAAGTACAGTTTGAACTAAATCCTATGCGGCAAAATAGGGAGAGGCTTTAAAAGGTCCAGGCAGAGTTGATCAAATATCTAACATTAGAGGAGAAGTTCTGGAAACAGAAATCTAGAATGACATGGTTCAATGATGGAGATAGAAATACCAAGTTCTTTCATGCACACGTAAATAGGAAGAGAAAGAGATTGCAATTGAAAAGAATCCAAAAACAGTGATGGTTCCTAGATTAAAGATAATGAGGCAGTGGCTGATGAGGCTGTGAAGTTTTTTCAAGCATAGTTTCATGAAGATGTAGTTCCTTCAGAATTTGGAATCATTGATCATGTACCTCACATGGTGGATATGGAGCAGAATCAAGAAGTATTAAGGCAGCCTACTAGAGAAGAGGTGAAGTAGGCAGTGTATCGGCTAAATGGTGACAATACTGGAGGGCCGGATGGATTCAATGGTAGCTTCTTTCACTCTTGCTGGGACATTGTTGGAGATAATGTGGTGGAGATAGTGAAGGTATTTGTTAATGGGCAGGAACTACCTAGGTTTATCACTCACAAAAACCTAGTTCTATTACCTAAGAAGAAGGAAGTGCACACCTTTTCTGATATGCGACCTTTAAGTCTCAGTAACTTCATAAATAAAGTGTTCTCCAGAGTCATATATGACAGGTTAGTTGGCCTTCTACCTAATCTAATCTCGGATGAACAGACTGGATTTGTGAAAGGTATAAGCTTTGTGGAGAATGTTCTATTGACTCAGGAAATTATCACTGATATCAGATTGAGAACTAAGGTAGGTCTTAATGTTGTAATCAAGCTGGATTTGACTAAGGCGTATGACAGACTTTCATGGACATTTCTAACCAAAATGTTGAGGAAGATGGGCTTTGCTGAGAGGTTCATTGGCTGGGTGTTTGGAATCATATCAAACAATTGGTATTCAGTGCTTATCAATGGGCAACCGCATGGATTTTTCAAGTCTACAAGAGGAGTTAAGCAGGGAGATCCTCTATCTCCTGCACTTTTCATCTTAGCAGTTGAGGCAATGTCAAGAGGATTGAATGCTCTCCATTTGAATCTATACTTTTTGTGGATTTGGTTTGCCAAAGTGGAGTTCTAATATCAAACATTTGGCGTATGCAGATGACACTATAATATTCTCTTCTTAATGTGAAATTTCATTAAGATTAATCATGGAAGTTTGAACAGATTATGAAGCAGCATCAGGTTAGTTAATTAATAAAATCAAATTTGCCGTGTATATGCATCATCTCACAAATGAAGAAGTAGTGAGGAAGGTGGAAAGGATTATTGGGATTACTAGGTAGGATTTTCCATTCAATTACTTGAGATATCCAATATTTTATGCTAGAAGAAAGATGGAATTTTATCAAGGACTCATGAACAAGGTGTTGAATAAAATGCAGTCATGGAAGGGCAAGCTTTTATCTATAGGAGGCAGGGCAGTATTGATATCACATATGTTACAAAACATGCCTATTCACCTGTTGTCAACAGTTAATACACCAACATCTGTGATCAACAAACTTCATAAACTCATGGCAAGACTTTTTTGGAGTAATTCGATTGAGGGTGGAAGCAGACACTGGGATTCTTGGGACACATTATGTTTTCCACAAGAAGAAGGGGGAATAGGATTTAGATCACTCCATGATGTGTCTAAAGCATTATTTTACAAGCTATGGTGGAATTTTCATACTAAACCATCCTTATGGAGCTCATTCATGAGCCAAAAATATTGCAAGAAGATGAATTCTATTGTAGTTCCTTGGAGAAAAAATGGTTCTCATGTTTGGAGAAAAATGATAAAATACAGGGATCATATTGAGCACCAAATAGCATGGCAATCAAAGATGAGATCCTCCTTGTTTTGGTTTGAGAATTAGACTGAATTAGGGGCCCTCTATTTCATCACTCCACCAGATTTCTTCTGCGATGAATCTGTCCAGAATGTTTGGGAAGTAGTTCGAAGTGGAGCATGGGATGATCATAGGTTAAGGATGTTGTTGCCTGAAGATTTGGCTAATCATATTATTTAGAACATCAAGCCTCCTATTGATAATATGGTAATGGACAAGCCATATTAGATGCTCGAAACAAGGGGAGAGTTTAGTGTTAAATCTGCATGGGAATATGTCAAGAAGAGGAAGGAACCCTGCAATGCATATAGGATGATTTGGGTGAAGGGACTGCCTTTCAAAGTGTCATTCTTTATGTGGAAAGTGTGGAAGAATAAGCTGCCCTTAGATGATTTTTTCAAAATGCTAGGATATTTAATGGCTTCTAGGTATTGGTGTTGTGTGCAACCTCTGGAGGAAACACTACTACACTTATTTTTCAAGTCATATGCTGCCAGGAAAGTATGGTACTATTTTCTTTCATGTGCAGGTATAAATGTTGAAGGACTGACTTTGCACCAAGCTGTGGTGAAGTGTTGGAAAACACAGGTGATTCCAAGACAACAACTAATAATGCAGGCTCTACCATCGATCATTGTGTGGGAATTATAGAAAAGGAGAAACTGCTACAAATATGGAGATGCAGTATCAATGAATAGGGTCATCTATCAGGTATCAACCACTCTTCGATATCTGGTAAAGGTCAGAGAGCCTAGCCTTCAAAATGTCCCACATAAATGGACATATTTGATTCATATGATGGAGCAATATACTCCTAAACTGAAGTACACGAAGGTATTGTGGGAGCTTCCAGAGCATGGATGGATAAAAGTTAACACAGATAGAGCATCGAGGGGCAATACAGGTAGGAGTTCTTTTGGATATGTATTGAGGAATGAAGAAGGAAATGTTGTGTATGCATGTGGCAAGGAAATACCAGAAGGGACAAACACAGAAGCTGAGGTGAGAGCCATCTTAGAAGCATTGAAATACTGTGTGGAGCATTAATATATTCTTATTGATTTGCATACTTATTCAATGCTTGTTAAGAATGTAATTCAAGGGAAATGGAGTACACCATGGTCTGTGACTGTGTATGTTGAGGAGATACGGGAGTTGATGGGGAGATGTCATTTGAAAATCTCACATACACTCAGAGAAGATAACCAGTTGGCAATTTACACCATGGTCTGTGACTGTGTATGTTGAGAAGATAAGGGAGTTGATGGGGAGATGTCATTTTAAAATCTCACATACACTCAAAGAAGATAACCAGTTGGCAAATCACATTGCCAACTATGCTCTGAATAATGGACCTATGGAATGTAGCAATTTTGGAGAGCTGGATGTCAAATGGAGAAGAATTGTCAATAGTGATAAGTTGCAATGCCCATATTTAAGAGTAAAGTTTTCAAGGAGTTAGGAAGAGAGGAGGAAAGGGTTAGCAGGAGAAGAGAGAAGTCTTGGAATATACACGATCATCATGCTCAACTCCTTATGGAGGAGAGTATGGTGACCATAATTTTTGCGAACCTAGTTTTCTTTTTTGCATGAAACATTACTGTAACTATGCTCTATTCCTTGAACAACTCTCATTTGGTGGTATTAGTACTATGTACTCATTCCAATGAGAGGGAAGTAGGGGTAGGCACAAGCATGGCATTGGTGATACTTAGGAGACAGTTGAGTGATTACGACATTATAGGGGAACTTTGGCATGAGAATTTTCATGTCCACTGTTCTACTGTGTTAAAGATAGTAATCAACTCAGCAATTGTTTACAAAATACAAGTTGACAAGGTTAGAATCAAACACAAGAAACAAACACTGCCCAGAATTCCATGGACGAGGCAGTGTATTTTGAAGCACTTCACATGGTACATAAGCTGGACAACATGTAGCTTCTCTACACCTACAACATTAGTGATATGCAAGGAAAAGGTTTCAAGAAGAGATTCACACATAGGGCTAGGAATCGAGCTGCTATTCTGGACACAGGAGGTCATGGTCATAACACTGCCCAGTTTTATATGGGCGAGGCACTGCTTTTCAAAGGCCTATATGGGCTACAAGAGATGGACAACAAAGAGTTGCTTAGCATCAACAACACCTATAACACATAAGGAAGGTATTCCATGGGGAGCTTCACATTCAAAGGCAGGGATCATGAACAAAATCTGGGCTCAAAATGGCATAGTCACCAAGCACATTAAGTACTAGACACTTGAAAAAATGCAATGTTTGGCTGCAGATCTGGGTATCGCAAATATTTACAAGTACTCAACATATGAGAATGCACTCTTTCATGCAAAGGATATAATCACCACAAGGTCGAAAATCACAAACAAGCAGGGCCAATATGGCAAACACACAAGAATTATTGCGAATTGTGGCTATCTTTAGCAACTTTTTAGTACATAATGTGATATCAATTTTGAGCACATCACTCAAGATTGATAGTAGGGAGTATGTAATTTCATTACATAGGCAGCTACACTACTTAGACTCATTGACATTATGTTTTCTTTATTTTTAGATATATATAAAAACCAGCCCTAGACACCTCGCCTAGTGGATTTATTTAAAAGAAAAAAAAAACCAACCATCCTGATATCAAACCAACCAACCAACAACTTATCAATTAACCAAAATAAGTCTCCACCCTTAAGGACCTGTCACGACCCAATTTAGGATCATGACTGGCACTTAGTAGCAACTTTGATAAGAATGAGCGATACTCAACATAAGTCTATAATAACAAAAGAATACTCATGATACTAAAAGAATGACTATGGAGCGACTCTAAGAGTTCCAAAAAAAGGACCATAACAATAAATAAAATCTCCGCCCACGCGAACAAGTGTGAGGCTCACCAAGAAATATCAACTTATACGCTCTAATTAACGAAATCCTCGCCTGCGTCACCTGCTGTCTCTGTAAAATAAAACAGCGGGGAGTGAGTCGGTAGTTCAGTGAGTAATAACACTTAACCACAACCGTTTTTAATTGGGGATAAGTCAGAAAATATACTAGTATATTAAACATAAACTATCATAAGAATGCCTTTTCAGAAACAATAAACAATTTTCAGTCTCCTCATGTTTTGCTTGTAATAAAATACAATTAACAATTCAATAATAAGCTCGGTAGACATTGTATAATATCAATATTCATATTTGGGATGTTTCAAAGAACGGATCATATAATCGGTATAATTGTGGACTTCTTCGCAAGAAGTCAAATATAATGGTAGTCCCTACTCGAGGGAAATCAGTAACGGTATGCTAGTTATACCTTTCCACTAGCAAGGGCTGTAATAGCAATCGGTAATTACAAGGTGCATGTCATGACCCGAAATTCCCACCTTCGGACCATGATGGCGCCTAATATATCACTTGCTAGGAAAGCCAACGTTAGAATAATATTACCCAATTTTTAAACGATTTTTAAATTATTAATAATCAAAGAAACAAATGCGGAAGCAAAGTTTAAAATATAGTGAATAATCCATAAAACAACAACGGTGTCTAAATACTATCCCAGAATTGGTGTCACAAGTACACGAGCTTCTAGAATTATACAAATAAAGGTCTGAAATAAAATAAAGCTGTCTGGAAATAAACACATAGCTAAAGAAAAATAGACGGGGACTTCAGAACTGCGAACGCCGTGCAGTTATGCCTCAAGTCTCCTCTGAGTAGCTGAAATTCGAGCAAGTCTATGGTACGCCACTGGGACCAACTCCAAAATCTGCACAAGAAGTGCAGAGTGTAGTATCAGTACAACCGACCCCATGTACTGGTAAGTGCTGAGCCTAACTTCGACGAAGTAGTGACGAGGCTAAGGCGGGTCACTTACATTACCTGTACGCAATGTTAGTAACAACAACAATAATAGAAATAGATCAGGTAATTTATTTATAATAATTGAAGCCAACTCCGCAGTCATAACCAATTGTCATTCCATTGATTCTATTGCAGTGTGCAACCCGCTCTCACAATATATTCACATTCAAATTCTATTGCAGCGTGCAACCTGCACTTACAATATATTCACATTCAATTCTGTTATGGCATGCAACCCGTTCCTCCAATATATTCATTTTAATCAAGTCTATTATATATTTATTTCAATCAAGTATATATAGATATTTTAATAAGTCTGTTGCGGCGTGCAATACGATCCCCCAATATTGACTTTCAATAAGTCTATTGCGGCGTGCAACCCGATCCTCCAATATAGACTTTTGAATAAGTTTGTTGCGGCGTGCAACCCGATCCTCCAATATGGACTTTTTAATAAGTTTGTTGCGGCGTGCAACCCGATCCTCCAATATGGACTTTTTAATAAGTCTGTTGCGGCGTGCAACCCGATCCTCCAATATGGACTTTTTAATAAGCCTGTTGCGGCGCGCAACCCGATCCTCCAATTTATCAATTTCAATCAATTTTTATAGAAACAATTTCCCCAATAAATGCAACAATTGATATAAAATTATAAGACAACAAGCATAAAATAATTATGATTTAATCATGAAACAAACAATAACAAATAGCAAATTATTATGAAAATCAGGAAGAAAATAGGCAGTTTAATATTTAATATGCTAAATGTCAAATAACAATTAAAACACATAATTCAAATAGCATGTAACAATTAATGCAGGAATTCAAGAATTAATATTTGACAAAGAATAGGAGAGAAACAATTATTATAATAATTAATTTATGATTTAAAATAATTTATGATTTTTCAAATAAGCAGACAAATAATTAATTTGACGACGTATAGACACTCGGCACCTCGCCTATACGTCGTTCACATGCAATTCACATAACAAATAATTTAAGGGTTCTATTCCCTCAAGTCAAGGTTAACTACGATACTTACCTCGCTTTGCAAATTCTAATTAATTAATCGACCACAACTTTTTCTTTTAAATTTGACTCTAAAAGCTTCAAATCAATTCACAAACAATTCGATATACTCAATATGAATCATAGAAATTAATTTCATATGAATTTACAAATTTTCCGGATAAAAATCCATAATTCATTAAAATATTTGGCAGTGGAACCCACATCTCAAATCCCGAAAAAACTTACGAAATCCAAACACTCATTCCGAGACTAGTCCAACCATACAAAAATTATTCAATTCCGATGTCAAATGGACTTTCAAATCTTAAATTTTCATTTTTGGAAGATTTTATAAAAATCTGATTTTTCTTCCATAAATTCACAGATTCATGATATAATTGAGTATGAAATCATGAAATATAATCAATATAGGATAAGGAACACTTACCCTAATGTTTTACCGTAAAAATCGCCCAAAACGCGCCTTACCCGAGCTCAAAAATGGAAAAGAGTTGAAAATGGGTCGAAACCCTATTTCCAGAACTTAAGTTATGTTTCTGGGATTTTTACCCTTCGCGAACGCGGTCAGTGCCTCGTGTTCGCAAAGCACAAATTTGTGCTGTCCAATTTTACTCTCCGCGAACGCGAGGCTTGCCTGGCTTGGCCTTTGAGAATGCTAGATGCCCTTCGCGAATGCGAAGGCTAATTTACCTGGCCAGCTTCCTTCCCTTCGCGAACGCGAGGCTTCGATCGCGAACGCGAAGCTTCTCACCTCAAGCGTTCGCGAACGCGGCCCCCTCTTCGTCAACGTGAAAAGTAATTTTCATCTGCCTCTAGTTTCTTCTTCGCGAACGCGAGCCCCCTCTCGCGAACGCGAAGAAGGATACCAGAAGCACATTTCTGCAGTTTTTCCCAAGTCCAAAAATGATCCGTTAACCACCCGAAACCAACTCGAGCCCTCGGGGCACCAAACCAAACATGCACCCAAGTCCTAAAACATCATACAAACTTGCTCGCACGATCAAATAGCCAAAATAACACCATGGACTATGAATCGGACACCAAATCAAAGGAAATTTTCAAGAAAACTTTAAAACTTATATTTTTACAACCGGACGTCCGACTCACGTGAAATCAACTCCAATTCTCACCAAATTCGGCAGACAAGTCATAAATATTATAGTGGACCTACACCGGGCTCCGGAACCAAAATACGGACCCGAGGTCAATAAATCCAACATCAGTAATTTTTTAAAAATCATTAAGCTTTAAAGCTTTTAAATTTTCATCAAAATTCAATATCTCGAGCTAGGGACCTCGGAATTCGATTTCGGGCATACGAACAAGTCCCAAATCACGATACAGACCTACCGAAATTGTCAAAACACTGATCCGGGTTCATTTGCTCAAAATATTGACTAAAGTCAACTCACTTGAGTTTTTAAAGCTCTATTTCACATTTTAATCCATTTTTCACATAAAAAAACTTTTCGGAAAATTGTACGGACTGCGCACGCAAGTCGGGGAATGATAAATGGTGCTTTTCGAGGTCTTAGAACACAGAATTACTTATTAAATTTAAAGATGACATTTTGGGTCATCACATTCTCCACCTCTAAAACAAATGTTCGTCCTCGAACGAAGTTAGAAAAAACGTACCTGAGCTGGTGAATAAGTGTGGATATTTATTCCGCATGTCCGACTCGGACTCCCAGGTAGATGCCTCTACCGGATGACCTCTCCATTGCACTCGAACTGAAGGATAACTCTTAGACCTCAACTGCCGTACCTGCCGAGCTAGAATAGCCATCGGCTCCTCCTCGTAAGTCAAATCTTTGTCCAATTGGACTGAGCTAAAATCTAACACATGGGACGGATCACCATGATATTTTCGGAGCATAGACACATGGAACATATGGTGAACTGCTGATAAACTAGGTGGTAATGCAAGCCTGTAGGCTACTTTACCACCCTTTCAAGAATTTCAAAGGGTCCGATATACCTAGGGCTCAACTTGCCCTTCTTTCCGAACCTCATTACACCTTTCATAGGTGAAGCTCGGAGCAATATTCTTTCTCCAACCATGAATGTAATATCACGAACTTTACGGTCGGCAAAATCTTTTTTCCTAGACTGAGCTGTACGAAGTCGATCCTGAATAATCTTGACCTTATCTAAGGCATCCTGTACCAAATCGGTACCCAACAACTGAGCCTCTCCCGGTTCAAACAAGCCAACAGGCGAACGACATCACCTTCCGTATAATGCCTTATATGGAGCCATCTGAATGCTCGACTGGTAGCTACTATTATAAGCAAACTCCGCAAGTGGCAAGAAATGATCCCAAGAACCTCCAAAGTCTATAACACAAGCGCGAAGCATATCTTCCAATATCTGAATAATGCACTCTGACTGTCCGTCTGCCTGTGGATGAAATGCTATGCTCAACTCCACCTGCGTGCCTAACGCACGCTGTATAGCCCTCCAGAAATGTGAGGTAAACTGCGTACCTCGATCTGAAATAATAGACACGGGCACACCGTGAAGGCGGACAATCTCACGAATGTAAATTTTAGCTAACCTCTCTGAAGAGTAGGTAACTGTAACTGGAATGAAATGTGCTGACTTGGTTAACCTGTCCACAATGACCCAAACTGCATCAAAGTTTCTCTGAGTCCGTGGGAGCCCAACAATAAAATCCATAGTGATACACTCTCACTTCCACTCAGGAATTTCTAACTTCTGAAGCAAACCACCAGGTATCTGATGCTCGTACTTAACTTACTGACAATTCAGACACCGAGCTACATATGAAACTATATCCTTTTTCATTCTCCTCCACCAATAATGTTGCCGCAAATCTTGATACATTTTGGCGGTACCTGGATGAATAGAATACCTAGAACTGTGTGCTTCTTCAAGAATTAATTCACGAAGCCCATCCACATTAGGCACACAAATACGACCCTGCATTTGCAGAACCCCATATTCCCCGCACAACAACCTATTTGGCATCACAGTGCCACACGATGTCCTTAAGGACAAGTAAATGAGGATCATCATACTGCCTCTCTCTGATGCGCTCATAGAAAGAAGACCGAGCGACTGTGCAAGCTAGAACCCGACTGGGTTCTAAAATATCTAACCTCATGAACTGATTAGCCAAAGTCTGAACATTTGTAGCTAATGGCCTCTCACCAACCGGAATATATGCAAGATTGCCCATACTCACAGCCTTTCTACTCAAAGCATCGGCCACCACATTGGCCTTTCCGGGGTGATACAAAATGGTGATATCATAGTCTTTCAACAACTCCAACCATCTTCTCTGCCTCAAATTAAGATCCTTTTGTTTGAACAGATACTGAAGGCTACGTTGATCAGTAAATACCTCACACGAGACACCGTAGAGGTAATGCCTCCAAATCTTCAGCGCATGAACAATGGCTGCCAATTCTAAGTCATGAACATGATAATTCTTCTCTTAAACTTTCAACTGCCGTGACACATATGCAATTACCTTTCCATCTTGCATTAATACGACACCAAGCCCAATGTGAGATGCGTCACAATATACCGTATACAATCCAGAACCTGTGGGTAATACCAACACTGGCGCCCTCGTCAAAGTGGTCTTGAGCTTCTGAAAGCTCAACTCACACTCGTCTGACCATCTGAATGGGACACCTTTCTGGGTCAATCTGGTCAATGGGCTTGCTATAGATGAAAACCCTTCCACGAACCGACGATAATGACCTGCTAAACCGAGGAAACTCCAGATCTTTGTAACTGAAGTAGGTCTAGGCCAATTCTGAACATCCTCAATCTTCTTAGGGTCCACCTTTATGCCTTCTGCCGATACAACATGCCCTAAAAAGGCAACTGAGTCTAATCAAAACTCACATTTTGAAAACTTGGCATATAACTGATTATTCTTCAAGGTGTGAAGTACACTTCGAAGATGCTACTCATGTTCCTCTCGACTGCTGGAGTAAATCAAGATATCATCAATGAATACAACCACAAAAGAATCCAAATAAGGCTTGAACACCCGATTCATCAAATCCATAAATGTTGTTGGGGCAATTTGTCAACCCAAATGACATCACTAGGAATTCGTAATGCCCATACCGAGTTCGAAAAGCTGCTTTAGGACATCAGATGCCCTAATCTTCAACTGATGGTAACCAAACCTCAAATCGATCTTCGAAAATACCTTGGCATCCTGAAGCTGATCAAATAAGTCATCAATTCTTGGTAGCGGATATTTGTTTTTGATAGTGGCCTTATTCAACTGCCGATAGTCTATACACATCCACAATAATACTGGTGCGCCCCAGGGCGAGACACTGGGTCTAATGAATCCCTGATCAAGCAAGTCGTGTAACTGCTCTTTCAATTCTTTCAACTCCGTTGGGGCCATACGGTATGGTGGAATAGAAATGGGCTGAGTACCCGGAGCCAAATCAATACAGAAGTCAATATCTCTGTCGGGTGGCATCCCCGACAAATCTGCAGGAAATACTTCTGAAAATTCACAAACAACTGGTACTGAGTCCATAGAAGGAACATTGCACTGGGATCGCGAATATAAACCAAATAGGCTAGACATCCTTTCTCTACAATACGCCGAGTTTTCATATAAGAAATAACCCTGCTGGCAGAATGACCAGGAGTTCCTTCCACTCTAACCGAGGTAACCTCGGCATAGCTAGGGTCACTGTCTTGGCATGACAATCCAATATAGCATGATAAGGAGACAGCCAATTCATACCCAAGATGACATCAAAATCTACCATATCAAGAAGTAAAAGATCCACACTAGTCTCACAATTACCAATAGCAACCACACACGAATGATATACATGATCTACTACAACGGAGTCTCCCACCGGTGTAGATACACAAACAAAATCACTCAGAGAATCACAAGGCATAACCAAATATGAAGCAAAATAGGAGGACACATACGAATAAGTAGATCCTGGATTAAATAGAACTGAAGCATCTCTATGGCAAACTGGAATAATACCTGTGATCACAGCATCAGATGACTCGGACTCAGGCCTAGCTGGAAAAGCATAAAATCGGGGCTAGGCACCACCACTCTGAACTGCGTCCCTGGGACGGCCTCTAACTGACTGGCCTCCACCTGTAATGGTATGACCTCCACCTCTAATGGCCTGACCTCCACCTCTAATGACCTGGCCTCCACATCTAGCTGCCTGACCTCTACCTCTACCTGGCTGAGCAGGCGGTGAAGCAACCGGTGCCGGTATGATGGCATGCGAATCCTGTCGATATCTGTTACTCGCCAATCTAGGGCAATACCTCATGATATGACCAATGTTCCCACACTCATAACACCCATCCTGATGCCGTGGCTGCTGAAGTTAAAGCTGACCCAGATGGGCCGGATAACCGCTGTAGTAACTCTGGAGTGGTGGTGCACTGATAGGAGCTGAATGTGCACTAAATGCTGGCTGTCCATAGTAAGGCATAATAGGACCGTGACTCCCTGAAGCACCGGGAAAAGCATGAAGTGCTGAATGAAATGGTTTGGGAGGATGACCCCTACCAAAATTACCTTTTTTCATAAAAGCTCTTAAACCTTTAAAGGCTATGTGTGTTTGCTGAAACCAAAAAGCAAACATGATAGCTTGTGAAGTTAAAGTAATGAAATTATAGAACTAGAATTAAAGTTAAGTTAGGTTAAAAATATTGAATGGTTATTGCAAACTTATACAGAGTGAGTTTCTTCCTTTATCGAGTTAGTTATTTAGAATCAATATTTATCAATTTCAAGAGTTTAAATTTTAGTTTTAGAGCTTAAATATAATATTTTACTCATTAAGATGGGGTACACGTACAACGCGTGTATCCTAAGACTAGTATTACTAATATTAGTCAAATGCTACCAATATTAGCTAATTAGCTATTTGTAGCCAAAATAAGGTCAAATTTTTGCTTTCTTTTGAGTGGGTATTATTGGAATAGATTTGGTACATCTTAAAGAGTTTAAATCTCATTTTTAGGATGATTTGATTGAGTTTTGAGGTAGTTTGAATTGAAAATTCGAAGTAGAAGATGAGCATGGAAAAAGATAATATGTATATCACAGTGTGTATCACACACACACACACATATATATATATATATATATATATATATATATATATATATATATATATATATAAAATGTGTATCACATGTATATCCATGTACATCTGAGTGATACATGTATCGCAGAAAAAAATTTAAACTAGATTTTAACTATGAATATTTGATACCAAACTAGTCAAAATTACCTTCAATCTTCCTTAAAATTTGTATATTGCCTCATATATATATTTTTAACAAATTCCAATCATACCCATTAAAACACAATTGCCTAATTTTTTTAATATTATAAATTATTGGTAATGAATTTTGATGCCAAACTAGTTTAACTCACCTTCAGAATTTGTATATTGCCTCATCTATGTGTTTTCAACGAATCGCAACATTATCCATTGAAAATAATCTTTTTTTGCCTATGTCTTTTTGAATATTGTATATATAACGACCCGACCGATCGTTTTGAGTTCTAGCATGTCATTCGGCGGTTTGAGACCTTGAGTAGCTTCACTTTATATATTATGACTTGTGCGTGTAGTCGGTTTTAACTTTCGAGAAGTTCAGTCTTGATGTGGAAGAATAATTCTCAATTCGGAAGCTTTAAGTTGGAAGAGTTTATCAAAGTTTGACTTCTGAGTAAACGACCTTGGAATCGAGATTTGGAGGTTCCTATAGATTCGTAAGGTGATTTCAGATTTGGGTTTCAGGTTGAGCATCGGTTTGTCCGAGAGTGATTTGGCGCTTATTATCGAAAATTTGCATTTTGAAGGTTTTCAAATTTACTAAGTCTGACTTGGAGTAGACCTTGGTGTTATTGGACTCTGGGCGGTGTCCTGGGACCTTGGATAGGTTTATTTTATTGATTGGAACTTGTGTGTGAAGTTTGGTCGTGATCCGAAATGTCTAAATGTGATTCGGATACGTTTGGTGAAGTTTGAAGGTTTGAAAGTTAACAGAAGGATTTTGATCGATGATTCATGGTTTTGATGTTATTCATGGTATTTCGAGCCTTTGGATAAGTTTAAATAAGGTATGTGGACTGGTTGGTATGATTGGACGGGGTATCGGGGGCCCGGGTGTATTTCGAGGTAGTGTTGGACCAAGTTGGTGTGTTTTGATGTTTCTGGTTTCTGGTGCTGGTGTTGTGCTTCGCGAACGCTATGAGAGTCACGCCTTCGTGATGAAGGAATTGGGGGCTGCTACTTTGAGCATCACGATCGCGATAGGGGAGTCGCGAATGCAGAGAAGGAACTTGGGGGCCAGAGATTTTTTCCTTACGCGAATACGACATGGAGGACGCGAACACGAGGAATAAGGGGTTGGGCGGATTTCCCTACGTGAACGCGGAAAGGAGACCGTGTATGCGAACAAGGGGTTCATGGCAGAGGACTTTTGGCCATCGCAAACACGGTTGGCCGTACGCAAATGCGCAGGTTTGGAGGGTAATGCTCCGTGATTGCGAAGAAGGATGCCTGGGCAGTGTATAAGAATGCAAATCGGAATTTGGGTCATTTTTATCCCATTTCTCTCATTAGAGCCAATTTTGGGGCGATTTTGAAGGAGCTTTTTCATCATCCATCATAAGGTAAGTGATTCCTATCATCATCCATCATAAGGTAAGTGATTCCTACTCATTGTTAACTAAATACATGGATTATAAATGGACTTTAACATGAAAACTTCACTAACATGAAATTGTGAGATTTTGGAGAAAAATCTAGAAATAGTACTTTTGAGTTTTGACCATGAATTTAGACATGGAATTGAGAATAAATTATAAATCTGAGATCGTGGTGCTATGGGTAATATTTATCTTTAAGAATTTTTGGAATTTCGGCACGTGGGCCCGGGGTTGACTTTGTTGACTTTTCGTGTGGAGTTGAAAATTATTTTAATTGTTAAATTATGAGTCTTTGAGTATTTTTTGATTGGTTTGCACGTTTTTGGACTAGTTTTAGATCGTTTGGCATTGGTTTGCAGTGTTAGAGAGGCGTTGGAGCCGGTTATCGGATTTCAGAGCGAGGTAAGTCTCCTGTATAACCTTGTAAGAGAGAATTTACCTTGTAGGTGCTATATTTCTTACGTGCGTATGCTAGATTCTTGATCATGTCCGGGTAGACTTAGGATCACACCATATTTTAATTGTACTACTTGAGTTATTCTTGGCTCCTTATACTCCCTTTTACGGAATCCTCCCGCATTGTGCGTATTCGTCCGAAAGTTTTTTGAATTTGATAACACATACGTATATTTGTGAGTGGGGCCAGTGACCCGTCAAAGTTTCATATTCTTATAGGATCGGATGAACACCTCAGCAGTATTCTTATGGGATCGAGTCGTTAGCCTCGGCAATATCATGTAACATATTGTGGGATTGAGTCATTCGCCTCGGCAGTTCTATGAAACTCTCTTATGGGATCGAGATGTTCGCCTCGGCAGAATAGTGTGTAATATTAGATACGGAGTCAGCGTACTTATGAGTCCTTCTGACTTGAGATGTGACATTTTATCTAGTGTTGTCCATTATGTATTTTATTCAAGGTAGTATCCGGCATTTAAGGACTTCGTATTTACTCTTTTGTTGAGGATCGTGTTATGCATGTATATCTGTTTTGTTGCTTTTACCTGCTATGCCTTATACCTGTCTACTTTTATTGTACTTTGATTATTCGATTACTAGTAAGCGTCGATATTGACCCCTCGTCACTACTTCTTCTAGGTTAGGCTAGATACTTACTGGGTACGAGTTGATTTACGTACTCATACTACACTTCTGAACTAATTGTGCAGGTACTGGACAGGTATATTTGGTGGTCATCTTGGCGCATAGGCATAGCTGCTGAAAGGACTTTGTAGGTGATTTGCATTCCATGTTACAATCCGCAGCACACGAAGTCCTCATTTCATTCATTACTATATCCTGTCTATTTTATATTCTAGACAGATGTTGTATTAGTATTGTACTTCCTAGTAGATGCTCATCATTTGTGACACGGGGTTTTGGGTATTTTTAGTAGATATTCATGGTTGTACCTAATGTTTTTATCATTTTTCTTCATGTTTTATTTATACTCTATGACTTGATAAGGAAGCACATGTATTTCCATGGTTTCCAAATTTAATTCCATATACTTAATGTAATTCCTGATTTTAAAAGTTCAAATATGGATAATAAAGTTAGAGGTTTATTATTGGCTTGCCTAATGGCATCGTTGGGCGCCATCACAACCTATGGTGGGAATTGGGTCGTGATAACTTGGTATCAGAGCATTAGGTTCACTTAGGTCTCACGAGTCATGAGAAAGTCTAGTAGAGTCTGGAGGATCAGTAGGAGACGTCTGTACTTATCTTCGAGAGGTTACATGGCTGTTAGGAGAACTTCCCTTTCTTGATTCCTTACGCGCAACTTGATTTCAGTTCCTTCCTACTCATTCGAATACGATGTTGAGCACTTGATATTAGTTGGGCATCGAGGAGTTTTGGCGGTGCTATAGATGTGGTGCAGGATATTTTCCCTGCATTATGAGGGAAGACTACTATCATTGCCTCGTGGAAGGGTGTTCGATCTTTTCAGCCAGTGTTGGTGTTGTTCATGATTTTGGGGCTCTAAATAGTGCATTGTGATGTTTCTAGTGTTGTTATCGTGCAATGTTCGTGTATAGGGTAGGGTGTTTACTTATGTGTTGCGGAAGTGAATGCTTCAGGAGGAGGATTATTCGATTTGTGATTGTAAGATTCAGTATTTAATTCCATCACGGGAGAGGTAATTGGACTATGGATGTTCAGTCTTTGGTTAACGGAGTTGCGAGATTGGATATTTCTGAACTTGGTAGGATTCTTATTTGTGTGGTGGTGTCATTGTCCTTGTTTGAATGTATTAAGTCACAATTGATATAAAATTATAAGACAACAAACATACAATAATTGTGATTTAATCATGAAACAAACAATGACAAATATCACATTATTATGGAAATCTGGGAGAAAATAGGCAGTTTAATATTTAATATGCTAAATGTCAAATAACAATTAAAACACATAATTCAAATAGCATGTAACAATTAATGCACGTATTCAAGAATTAATATTTGACAAAGAATATGAGAGAAACAATTATTATAATAATTAATTTATGATTTAAAATAATTTATAATTTTTCAAGTAAGCAGACAAATAATTAATTTGACAACGTATAAACACTCGTCACCTCGCCTATACGTCGTTCACATGCAATTTACATAACAAATAATTTAAGGATTTTATTCCCTCAAGTCAAGGTTAACCACGACACTTACCTCGCTTTGCAAATTCTAATTAATTACTCGACCACAACTTTTCCTTTTAAATTTATCTCCAAAAGCTTCAAATCTATTCACAAATAATTCGATATACTCAATATGAATCATAGGAATTAATTCCATATGAATTTATAAATTTTTCGGATAAAAATTCAAAATTTATTAAAATATTCGGAAGAGGGACCCACGTCTCAAATCCCAAAAAACTTACGAAATCCGAACACTTATTCCGAGACGAGTCCAACCATATAAAAATTATCCAATTCTGATGTCAAATGGACCTTCAAATCTTAAATTTTTGTTTTTGGAAGATTTTACAAAAATCTGATTTTTCTTCCATAAATTCACGGATTCATAACATAATTGAGTATGAAATCATGAAATATAATCAATATAGGATAAGGAACATTTACCCCAATATTTTTCCCATAAAAATCACCCAAAAATCGCCTTACCCGAGCTCAAAAATGAAAAAGAGTTGAAAATGGGTCGAAACCCCATTTTCAAAACTTAAGTTCTGTTTCTGGGATTTTTACTCTCCGCGAACGCGGTCAGTGCCTCGCGTTCGCGAAGCACAAATTTGTGCTGTCTAATTTTACTCTTCACGAACGCGAGGGCTACCTCGCAAACGCGATGCTTGCCTGGCTTGGCCTTCGCGAACGTGAGATGCCCTTCGCGAACGCGAAGGCTAATTTTCCTGGCCAGCCTCCTTCCCTTCGCGAACGCGAGACTTCGATCGCGAACGCGAAGCTTCGCACCTCAAGCCTTCGCGAACGCAGCCCCCTCTTCGCGAACGCGAAGAGTAATTTTCATCTGCCTCTAGTTTCTTCTTCGTGAATGCGAGCCCCCTCTCGCGAACGCGAAGAAGGATACCAGAAGCAGATTTCTGTAGTTTTTCCCAAGTCCAAAAATGATCCATTAACCACCCGAAACCAACCCGAGCCCTCGGGGCACCAAACCAAACATGTACCCAAATCCTAAAACATCATACGAACTTGCTCGCGTGATCAAATCGCCAAAATAACACTAAGAACAACGAATCGGACACCAAATCAAAGAAAATTTCCAAGAAAACTTTAAAACTTATATTTTTACAACCGGACGTCCGACTCACTTCAAATCAACTCCGATTCTCACCAAATTCAGCAAAAAAGTCATAAATATTATAGTGAACCTATACTGGGCTCCGGAACTAAAATACGGACCCGTGGTCAATAAATCCAACATCAGTAATTTCTTAAAAATCATCAAGCTTTCAAACTTTTAAATTTTCATCAAAATTTCATATCTCGAGGTAGGGTCCTCGGAATTCGATTACAGGCATACTCCCAAGTCCCAAATCACGATACAGACCGACCGAAATTATTAAAATACTGATGCGAATCCGTTTGCTCAAAATATTGACTAAAGTCAACTCAGTTGAGTTTTTAAACCTCTATTTCACATTTTTAATCCATTTTTCACATAAAAAACTTTTCGGAAAATTGTATTGACTGCGCACGCAAGTCGAGGAATGATAAATGGTGCCTTTCGAGGTCTTAGAATACATAATTACTTATTAAATTTAAAGATGACATTTTGGGTCATCGTAGTGCACCAGGTCTAACGAGCCCGCTGTTAGTTACGGGATCCTTCAATGTCTACTCCCATTAATACATGTCTATGTAATCCGTATACTCGTAGAAACATATTTAAAAATAATATAGGGTATTTCGATTCTTATCAAATCATGTAATTTTATTTTGATAACAGTAAATTCAAGTAACGGTAAAACATATCTAGTGAAATATTTCAAACAATGGTAATCATCTCAAATAACTATTTCGGTATCATATCGAGTAAACGACTTGTCCCACATGCAACACAAAATAATCGGTAACATATTAAAAATCATTTGTAAATCATGCAAGTTATGAAAACACAAGTTGCGATAAGATTACTACTCACAGTACTCGTGCTGAAATACCGATTGCTTCACCTCGAGCAAACGTACAATTTCCTCCAATCAATCTATAATCATATAATATTGATCACGTGTCAATGCCTCATTTAGGCTAATTCATCACTAATTTAGAATACCCAATCCTCCAAGTTTTATATTTGACTCTTAATTCGCCGGATTATATTTACCCACGCGATGAGTAATTACTAATATATCAACTCCAACCTATTCATATAATTTATTAATCCAATTTCATAAAGTTCTATGGATTCTTCAGAAAGATAATTCTCAATTACGTGAATGAACCAGTGAAATTTCTATTATTTTGTAGAATCTTTAAATCATGGAAAACGAAATTAAAATCTACAGAAGAAGAAGTTCAGGTATTACCCGTAAGAATCTATTTGTGCTTTAAGGTTTATCAACTGCATCAACTTCTTCCTCCTACTTTTCTCTTTTCTTTCCTTCTTTTCCTGCTTCTGTTATCGTTTTCTTTTCTTTCCAATTTAATAATTCGATTGCGAGTGTATTTAGGACCTATTCTTTAAGATTGTATTGCGGCAGGAGCCTTTGCTTCGTAACCCCTACCTTAATCCCTATTCTTTGTTTTTTTTGGGCTTTACCAAGTCTTTCCCATGGGTTTTGGCCATTATCCTTTTTTTTTTTTGGTTCAATTATTTTGGCTAAATGACTATTGTGTCCTTTAAATTATGAGGTATTACATTGTGGCAACCATCCGATGAGAGAAGATACACTCAAGTCTGAGGTAGGCAAGCATAGTAGCTACCAGCATCTATTTGAGAGGTGCACCTCTAACTATGATGTTTTCGTCGCTTGATTTAATCCTATGAAGTTGTTGAGATAGTGGAATTCATGCAAATAACATTATGGTTATTAGAGTTATTCTAATAATGTTATTAGAAATTCTTATAGAGATAATTATAATTATTATTTACATGTATGTGCCTAGATATGTATTTACATGTAGAAATAATATTATTTGTATATTGAGGAATATAAATTATGTGATGTGAGTTATTTAAGTGATTTTTGGACCTATTTACATGCGTACATATTAGCTGGGGAATAAAATAAATCTGGATAATATATAAGGGATTTTTTACACAAATAGCCGTCCAAATTAATTGTTTACTTTTTTAAACCTTATACATAAATTATACATTGATTATACATAATTATACACATTTAATATATAAATTATGCATCTAATATACATTCGCTGGCTATTTTTAGTTTAAGTTGTAGGGTGGTCGACTATTTGGATTAATTCTTCTAATATATAAGGATGAAGAATTGGGCAGAATCAATGTTATTCTTGTTGGGTAAATAAGGTCTTGGTTCCTAAAAAACTAAAATCACACAAACAGAAAATTATCGAAAATCATTAGACGGCTAAACTGAAATTTAGGAAAGACCATAGCTGCTACTTGTATAACACTTGGTATTATCATCAACTAAGTAGAATTTTGGGGTAATAAGGATCAATCAATGTGGCGTCAGTGATCAATGAAAGGAACTAAAGAAACTTCTATTTCAGTTGTGCAGTCGGCAAGTCACAAGGTATTTGAGTACTTTTTATGTTGTAATTATTACTTTAAAACATGAATACTGTTAAACATGAATTGTTTATTGGATATTGGGTGTAATTTGTGATATTGAAATATGTGAAATTACTTTTAAACTCATGGATTGAGGTACAGAATATTGAAACTTAGGTCTAAGCTTAAAGTATAACAGAATTGAGAGTTGACCCATCAATTTACATAAAAATTGAAACTTGAAAATAGATTTGGATTCTTCAACTTATGGGTAACTCGAACACGTCGTGATTTGACCATATTAACATGAAGTTGACTTTTTAGTTGCCTTTTATTTGACATTCCAAAAATTATGAAATAACCTCGACTAGCATAATTGACTTCGTTAGTCAATATTTTTATAGATTAAGGTCTTTGGAGGCAGTTTGGTTGTTTTTTTTTTTAACGTCGCAAGGTTAGAGGACTTTCCATTTGCGAGGTAAGTGGGACTTTAAGCTTTAATGCTTAATTTTCCAAAATCCGTTGTGAAAATGTGTTTTGTCTGCCTGGTTCATGTGTTGGGACAAGCGTGTGCTTAGTAGAATCGATAGTCTTGGACTAGTCACAAATATATATTTTTATGAAAAGCACTAAAAATTATTTTATAAGTTTTTTAATGGCGTGATACGGCTGTGAGCCATGACGTTGGGTTTGATGGTGTGATACAGATGTGAACCATGATGTTGGGTTTGATAGTTTGATACGACTGTGAGCCATGATATTGGGTTTGATGATTTGATACAGCTGCGAGCCATTATGTTGGAGCATTGTGTATGCTTTTGTACATCACGCGAGCATTGTGTTTGCTTCTTAATATTATTGAGGCATTTTATATGCTTCAGTGGGCATTGTGTATGCTCTGTCATATATTTGAGGCATTGTGGTGCCGTCGTGGACTTGTCGGGGTGTTAGTTAATTTGCTTCACTTCCGTTTATTACAAGTCCTTTGTGTGTATTGTGTTGAGATATGTGTATTCATATTTGTTAATCCTTGTTAACTCTATTGATACATATTATTGCATTGTTGTATAGTTATAGTATGTATTATATGTCATATTTGCTTTGGTGTGTTTTTATTTTCTAACACTTGTTCTAGGGGTATTTAAAGTGATGGGTTAAGGATATTACTATTTCAAATATAACTCACTCCTTACCTGCATGTCGATGCATATACTATTCGTGGAGACGAAGCTAGTAGCTGTCGAGTTCGTTAGAGTTGATCTAATTATTAAGGTGTGCCACCGCATTGTTCGTGGAAGCTGCCAAAAGAGTCTTTATTATTTATTTTATAATGTCTTTTATTTTGGGGTTTACACACTCGATCTTGAGTCTTTTGTAATTCTCTTAGATGCTCCATAGTCTAGTGTGGTATTTGGGCTAAATAAATATTTATGGAACAATTTGGATTATTCATCAATCACATTTAATTATTGAAATGTTAAGAACTTGCATTTATAAGAGGTTGAGTTTTGAATAAATGCTAAGTGTATGGTATAAGCTGGTTCGCTTAGCAGGTAGTGTTAGTTGGATGCCAATCGCGTCTAGGGGGTATTTTAGGACGTGACAAGGAGCATGAAATCTGATATTCATTCATCATATACATGTGTTCTTGTATATGTGCTTCTGTATGATAAGATTTGGACTGGATGCCTGTGACCATGCCATGTGGATTGTATTGTTATGTCTGTGACCACGCCGGACGGATTGTGATGTTACGCATGTGACCATGTCAGATGGATTCTATTATTATGCCTGTGACCATATCGGGCGAATTATGATACTGTGTCTGTGACCACGCCAGGCGGATTGTGACATCAACACATGAGTTGTCCATGCGGATTGATATTATTAGCGTGTGAGTCATCCATGCAGCATGTGAGTTGTCCGTGCGATTGATATTATTAGCACATGAGTTGTCCGTGCAGCGTGTGGATACAGATCCATCCCCTAGAGTCACCATCTCATATTTCTCTATTGATGGTGTATACGTGGATTGTGAGAAACCGACGGGTTTCTAGTTGATGTGAGCTCTGGGAGAGATGGTTACTATTATTTGGATCGGGTTGCGCGCCGCAACATACTATTATGCGGTTATTGCATTTCATCTTTACTTTCAATTTTCTTGACTGTTTACCTGATTTACTCGCATATCTTCCTTAAAGGATGGGTTGTAGAGCAGAACACTTTAAAATAAAGAATCGTGAGCACCAAGGTGGTTTTACCTGAGATTTCCTGATTTTGTCATATATATGTTCTATACTTGTTGAAATTATGAACTATACAGGTGATAACGAGCATCATTTATGATTCTTGCTTCTATTACCTCACTCGGGTTAGTTAGAATACTTATTAAGTACATGGGATCAGTTGTACTCATACTACACTTCTGCACCTTGTGTGCAAATCTTGGAGTCGATATTGATGTGAATGACGGGAGCTGGCATTGAAGATGTACCCGCATTCCATATTTCGCTACCATTAGTTCTTGGTAGTTCTAGATTTGAGATTTTGTTCATGTACATTTCAAACAGATGTTGTCTCATTTTTCATTTCAGTTTGTAAATTTAAGTCCTTGTGGCTCATGACTTGTACTACCAGTCCTGGGAGAGTTGTATAAAGATTTAGTTATTTCACTTTTGAATCTTAATTTTATTATTAAATTGTGTTTACTGTTATTTGGCTTACCTAATGGGTTGGGTTAGGTGTCATCACGACTAGTCAGATTTTGGGTCGTGACAGAAGCATTGCATTTTGTCGCAGTCCGTTGGAGTCTCATCCCTTATATAGATAGTGTTAGTTTTGCTTTCAAACAATATATTATCTTTTTGGATATTTCTTATAGGTTCAGTTAGAGCTCATTACTCTGCACTACCTAGTTCTAGGGAGATGTTTGAGTATTGCCTTTGAATTCTAATAACTCCATGTTCCGCTTTAAAATTAATTCTTGTCTTATTATATCCTGATTTGGTATCCGAGCTATAGGCTCATGGGTTCTACGAGTCATGAGCAATTTTAGTAGGTTTTTGCGGATCGGTACGGAGACGTCCGTACTTATCTTTTAGAGGCTACGGAACTATAAAGAAAATTTCACTTCTCTCATTCCTTATTGTGTGGATTTATTGATTTTGGAATTTGGGCCTTTGTCTTTCTACTCTCTCATAGATGGTGAGAACACGAGGTTTAGTTACTGATGATACTTCTCCCAAGGCTAGTGTTGCTAGAGGTCGGGGTAGAGGTAGATGCAGAGCATGCATCGTAGAGAGGGGCCATGCTAGGTCCGCAACTGAGGCGGCACCAGTAGCGCCGGTAGGGGAGAAGGCGCCTGATGGACCTGTTGCTACCCTTGGACTTCAAGAGACCTTGGTACACTTTCTGAGTATGTTTGGGACTTTGGCTCAGGCAAGGTTGATTTTGGTTGCACCAACTACTTCCCTGGTTGGGGGAGGAGTCCAGAGTCCTGCAACACATACTCTAGAGCAGCTCATGTTAATCAGGCTCCAGGTATTATACTGGTGCAGCCCGTGATTGTGGTTCAGCCCGAGGTCGGGCCAGCTGTGTCAGTTCAGGAGAAAAAGAGGTTCCAGAAGTATAATCCTCCTCATTTCAGTGGCGGGGGTTCTAAGGATGCACATGGTTTCTTTGATCAATGTCACCGTATGCTGCGTACAATGTGTTTGGTGGAGTCGAGCGGGGTCAACCTTACTACTTATCCGGTTGACGGGACCGACATACAAATTGTGGCAGACTTATGAGGCGAGTAGACCAGTTGGCGCAACACCACTTACATGGTCCGATTCTCTGATCTTTTTTTGAGAGAGTTTATTCTACAGACCGATAGGGATGAGTTACGCAGTGAGTTCGAGAAGTTAGGCCAGGGGAATATGATTGTGTCAGTGTATGCCATGCGTTTTACAGAGTTATCTCGTCATGCATCTGCCTTGGTTTTCACTGATAGAGAGAGAATCCGTAGATTTATTGAGGGGCTCGCCTACAGCCTCAGATTTGGGATGGCATGGGAGTTGGAGACTGAGACTTCATTCCATCAGGTTGTGGAGATTGCTAGAAGGTTGGAGTGTATTCGTGTGACAACCCAATAGGTGGTTTTGAGAACTAGCCTTTATTTTTATGTTTCGAGATCTCTCATAGATTCATTTGATGTTATATTACATACATGTGTGGTCCGTGTTATTTTTCGAAAATTTTAATGTGAAATTTTGAAGAAAATGTGATTTTTGGATTAAATTAAGGTTTGGGTTGACCACATTCAACGCTCTTAGTAAACAACCTAAGATCAATGTTTTGATGATTCTAGTAGGTTTGCATGATATGTTTTGACTTGTACGCACGTTTGGTTGAGGTCTCGGGTTACCCGAGCGTGTTTCGGTGCAGTATGTGGAAGATTAGAATTTTTCTTTTAATATTGAAATTCTTTATTTGTAATGATTTATTCATGATTCTAGATGTTATTTTGCTAATTTATGATAGCGAGCGAGTTTGTATGATGTTATTACACTTTTGTACATGTTCAGATTGGAGCCCGAGGAGCTCGTGTGAGTTTCAGATATGTTATGGTTGAGTTTGGAACAACTGATGCTTAGTATTTTCTGGTGCAAAGTTGCAGGTCTCATATTTGCGAGAACTTGATCACAATTCCGAGCCTCACATTTGCAATGTCAAGTTCACACATGCGAACATGGGCTGGGGGATGGGTCTTCACAATTGCGAAGAAAGGTTCGCTTTTGCAAAAAATGTTGTGATCACTTTTGCAACTCTTGTGTCGCATTATCAAAACTGTGTTATGTAGAGAAGCTTCGCATTTGCGAAGCTTGGATCGCATTTGCGAGTGGGTGTTCCTTCGCAAATGCAAACATAATGTCACATTTCCGACTACTATAAGGCTAAGACACTGATTGGTCCGAATATGGGATTTCGACCAAGCGAGCCCGGGGTTGACTTTAATAGACATTTTTAATTTAGTTAAATATTAAACCCTTTTCATTCATGGGTAGTTTCTAAATCTTGTATTGCATTGTTTGAACTATATTTGACTAGATTAGGTTTGCTTGGAGGCTTGTTCTAAGGGAAAAGTCGTGGTTGATTGTTGATTTGATTTCGAAAAGAGGAGTGTCTAGGTTAACTTTGATTTGATGGAATTATGACTTGATTGGTCTATTTTCTATGTGATTTATGTGTGGGGACAGCGTATATGCAAGGTGAGGAGTGCATATGCGTTGTCATAAGATAAGCATGCAGGGCGGGCTTCTTAATTGCGTGTTTTCATTTATACCATGCTTTCTTTATTCCATGTTATTACTCGTTTAGAGCATTAATTGTTAACTTGTCTTTACTTTTTAAATTCATGCTTTCATTCATTACATACCTTAATTTGCAATATATTTCCATGTATCCGTATCTTCATTTATTGTCTGCCTTTACTTGCCTTGTGTTTTGTATGTTGTTAGATAGCCACTTTTATTTGTCTTATATCTTTATTCGTTTAATTCCCTTATTGCATTTAATTGTGTAATACACCGTAGTTGGTTATATATATATATATATATATATATATATATATATATATATATATATATATATATATATATATATATATATAGATATAGAAATGATATTTGGGATCGGGTTACACGCCGCAACAAATATTGATATAATATTTGGAATCGGATTCACGCCTCAACGGTATTGATGTTGTATATGGGATCGTGTTGCACGCAGCAACGGTATTGGGGTGTATGTGTGTGTGTGTGTGTGTGTGTGTTTGTGGATTAGGTTGGGCGCCACAATGGAGAAGTTATATTATGGAACTGTTCTTAACTGTTGGTTCCGCATCCGGGTGTATTGTGAATTTGAGCATGGATGCTATTTTGGAGCCCTCTATTATGTATTAGTTTTCCAATTCTTATGTTAATCATTGTTTCTCTATTCTGCTATTATTTTTACTTATACTTGATATGTTTATAGTGAATGCGTTGTTATAGCCTTCTCACTATTTTATCGAGGTTAGGCTCGACACTTACGGAGTACATGGGGTCGGTTGTACCATACTACATTTCTGCACTTCTTGTGCAAATTATGGTGTTGGTCACAACAGCATTTAGTGGAGGCTTGCTCTGACTGTTATTTACCCAGAGATCTGAGGTAGAGCTACATGACGTTCGTAAACCCTGAAGTGCCCTTCTTATCAATTATACTATTTATTTAATTCGGACTGTTGTATTTCATTTTGGACCTTGTATGTAACACTTTTTTGGTTTTAATTTATCATATTACCAATATTTCATAGTTAGATTCTTAATCGTATGCTTTTAATTTACTAAGACTGGATAAGTGTTTGACTAGGGTTGGCTTGCGTAGCAAGCGAATGTCATGCGCCATCACGGCCCCGTAGTTGGGATTTTGGATCATGACAAGTTGGTATTAGAGCACTAGGTTTCCTAGGTCTCACAAGTCACGAGCAAGCTTAGTAGAGTCTTGAGGATCGGTAAGGAGATGTATGTACTCATCTTCTAGAGCTATAAGGCTTTAGAAAATTTCATTTTCTTTCTTTCTCTATCGTGCGACTTCATTCTATCGCTGTAGTTTATATCATTCTTCTTTTAATCTATCGCATATGGTGAGGACACGCACGACATGTACAATTGATCAGGAGTCGAAGCCCCAGGTTGCAGCCACTGCCAGGGGTAGGGGTTAGGGACGGGCCGATGGAGAGCCAGAGCCAGAGCTCAGTCTAGAGTATGCGAAACAACACATATTGTTGAGCCTCAGAACGAGTAGGATGAGGATATCCTTGTTCAGACTATGCAGTAGGACCAGCTCAGGTACCAAAGGTGTTCATTGCTACCCCTACTTTAGGATGCCCTAGTCCGCCTGGTTGGCCTTACGGAGAGTGTGGCCTAGGCCGATGAGTTCCCTATGGCACCAGCCATCTCTCAGGCTGGGGGAGGAGACCAGAATCCCGCTACTCACACTCCATAGCAGGTGGCTCAAGGATATCAGACTCTAGCAGTTCCACCAGTTGGATCAGTTCAGCGTGCTAAATGTTAGCCGAGGTACACCTTCTGAATACCCTAAGGATTTATTGGACCATTTCCATGAGGTATTGCGCAACATGGGTATAGTGGAGTCCAACGGATTTGACTTCGCAGTGTTTCATATGCATGGCTTTGCCAAGTAGTGGTGGCAGGAGCATGCCCGGGGAAAACTAACAGGTTCAACTCCACTCACTTGTGCTCAATTCTCATAGCTATTCTTGGAGAAGTTCATCCCCTTCACCTAGAGAGAGGACTTTTCGTAATAAGTTTGAGCGCCTCCAGTAGGGTAGCATGACCGTTACTCAGAACAAAACCAGATTCATGGATTTATCCCGCCATATAGTTATCTTGCTCCCTATAGAGAGAGAGATGGTGCAGAGGTCTATAAATGGCCTTACTTAAGACATCATGCTTCAGATGTCTATAGAGACCGAGGATTATATATGTTTCACTCAAGTTGTGGAGATCGCTAGGCGAATCTAGAGGATTTGTTGCCAGGGTAGGGAGACGGCATATGAGAAGAGGCCTCGTCATTTCGGTGGTTTCATGGTACCTCATCTGGAGGCAAGGGTTCATTTAGTAGAGGCTATCCTATCAAGCTGGTTTAGTTAGTGCTTTAGGTATCACATGGTGATTCGGGTAGTCGTGGTTCTTATAGGTCTTGTCTTGAGCAGCTAGCATTCAGTGCACATTCAACTCCCATTAGTTCATCGCCAATTCAAAAGTACCATAGTGATTACTAAGACCATCAGGGTCAGTCCCAAATTCAGTAGCCACGTTAGCAGAGAGAGTGCTTTAAGTGTGGAGGTATGGGTCACATCATGAGGTACTGTCCTAGGCTTCAGAGAAGTATACCACAATAGGGTACTCGTGCCATAATTCCGGCACCGGTTAATTCACCGCCTGCTGAACCAGCTAGAGGCGAGGGTCAAGCAGCCAGAGGAGGAGGTCAGACAGCTAGAGGTGGAGGCCAGTTAGTGAGAGGCCGTCCAATATGTGGAATTCAGATTAGTGGGGCTCAGCCTCGTTGCTATGCATTCCCGGCTAGACTTGAGGCGGAGTCATCTGATGCGGTCATCACAGGTATTGTTCCAGTTTTCTATAGAGATACATCCATTTTATTTGATCTAGGATATACTTATTCATATATGTCATCCTATTTTACTTCATATTTGGATATGTCTCGTGATTCTTTGAGTACTTTCGTTTATGCGTCTACGTCTGTTGGGATTCAATTGTGGTGAATCAGGTTTATCGTTCTTGTTTGGTCACTATAAGGAGGTATGAGACTAGGCAAGAGAGTGAGGATAGGGAGGCCAAGAAGCCTCATGATTTTGGAGGATTTGGTGGCTCCTACTCTGAGGGAAAGTTTTGTCATGGCAGAGGTTATATCAGTCGACCAGTTCAGTTCGCACTTCAGGTTACTCATAGTGCTCCAGTTAGCTAGGGTCCCTAGGGTACTCATACCAGACAACCATCTTTCAGTGCACATTCTGCACGGGGTTCCTACAATGGTTACTCCAGTAGTTTGGAGAAGAATCAGTACTAGCAGTCACGCCCGCCGAGGGGTTGTTTTGAGTGTAGTGATACTAAGAACATCATGAGAGATTGTCCTAGACTTCAGAAGGGTGGACCTCAGCAGGGTACTCGGGCTATGGTTCCCGCTCCAATTGCTACTACACCTGCACAACCAGCTAGAGGTGGAGGACATGCGAGTAAAGGGCGTCCTACAGGGGAAGGCCAGGCCCGTTGTTATGCTTTCCCTAGTAGGGCTGAGTTCGTTGCATCAGATGTTGTCATTACAGGTATTGTTCTAATCTGTCATATAGATGCATTTGTTTTATTTGATCCAGCTTCTACTTATTCATACGTGTCATCCTATTTTGCTTCATATTTGTATATGTCTCGCGATTCTTTGGATACATATGTTTATGTGTCTACACCCATTGGAATATTCAATTGTGGTATGTCTATCACTCTTGTTTGGTCATTATTGGGGTTACAAGACTAGGGTTTACCTTCTATTACTTAATATGGTGGATTCTGATGTGATCTTGGGTATGAATTAGTTATCTCCATATCACGCTATTGTTGATTGTCACACTATGACCGTGACGTTGACTATGTCGGGGTTGCCGAGGTTAGAATGGAGGGTTTCCTTGGGTCATGTTCCTTCAAGAATGTTATATTTTCTAAAGGCTTAATGGATGGTTGAGAAAGGGTTCTTGGTGTACTTGACCTTCATTAGAGATGTGGGTGCTGATACTCCCACGGTTGATTCTATCCTAGTGGTGTGGGAATTTTCTGATGTGTTCCCTGCGGACCTATCGGGCATGCCACCCGATAGGGTTATTTATTTTGGTATTGACTTAGTGACGGACACTCAGCCCATATCTATTCCACCGTACCGCATGGCTCCAGCAGAGTTGAAGGAACTAAAGGAATAGCTTCGGGAATTGCTAGATAAAGGTTTCATCAGACCTGTATTTCACCTTGGGGTGCACCAGTTCTATTTGCGAAGAAGAAAGACGTTTTCATGAGAATGTGAATTGACTACATGCAATTGAACTAGGATACTATCAAGAAAAGGTATCCACTACCGTGTAGTGATGATTTATTTGATCAGCTTCAAGATGCTAGGGTATTTTTGAAGATTGACTTGATATCGAGGTACCATCAGTTGAAGATCAGGGCTTCAGATATTCCTAAGGCGGCTTTCAGGACCCGTTATGGCCATTATGAGTTCTTGGTGATGTATTTTAGGTTGACCAATGCCCAACAACTTTAATGCACTTTATGAACGACGTGTTTCAGCCTTATCTGGATTCCTTCATCATTGTGCTTACTAGTGATATATTAGTGAATTCTCGCAGCCGGGAGGAGCATGAGAAACACTTGAGGATTGTGCTCTAGACATTGAGGGAGAAGAAGATATATGTTAAGTTCTTCAAGTGCAAGTTTTGGTTAGACTCAGTGACATTATTGGGTCACGTGGTGTACAGTGAAGGGATTAAGGTGGATCCGAAGAAGATTTAGGCAGTTCAAAGTTGGCTCAGATCTTCTACCGCTACTGAGATCTAGAGTTTCCTTGGGTTGGCTGGGTATTATCAATGCTTTATGGAGGGTTTTCATCTATAGCAGCCCCTTTCACTAAGTTGACTTAGAATGGCGCCCTATTCAGGTGACCTGACAAGTGTGAGGAGCTTTTAGAAGCTCAATTTTGCCTTGACTACAGCTATAGTTTTGGTTTTTCCTTCGGTATTGGGTTCATATACAACCTACTATGATGTTTCACGGGTTGTCATTGGGTGTGTATTGATGCAGGACGATAAGGTGATTACTTATACTTCGCGTCAGTGGAAGTCCAATGAGAAAAACTACCAAGTGCATGATTTGGAGTTAGCAGCCATTGTTCACGCACTCAAGATTTGGAGGCATTATCTTTACAGAGTGTCTTGTGAAGTGTACGGATCACCAGAGTCTTCAACACCTGTTCAAGCAAAAGGATTTGAACTTGAGGTAATGGAGGTGGTTAGAGCTACCGAAAGACTATGATATCACCATTGTTTATCATCCCGGGAAGGCCAATATGGTGGCCGACACCTTGAGTAGGAAGGCATAGAGTATGGGGAGCCTTGATTTTATTCCAGCTGGGGAGAGACCATTAGCTTAGGATGTTCAGGCTTTGTCCAACAGGTTCGTGAGGCTGGATATTTCAGAGACTAGCAGGGTTCTTGCTTCTGTGGTATCACATTCATCCTTATTTGAGCGTAACAAGGCGTGTCAATATGATGATCCCCACTTGCTTGTCCTTAGAGACCCGGTGCAGCACGATGATACTGAGGAGGTGACTATTGGTGATGATAGGGTGTTGATTCTTCAGGGCCGGATTTGTGTGCCGAATGTGAATGGGTTACACGAGCTGATTCTTGAGGAGGCCCATAGTTCATGGTATTCCATTCATCCGGTGTCGCGAAGATGTACCATGATTTGAAGCTGCATTACTGTGGAGAAGAATGAAGAAAGACATTGTTGATTATGTTGCATGGTCAACAGGTTAACTGTGAGCATCAAACCTGGTGGTTTGCTTCAGAGGCTAGATATTCCGGAATGGAAGTGAGAGCGTATCACTCTAGATTTTGTGGTTGGGCTTCCATGGACCTTAAGGAGATTTGATGTTATGTAGGTTATTTTGGACGGACTGACCAAGTTTGAACACTTCATTCCAGTCAGGACTACCTACACTTTAGAGCAGTTGGCTCAGATTTACCTTAGAGAGATTGTTTGCCTACATAGTGTGCCCTTGCCTATTATCTCGGATCGAGGCACTCAGTTTACATCATATTTTTGGAAAGCCATACAGTATGAGTTGGGCACATAGGTTGAGCTGAGTATGTCATTTCATCCACAAACGGATGGACAGTCCGAGCGTACTATTCAAATCATGGAGGACATGTTGCGAGCTTGTGTCATTGATTTCGGGGGCCATAAGGATCAGCTTTTGCTATTAACAGAGTTCACCTACAACAATAACTACAAGTCGAGCATCCAAATGGCTCCATATGAGGCCTTATATGGAAGGCGATGTCGTTATCCGGTTGGTTGGTTTGAGCCTTGGGAGGATAGGTTATTAGACAATGACTTGGTTTATAATGCTTTGGAGAAGGTGAAATTGATTCAGGAGCGGCTTTGTACAATGCAATCTAGGAAAAAGAGTTATGCTGATAGGAAGGCTTGTGATGGGGCATTTATAGTGGGTGAGAGGGTTCTACTCAGAGTTTCGCCCATGAAGGGTTTGATGAGGTTTTGGAAGGAGGGAAAGTTGAGCCTTCGGTATATTAGTCCTTTTAAGGTTTTAGAGAGAGTTGGCGAAGTGGCCCACAGACTTGCTTTGCCACCCAGCTTCGGTATATTGTTTGGACCCAGCTTGAGGTCTTCCATGTTTCCATGCTTTGGAAGTACTATGATGATCTGTCACATGTGTTAGATTTCATCTTTGTGTAGTTGGACAAGGATTTGACTTATGTTGAGAAGTCGGTCGCCATTTTGGACAGGCAGGTCCGAAAGCTGAGGTCGAACAACATTGCATCGGTGAGGGTCCAATGGAGAGATCTACCATTTGAGAAGGCGACTTGGGAGACCGAGCATGATATGTGGAGCCGATATCCTAATATATTTGGCACTTCAGGTATGCCTCTATACTCATTTGAGGATGACCATTTGTTTAAAATGAGGAGAATGTAACGACCCGGCTAGTTGTTTGTGTATTTGATTCCCGTTTCCCCTTTTGAAGCTTCCTATATGTGTATTTGTTATTATTTGACTTGCATGGATGGTTGGTTTTACATCAGGAAAGTTTTGGATTGGGTTGGAACACCTAGTTCCATTTTTAGAAACTTAAGTTGGAAGAGCTAGCCAAGGTTTGACTTTTTTGAAAACGGCCCCAGAATGCTATTTTGATGGTTTAAATAAGTTCGTATGGTGATTTTAGACTCAGACATGTGCCCAGAATTGAATTCAGGGGTTCCTAGGATGATTTGGCTCTTTTTGCCGAAAGTTGGCAATTTGAAGGTTTAGAAATTTCATAATTTGGACCATGGATTGCATTTGTGACTATTCTGATTTTGGTTTCGGGACTTGGAATAGGTCTATTTATTCATTTAAAACTTGTTTGAAAGGTTTGGTATCATTTCGAGTTGGTTTGGTAGGAATTGGACTCTTGGTTGTTAATATTGAAGTTCTTGAATTTCATAGCTTGCGTGAAGCATTTTGGTGTTCGATTTGTGGTTTTATATGTTATTTTGATGTTTCGAACATACGAGCGAGTTCGTATGATATTTATGTAGTTGTGTGGACAGTTGGTGTGGGCTCGAGGGGCTTGGGTGAGTTTCAGAATGATTTTGGAGTGTTTTGATCTTTGCTTCAGGTTCTTTAGTGCTGCAGACCTTGCATTTGCGAAGGCCTGCTCGCATTTGCGATGGCCTACTCACATTTGCGATGGCTGCAATTACGTTTGTTTTATCGCATTTGCGATGGGGATGTTTCCTATGGGGACCTCGCAATTGCGAGGAAACTGGTCGTGTTTGCGACAGTGGGAGGAAGCTGGGACTTCGCTTTTACGAAGTGGTCATTGCATTTGCGATATTGATGGGATCAGTGGGTCATCGCAATTGCGAAGTTCTTGGTCGCAATTGCGACATACGCTGGGCTTGGTAGTCTTTTCTTTTGAGATCCGTTGGTCTCATTTACGAACTCTGGTCACAAATGCGGCATCTACAACTTGTTTATAGCTGCTTATTTCTGGACTTATCTCATTTTATAATATTCTGTGCCCTAGACTTAGTAGAAGGCAGTTTTTGAAGGGAAATTTCACACATAGCTATTGGGTAAGTGATTTCACTTAATTTTGATAATACAACTTGATTTCTTATGGATATTTACACCAAAATCATAGAATTTAAAAGGAATGTTTGGGAAGTTTTTACTATGTATGGCAAAATGAAAATAGGAGATTTGAGAGTCGATTTGGACTGGATTTTGAAAACCAATCACATATTTGGAATCATGGGTTTTGGATAGTCGAGATCTACCCCTCGACTCGGGTTTTGAATGGACGAGCTCGGGGTTGACTTTTTAGGTATTCGATAAAGATTGGGCCTTTATTGTTTGGAATTTATTCCTTTAGCACTGTTTGATATTGTTGAAACATTTTTTGGGAATACACCTTAGGATTTGGCCTTAATTGGCTATTTGTATTATGTGAAAAGCGCGTGTACAAGAGCTGATGAGCGTGTACACGGGTGCTATGTGTGGCTTGTGACCGGTTTAGACCTTAGGCTATTGATATGCCTTAATTTGAGGATGTACTTTATATGAAACATGCTTAATCAATTTGTGGCTACATGAATATGATGATTCCAATTGTAGTATTTGTAGCAATGATTTATATGCTAGACACCCATAGACAATTTTACTATTTTCATTTCCTTGTGCATGTGTTGATAAGCTATGAGCTTATGCCTTCGATGAGGTTTTGGTATTATTGTTCTTGTGATAATTGTGACACACGTGGACATGTTGAGCGGATTGATTGGGGGCGTCAACATGAGGTCTTTGCCATGCGACTTGTCTATTTTTGTGGGGGGGGGAGGGGGCGAAATAAAAGGTGGCATTTACTTGGGTTGCTCACGAGGCGAAATAAGGGTGGAGATATGCGCATGTGGCAAAATAAGAGAGGTTGCGAAATAAGGGTGGCATTGTTGATGATGTTATGTAATGATTCGGGGATGTCTTTCTTGTTGTTTTTCATGTGTTGAAACGAGGTTGATATTTTGATTTCATACATGTTTCTTAAAAGCTTCCACCTTGTATTTTAATAAATTGTTAGTTGAATTTGACATGCTATAACATGCCCCACTTCTTTGATGATTTGATGACTAAGAATCGGATTTTTCTACATTGAGTTGTTATCAAATGCTCTACTAGATGGTTGATATTGTTTTCCCTTTCATATTCTATTGACAATTATTGATATATTATACAGGTTATTGAATAGTGAGTATCTCATTACTTGAACCTCGTCACTACTTTATTGAGATTAGTTTTGATACTTACTGGGTACCAAATATGGTGTACTCATACTAGACTTCTTCATATTATTTTGCAGATCCAGTGTTGGTAGCAGCGGACCCCGATAGTGAGTGATTGCTTGTTCCCGAAGATTTAAGGTAGAGCTGCATGCTATCACAGTCCCTTGAAATCTCATCCATTATATAGATACTGCTAATTTTGATTTCGACCATTATTGTATCTATTAGGATATTTCGTATATGTTCAGTTAGAGCTCATGACTCTGTACTACCTAGTTTTGGGGAGATGTTTGAGCATTGCCTTTGAATTGTAATAACTCCATATTTTGCTTTTATATTAATTCCTGTTTTATTATATCATGATTTGTTGATCTAATATTGTTGAGTGATAGGACTATCTAGTCTTAGAGATTAGGTACCATCACAATCCCTCTATGCTCGCATTTTGGGTCGTGACATCTGCCCAACGACTATCGCTTCTGCGATCCAAATATCGCTTATGCGACACTACATTTGCTAAAAATACCTCACAGATGCAGAAATCCACTTATGTTCCTCCCTTTCCTATCTACGGACAAACCTCTTCTTATGAGAACCTACTCCTGCAGAATTTTGTTCACACTTGTACTAGCATTTCTAAACTCAAACGACCGCTTCTACGGACTCCCCTGCCTAACCAAGACTTCGCTTCTGCGATCAAAACTCCACTTATGTGGACTCACATATGTTCACAAACCTTTGCATCTGCGGACCTTACTACCCCAGGCCCAAATCAATTTTTGTGATCACCTGTCCACATATGCGCACTCACACCTGTGGAATAAACCGCGCAGGTGAATACACACCAGACCAAAACTGCCAATTCAATCTCAATTGATCCGAAACCCATCCAAAATGCACTCGATCCACCTCGAGAACTCTGTCCAATCATACGAACCAGTCCCAAAATATAGACCAACTCGAGATCTCAAATCATACCAAATAATATCAAAACTATAAATATAATGACTTGACCAGTTGTTTTGAGCTTTAGCATTCCAATAAGTGATTTGTGACTTTGAGTAGCTTCATATGATATATTATGACTTGAGTTTATGGTCAATTTTGGTTTTCGAGTGGTTCATAATTTATTTGGAAGAATGATTCTTATTTTAGAAGTTTTAAGTTGGAAGAGTTGACCAAGTTTGATTTATTGCTTATTTGAGCTAGGATAAGAGTTTTGATGGTTTCGTTAGGTCCAAATAGTGATTTTGGACTTAGACGTATTCTCGGAATGAGATTCGGAGGTTCCTAGGCTGATTTGGCAATTTTTTGCAAAAGTTGGCAATTTGAAGGTGTAGAATTATCATAAGTTTCACCATGGTTTGACCTTATAGCTATCGGGTTTGGATTTTCGTTTCGAGACTTGCAATAGGTACGTTTTCTGTTTTATTATTTAGAACTTGTCTGCAAAATTTTGTGTCACTCCGAGGTGGTTTGAAAGGAATCAGACGCTTGGTTGTGTTTCTAGCGATTCTTCAATTCATTGTGAAATTTCATATGTTTTGATGTCCAATTTGATGTTCTGGATGTTATTTTAGTGTTTTGATCATGCGATCAGTTCGTACGATGTTTTGGGACTTTTGTGGATGTTTGATGTGGATCCTAGAGGGCTCAGGTGAGTATCAAACGTGTTTTGAATTGGATTGAACTTGTTCCAGGTTACTGGTGTGCTGGTGCTGCAGTTGTCACAATTATGAGCACCACAATTACAATTTCGAAGAGGGCGGGGGAGGTTCAAATGTCGTAAATTCAATCGCCTTATCGGATTTGCGACGTCAACATTGGTCTGTCTGGTCGAATTAGCAAAGAAGTTGCCATCACAATTGCGAATGTAACGACCTGGCTAATCGTTTCGAGAGTTATAGCCCTGTTTCCCCCATTTCTGTTTCTTTTTGTGTCCTTCAGCTATATTTCATTATACCGGGTTAGTTGGTTCGGGACCGAAGTGGGTTCAGAGTGAATTGAGACACTTAGTCTCTAAAGTAGAAGCTTAAGTTGAAAAAGTCAACCGGATGTTGACTTATGTGTAAACGATCTCGGATTTGAATTTTGATAGTTCCTATAGCTCCGTTAGGTTACTTTGGACTTAGGTGTGCGTCTGAAATGTGATTTGGAGGTCCGTAGTGGAATTAGGCCTGAACTGGCGAAAGTTGGAAATTTGGCTATTTTGGTCGGCAGTAGAAAATTTGATATCGGGTTCGGAATGGATTTCAGGAAAACGGAGTAGGTTGGTGGTGTCATTTTTGATGTGTGCAAAATTTGAGGTCATTCGTACGTGGTTTGGTAGGTTTCGGCATCGTTTGTGAAATTTGGAAGTTTAGAAGTTTTTAGGCTTGAATCCGAGTGTAATTTGGTGTTTTGATGTTGTTTGATTGATTTGATGATTTGTCTAAGTTCGTATGATGTTGTGGGATATGTTGGTATATTTGGTTGAGGTCCTGAGGGCCTCGGGTTGATTTCGGGTGATTAACGGAACAAGTTTGGAAATTGGAGGAATTGCTGAAGTTGAACTCAGCTGTCATAATCGCACCTGCAGATGTCTCATCACAGGTGCGAGACCGCAGAAGCGAGTAGAATATCACTGATGCGAGATATGAGGAGTTGGGCAGAAGGCGCAGGTGCGATGAAGTTCCCGCACCTGCGATGGTCGCATAAGCAGATTATGGGGCGCATGTGCGTTGTTGGACCGCAGGTGCGATGGCATTTCCGCACCTGCGATGACCGCAGATGCGGTCTAGAGGCGTCGAAGCGGTCCTAGGGGTTTTAAGTGATTTCCAAAAAACCAGAGCTTGATCCGCAGATACGGTGAAGGGAAATGTATAAATTGGGGACTTCGTGATTTTTGCTCATTTCCACCATTTTCAAGTCGGACTTTGGAGCTTTTGGGTGACTTTTGAAGGGGATTCAAGGGTTTTCATAGAGGTAAGTTGATTGAGCTCTAATACTCCGAGATATAGTGTTTTCCCATTGTTTTCTCATCTAATTAGTGGAGTTTTGAATTGAAAAATTGGGGGTTAGGGCTTGGGATTTTGGAGAGTGCAAATTGAGGATTTGAGGGACCAAATGACGTCGGATTTTAATGAATTTTGTATGGTTAGACTCGTGAGTGAATGGGCTTTCCAGATTTGTGACTTTTGTCAGATTTCAAGACGTGAGCCCGGGGGTCGAATTTGAGTCGATTTCGAGTTTGGAATCTAATTTAGTAGTTTTCTTGTGGGATTGATTCCTTTAGCATATATTAATGGTATTGTACTTCTTGTGACTAGATTCGGGAAGCTCGGAGGCTGATTCGAGAGGCAAGGGAATTGCGGAGTAGAGATTTTCTCTGATTGAGGTAAGTAACAGTTGTAAATCTAGTCCTGAGGGTATGAAACCCCGAAATTTTGTGTCATGTGACTATTTGGAGGTGATGCATATGCTAGGTGACAGGCGTGTGGGCGTGCACCATTGGGGATTGTGACTTGATCCGTCCTGTAGCAACTGTAAAGTTGAACAGCCTATTGTAGCTATATGCTCTTTATGTGCTTTAGAAAGATTTACTATAAATCATGATAGATACCATGTCTAGGCTTTATGCCATTATTGTTCGGACCCTTAGAGGTCGTTTCTTGCTGTCCTCCCACTGCTTTAGTTGATATCCCATACTCAGTAATGTTCATGCATTCTTATATCGTAGCTCAGTCTCTGTTATTCTGGTGTCATTCGGGTCCGGAGTGGGTTCGGAGTGAATTGAGACACTTAGTCTCTAAAGTAGAAGCTTAAGATGGAAAAGTCAACCGGATGTTGATTTATGTTTAAACGATCTCGGGTTTGAATTTTAATAGTTCCTCTAGCTCTGTTAGGTGACTTTGGACTTAGGTGTGTGTCAGGAATGTGATTTGGAGGTCCGTAGTGGAATTAGGCTTGAATTGGCGAAAGTTGGAAATTTGGCTATTCTGGTCGGCAGTGGAAATTTTGATATTGGAGTCGGAATGGATTTCCGGAAATCAGAGTTGGTTTGTGGTGTCATTTGTAACTTGTGTGCAAAATATGATGTCCTTCGGACGTGGTTTGGTAGGTTTCGGCATCGTTTGTGGAATTTGGAAGTTTAGAAGTTCTTAGACTTGAATCTGAATGTAATTTTGTGTTTTGATGTTGTTTAAGTAATTTGATGATTTGTCTAAGTTCGTATGATGTTGTGGGATATATTGGTATGTTTGGTTGAGGTCCCGAGGGCTTAGGGTTGATTTCGGGTGATTAACGGAACAAGTTTGGAAATTGGAGGAATTGCTGAAGTTGAACTCAGCTGTCATAATCGCACTTGCGGATGTCTCATCGTAGGTGCGAGCTCGCAGAAGTGAGCGGGAGATCACATATGCGAGATTGGAGGAGCTAGGCAGAAGGCGCAGGTGCGATGAAGTTCCCGCACTTGCGATGATCGCATAAGCGTATTATGGGGCGCATGTGCGTTGTTGGGCCGCAGGTGCAATGGCATTTCCACACATGCAATGACCGCACATGTGGTCTAGAGGCGCAGAAGCGGTCCTAGGGGTTTTAAATGATTTTCCCAAAAGCGGAGCTTGGTACGCAAGTGCGGTATCGCAAATGCGATGAAGGGACCATAGGTGCGGCTTCGCTGGGAAGAATGTATACATTGGGGATTTCATGATTTTTGCTCATTTCCACCATTTTCAAGTCGGACTTTAGAGCTTTTGGGGTGATTTTTGAAGGGGATTCAAGGGTTTTCACAGAGGTAAGTTGCTTGAGCTCTAATACTCCTAGCTATGGTGTTTTCCCGTTATTTTCTCATGTAATTAGTGTAGTTTTGAAGTGAAAAATTCGGGGGTTAGGGTTAGGATTTTAGAGAGCGTAAATTGAGGATTTGAGGGATCAAATGACGTTGGAATTTGATGAATTTTGTATGGTTAGACTCGTGCGTGAATGGGCTTTCGGGTTTTGTGACTTTTGTCGGATTTCAAGACGTGGGCTCGGGGGTCGGATTTGAGTCGATTTCGGGTTTTGAGTCTAATTTAGTATTTTTCTTGTGGGATTGATTCCTTGGGCATATATTAATTATATTGTACTGCTTGTGGCTAGATTCGGGATGCTCGGAGGCCGATTCGATAGGCAAGGGATTGCGGAATAGAGTTTTGCTCGGATTGAGGTAATTAACGATTGTAAATCTAGTCCTGAGGGTATGAAACCCCGGATTTTATGTCATGTGACTATTTGGAGGTGACTCACATGCTAGGTGATGGGCGTGTGGGCGTGCACCATTAGGGATTGTGACTTGGTCCATCCCGTAGCAACTGTAAAGTTGAACACCCAGTTGTAACTATATGCTCTTTATGTGCTTTAGAAAGATTTACTATAAATCATGATAGATACCATGTCTAGACTCTGTGCCTGTATTGTTTGGACCCTTAGAGGTTGTTTCTTGCTGTCCTCTCACTGCTTTAGTTGATATCCCATACTCAGTCATGTTCATGTATTCTTACATCGTAGCTCAGTCTCTATTAATCTATTTGATGCATCATGTTTATGTTGTTTGGGCTGATTTCTTTTATTTCTGAGAGCCCGAGAGACTGGAGAGGTTTATGACTAAGTGAGGCCAAGGGCCTGTTTATGAGGTATTGTACCTCAGCACGTGAGTTATCCGTACGGATTCTGATATGATATTATTGCTCGTGTGTTGTCCGTGTAGCACGTGAGTTGTCCGTACATATTATAGCGCTTGGGCTGTAGGAGCCCCTTCGGAGTCTAAACACCCCCAGTGAGCGCAGGTACCTATTGAGTGTGAGTGCCAAGTGTCGAGTGCTAAGCGATTGTGAGGCATGAGTGATTGTGAGGCATGGGTGATTGTGAGGTTGGAGTGATTGGGAGGACTGAGTGATGTTATCTCGAGGGGCAGTATATGATTTCATCATCTATGTTCATAGTTGCTTTGAGTCCTTGTTTGAGAATTGTTGAAAGATATTTCTAATTGACTTACTTGAACTTGATTTAAACAAGCTGATTTGACTTAAACTCTCGTTGCAAAGCATGCCGCAGTTTACTAAATTTTTGTGATATTAATGGTGCTTGCATTTAGCTCGTCACTACTTCTCAGCCTTTATTTACTTCTGTTGCTTACTGAGTTGGTGTACTCACGTTACTCCCTGCACCTTGTGTGCATATCCAGGCATTTTTGGTCACGGTAGCGGCTGCTGATATTCCTGTAGCTGATCATTGGAGTTAGCAAGGTAGCTGCCCGGCGATCGCAACCCTGTTTTCTCCTTCTTTATCTTCCCCTTAGCTTTATTTTGGAGTTTCCCCCGACTATGTTAGTCTTGTTATTGTCGGACCAGTTTTTAGTAGTTTCTCGTGACTCAGTGACACCCCGATGTTTGGGGCTTTTCATTCCGCATTTCCATCGATAGGCACCATCACGACAGGTTTGACTTTAGGGTCGTGACAGCGAAGCCCTGTGTCGTAAATGCAATATCTATGAGGGCTGACTGGGTTCACTTTTGTGATCCCTATTGCAATTACAAGGAGTCGCATTTGCAAACCCCTTGTCACATTTGCGACTTTTGGAACTGAACAAAAGGTTGGAATTTCGGGACTTAGCTTTATTTATCACATTTTAAATTCCTAGACATGGTAGAAGGCGATTGTGAGGAGGGATTTTCACATACAACTACTGGGTAAGTGGTTTTGATCCTATTTTAATTATATTACATGATTATTTAGGAGATTTAACATCTAAACTATGGAATTTGAAGAGAATATTTGGGGGATTTTGTCTATGTTTGGAAAAATGAAATTTTGAGATTTGTGAGTCGAATTGGACTCGAATTTGAAAACAAAAAATATATATAGACTCGTGGAGTTATGGGTAGTCGAGATCTACTCTTGGACTCAGGTTTTGACCTGGCGAGCCCATGGTTGACTTTTGGGGAATTATGTAAAGAGTTTAACTTTAATTATCGGAACTAGTCTCCCTTGCATTTCTTGATGATATTAAGCCATTTTTGGTTAGATTTGAGCCGTGCGGAGTCAAATTTTTAAGGAAAAGTTAGTTGGAGTGATGAATTGGTGTAATTGAGGTAAGTATCTTACCTAACCTTAGGTGGGGGAACTACCCCGTAGGATTTGGGCTAATTTCACTATTTGAATTATGTGAAAGCCGTGCACGAGAGATGACGAGTACACGGGTTTATATGTGGTATTTAACCGGTATGGATTCTAAGGTAACTTATATGCATATAAGTGAAGTTGTTACATGTAATATCTTTCATTGTTAAGTTTATTCTTATATTCATTTAATTGAAGTTGTTAATATATGGATTATCTTTCTTTGTTGAGTTTCTTCTTATGAATTTATTTGAAGTTGTTATTACATGTTATATCCTTCATTGTTGACTTTATTTTTATGCATTTAATTGAAGTTTTTATTACATGGATTATCTTTCATTGTAGTGTTCATTCTTCCGTTTCATTGAGGTATTGTTGAAATTCTTGTACACATTGTTGTTGAGGCATGGGCTATGTATAGTTGTGATATTGGTATTGTTGTTTTGATAATCTTGTGGCATATTAGCGCGTGTGGTGCTAGTTCATTATTGTATTGAGGTGATGCGAATGCAGCGATATAAGGGTGGTGATATTGATGCGCATGCGGCGAGATAAGCGGAGTTATGCGCATGTTGCTAGTAAGGGGATTTACTTCATTTGAAGCACACGCGGCGAGCTAAGGGGGCTAAAGTGCGTGAAGCTATTTCGGGAAAAATATTTGTTTAGAATAAATGTAAGGCTCACGCGGCGTTATAAGGAAGATTTGTGATTTGTGATTTATAACTTGTGTATTGTGATTATGAGGTGTGATACCTCGGGTTGACTCTTGTTGTAATTTTTGTCTTGGAACGACTGTGACTTCTTGTGTGTGTCATACATTTTAAGTGATTTGTTGCGTTGCTTTAATGTGCTAATTTGGTCCTCCGATGTTACTTGGTGAGTTGGTTATCAAGATGGATTTACTTGCATGGAGTAAGTATCTCATATTCTGTTGAGTTGTTGGTACACAATGGATTTAAATAACGAAATTGTTATCATGCCTTACCTCACTCGATTCTTAAAATAAACTCATTATCTCATTTGATACTTTACTATTTAAATTGTTATCATACTTTACTTTATTTTATTCCTAAAATAAACTCATTAACTCATTTGGTGCTTTACTATATTTAAATTGTTATCATACTTTACCTTACTCGATTCTTAGAATAAATTCATTTTCTCATTTGATGATTCACTTTATTTAAATTGTTATCACGTTCTACTTTATTTGATTCTTATAATAATCTCATTGACAATTTACCTTACATTAAATTGATATCATGCTTTACTATATTTAAATAAACTTTGAACATTTTATTTGTAATTGGCATGGATAAGATATACATAACAATGCGTGGTCTTGGCAGTGCGAGTGTGATTGATGTTGTGGCACGAGGTCTTGCCATGCGAAGGTGATTGATAATGTAGGCACGAGGTGCCATGTGTGTGAGAGTTGTGATTTGAAACTTGTGATTGGTGGTTATGAGGTGTTGTGCCTCAGAATTGTTCTTGTAGTAAATTCTGTATTGGAATGACTTGATGATTTGAACTGTTGTTGTTTTCCTTAGTGTATTTCACTTGTATTTTAATTGTGTTTTGAGTATTTAAGTTGTTTATTTCACGTTTACTCTTGTTGCCATTTTTTACCTTTACTTACCATTGTTAGCTTTATACTAAATGTTTTTTCATGTTTAGCTTTATATTGATATTTTTTCCACTGTCAGCTTTATATTAATACTTTGCTCAGGCTTACTATGTCTAGTGAGTGTCTTCACTAGTACCTCGTCACTACTCTACCGAGATTAGTCTTGATACTTACTGGGTGCCATTATGGTGTACTCATACTACGCTTCTGCATATATTAGTACAGATCCAAGTACCTCTAAACGCGCCGGTCGTTAGCTGGTTGTTGTTTAGATTTGCTATGGAGATTTCAATGTATATCTGCCGTTATGTTCACTGGCCTCGGAGTCACCTTCTGACGTTTTACTTTACTATTGTTACTTCCACAAAACTGTGATGTAATTAATATTCCTAGTTACTCGCGGTAGAGCTTATGACTCTGTACTATTAATTTTGGGGTTGTATGACCGTTGTTCCATTTTGGCTTTTATTATGTCATTTATCAGTTTAAGTTAATAACTTAGTTGGTTATTTATGTTATTTCTCAGCATGTGCTAGGCTTACCTATTCTTAGAGGCTAGATGCCATCACGATTCCTAAGGTGGAATTTTGGGGTCGTGACAATATATCGCACTTCAATTCAAGCTTAATGAACTAATCAAACTTTCAGCTTCCAAACTCATGCCGAAACACGCTTAACCAATTCGGAATGATCTAAATTTCTGCACATAAGTTTCGAATGACATAACAAACCTATTTCAACTCCCGTAACAACAAATCGAACCCGATAAAACCAAACTAACCTCCTGGGCAAACCTATAAATCTTGCAAACCTTCAAATTTTTAACTTTCGCGAAATAGAGCCAAATCAACTTAGGATTCTCCAAATCCAAATCCAGACATACGCCTAAGTTTAAAATAACCACAAAAACCTATTGGAACCATCAAAAGATAATTTTGAGGTCGTTTACATAAAAGTCAAACCTCAGTGAACGCTTACAACTTAAGTCACAAAATAATAAACACATATACGAAACATATCAAATAAGGGAACGGGGCTCAAATACACAAAATGATCGGCCGAGCCATTACAGTTCTTCATGATATTTGAAAGTTATATTTTAAATTTGAGCTCATTTGGAATAGAATTGGGCATTGAATCGTGTATTGGGTTGTTGAAATTCAAAGAACAACTTTATGTTTCAGAACATAAAATTGGAAATCTAAAGTTGCATTCAATAGATTGAACCACTTAAGATTTAAATTTCTGAAGTTGCATTTGAAAGATAGAAGAAGTTCATATATTTTTCTGAAGTTGCATTGAAGATATTGAACTACTTTAGATTCTAATTTCTAAAGTTGCGTTATAAAGATAAAAGAACTTCATATTTGTTTTCTGAAGTTGCATTGAAGAAATTGAACTACTTCAGATCCGAGCGGGTATACATTTTAAACTTTTATGCAATGCTGGTATAACTTCAATAGTGGCCCCAAAAGTGGGTATATATGAAAATTTCCCTAATACCCATACAACATGTACCCATTATATGACGACCCAATAGGTCATTTTGAGTTTTAGCATTTTTTCCATGTTTCGAGATCTTTATTAGCTTCATTTGTAAACAACCTCGTATCGGTATTTTAACGATTTTATAAAAAGCAAATATACCACTAAGTTAGGCATTGAGTGGTGGTATTTTGACGATTCAGGTAGGTTCATATAATATTTTTGGACTTGTACGCACGTTTGGTTGGGGTCCGGGGTGACCCAATCGTGTTTCGGGGCATTAAACATGAAATTGTGAAAACTTGAGTATAGGTGAAAATTCTAGAGTTTTATAGATCGATTCTTGTTATTTGATATTATTTTGATGATTTAAGGTAGTGAGCAAGTTTGTATAATGTTATTACACTTGTGTGCATGTTCGATATGGAGCCCGAGGGGCTCGTGTGAGATTTAGATTGTCTTCGGACCATATTTGGACTTAAAGGACTATTGGTTTTTGCTTCTAGTGTCCAGAGCTTTGCGATTGCAAAGCTTCTCCCGCGATTGCAAATGAAAAATGTTGGTCTTGGATAGGTTGCTCTTCGCGAACGTGAGTGGTAGGTCGCGAACGCGAAGCATTGGGGGGCTTACCCTTTGTGAACGCGACTCACCCATTACGAATGCGATGCTTTGGGAGATCTGGGGGAAGGTAGGATAATCCTTCTTCGCGAACGCGACCAACGGGTCGCGAGGCTTGGCTGGGGATTCCTTCGCGAACGCGGGTAGGACTTCGTAAACGCAAAGGCCAATTGGAAAATTCTCTTCGCGAACGCGTAAGATGCTTCGCGAACACGAAGAACACCTGGCGTTCAACTATTTAAAAGATGAAAGTCGGGATTTTGTCACTTTTCACCATTTTTGAAATATAGATCTCGGCCTAGAGGGGGTTTTGAGGATATTTGCATCCCAACTTCATTGGTTAGTGATTTTTAACTAGTTTTGATGTATTTTCATAATCACCCATTGATTAACATTTTAGTCTATGAACTTCATGGTAGAAATTAGGAGTTTTGGGCGAAACGAATCATATAACTGGACTCGAGGATGAATGGGTAATTGAGTTGTGGTCCGAATTTTGGGTTTTGACCAAGCGCGCCCGGGGTTGACTTTTGTTGACTTTTTGCAGATTCATTAAAGATATAATTTTTTTCATTCGTGGGTAGTTTCTAAAACTTGTTATCCATGACTTGCTTGTTATTTGTTATTTAAATGTTACTTGTTTCAAGTTTTTCATTTTGCACTGAATATCTGCTTACCTGCTACATGTTCCTACTTGCATTAATTGTATATTTTCGTTGTCTCATGTTTTACTTGCTTTTATGTCCTTATATTCCTTGATGCACCTTGTTAAGTTATTTCGTTTATGTGAGCCATTTAGCTATTCCGGTATTAATATCTTGACAAGGTTTGGGATTATGAGGTATTGGCTATTCCCAGTTTGTACTGGTAGTTCCTTAATGTTCCGCTTGTTTCATTTCTCTTTGTGTTGAGATTTCGTAACTAGTGGTGTTAAGTTGATATGTTAATGATTGATAAAGGGAACGGGTTGCGTACTGGATCGGGTTACACACTACAATAGATGATGATATGATATGATATTGGGATTAGGTTGCACGCTGCAACAATTATTGTTTTAAATGTTAGGATCAATTTACATACCACAACAATTATTGTGTTAAGTGTTGGGATCGGGTTGCGCATCGAAACAAAGTTGGTGTGTTGTAGTTGTTTGTGAGGTTAGAGTTTATTCTCGGTATTGTTATATGAGACTTGAGATCATGTTATTCTGGGGCCCTCTGGTAGTTGACCTTCGAGTCCGTTTATATGAATTTTCCGTTGTATCTATATTTTTGCATTATGTTAGTATTATTCCTACAGGTTTATTGTGAGTGTCTTGTTATATCCTTGTCACTACTTTGTCGAGGTTAGGATCGGCACTTACATAGTATATGGGGTCGGTTGTACTCTTGCTACACGTCCACACTTCTTCTGTAGATCCCGATGTTGGTCCTAGCGGCGCATAGCGGAGACTGCTCAGATTCGACTACTACAGGAGACTTGAGGTAGTGCTCGACGTTCGCAATCCATGAAGTCCCCTTCTACCTGATTTTCATTGTTTATTTTGTTTCAAACAAATGTATTTCATTCAGGCTTTATTTGTAGTATTTTAGTTGTTCATGTACTCGTGACTTTGGATTACTGGGATATGTTTGGACTGTACTACGTTTGTATTTATCACATCTAATTTAGTTTATTTCAGTTTCATATTATTAAGGTTCTACTTTTAAACTGTTAAAACTGGTTAATTAATTTGCTAACGTTGGCTTTCCTATCAAATGGATATTAGGAACCATCACACCCCACAGTTGGGATTTTGGGTCGTGACAAGTTGGTATCAGATCCCTAGGTTGCCAAGGTCTCACGAGTCATGAGTGAGATAAGTAGAGTCTAGAGGATCGGTACAAAGACATCTATACTTATCTTCTAGAGTCTATAGAGCTTTAGGAAAATTTCACTTCTTTCTTTCTCTATTGTGAAACTTTATTGTATCACTGATGTTTAAACCATTTTATTCTTGTTCTATCGCAGCTGGTGAGCATATGCACAACATTAACCGTTGGGCAGGAGCCGGAGCCCCGAGTTGCAGCCACTACCAGGGGTAGGGGCCAAGGTAGAGGTGGAGCTCAGCCTAGAGCACACGCAACATCACCTATTGCAGAGCCTTAGATTGAGCTGGAGGATAAAATCCCCATTCAGATTGCACAATTGGACCACCTCAGGTCCCAGAGGGGTTCATAGCCACTCCCGTACTTCAGGACACTTTAGTTCGCCTGGTTGGCCTAACGGAGAGTGTGGCCCAAGCTAAATTATTTCCTATGGCACCAACTATCTCTCACGCTAGGGGAGGAGCCCAGACGCCCGCTACACAGACTCCGGAGCAGATGGCTCCAATGTATTAGACTCCAGCGGTCCTAGAAGTTAGAGTGGATTAGTCCGTTATTGCTACACAGTCCATAGAGAGGCCCATAATGTCTTCTGCAGGGCTAAAGAGGTTGGATAACTTCACCAAGATATTTTCTATTCATTTGGTGGTATAGATTCTGAGGACCCATAAGAGTATTCTGACCGTTGCCACGAGATATTACGCAACATAGGAGTCGGCTTCGTAGTGTTTCAGATGACCGTCTTTGCCAATAGATGGTAGCAGGACTATGTTTGAGGCAGACCAACAAGTTTACCTCCACTCACATGGGATCAGTTCTCACAGTTATTTTGGAGAAGTTTATTCAATTTACTCTGAGAGAGGAGTACCTTAACCAGTTTGAGTGTCTACAACAGGGTAGCATGATTGTTATCCAGTACGAGACCAGATTTGTAGACCTATCTCATCGTGCACATATCTTAATCACTACTGAGAGGGATAGGGTGAGGAGATTCATAGATGGACTTAATTTTAGTATCAGGCTACATATGGCCAAGGAGACTAGGGATGATATTTATTTCCAGCGGGTTGTAGAGGTCACTAGACAGATCGAGAGGATTCGTGGTCACGGTAAGGAGGATGTATCTGAGAAGAGGCCTAGTCATTTTGGTGGTTTCAGTGATGCCTTATCTTGAGGCAAGGGTTCATTTGGTAGAGGCCATCCTCACAAGTCGATTCAGTCAGCGCTTCAGGTAACACATGGTTCTTTGGGCAGTCGTGGTTTTTATGGATCTCGTTCTAAGCGGCCATTATTCAGTACACCTTGAGCTCCTATTAGCGCACCACCGTTACTAAGTTATTGATGTTTTATACTTCAATACCACACAACATGGAGTGATTTGTGCGGTGTCCAATTTTCGCGTGCAATGGATTATAGAAAGACCTGGTTCTTCTATGCGTTCCTTAATTTTTTATTGCGGAATAAATAATGTAGAAAGTAAAGAACACAAGTATTTTTATTTGGAAAACACCTGGCTCAAAAGGTGAAAATACCACGACCTACTTCCTAGTAGGATTTTTCCCAAAACTTCACTACAACTCTGAGCCAAAACAACAATGTTTACAAACTCTTGTAAAACTAAGGATTACCTAACCCTAGTAGCAACCAGTCATAGGAAGTTCCGACTACTTCAAGTTAACTCGAACTTGAATGATACAACTCAAATACCTAATACAATTAGATTATAAGAAAGAGAAAAGGTACAATTCAAAAGCTCCTACTACAATTGAACTAGAATAAAAGACAGACACATGGAACAAGTTCGACTATCTGGTTGATGTAGCTTCGGGTTCGCACTCTTGAAACACACAGGTAATGCTTGCTATTTTGCTATCAATTCATTCCTAACTTTAGCGTGTGTGTGTCACGTGTAAAAGAGAACACAACTAATATGTATAGAGTTAGTAGGATTAAGATTAGCTAGAAACCTAATGCTTTACTCTTCGTCGGTGGAAGAGGTTTAGTAACTTCAATCTCTATGCCTTTCCTTATCTAGGATAGAGTTCTCATCAAGTAAGGAGTCCAACTCCTTATCAATTATGCATTCTTTTTCGTTCAGGGAATATCAGAAATAACCACGTATACTTATCCCTTGCATGTGCATGCCTTTTGCTTAAATCTGACTGTAACCTGTGTACACTGTGCCTGGACCTGGTTCATACATGTGTTTCTTTGTCAATCATCAAAACCAAAATCACTCAGCTCAACAAATTCCACCTTTTTAATGATGACAAACTCTGTGCTTTTCAAAAGTATGGAACATGTTTCAGCTCAGCTCAACATCAAACACAATGTCAAAATACTTTCCATGTAAAGTCACAAATCATCAAGGACCAGGTTCATTAGGTTACATCATAGTCCAAAGCAAAATCACAACTTATCTTCCCCATTTTTGTATCATTGAAAAGTTGTATAATTAAGTTAAGTCACCAAATTTTAGTAGATATTACTCATGGCCACTGAGGCTACTTCAAATGAAATCATAGATTCAATATTCTCTTATCAACCTAAGGATATTAGACATCTAAGAAATATCAATAAATAATTAGAGCAAAATAAGTGAATATTATTGATAAGATTCTTCCACAAAGCATAAAAAGAAATAAAGCATAGAACCATGAGAACCAAAGCACAAACGAATCCCACTTGGGTCACTGGTTACAAACTGGGCTAGGAAAGGTTAAGGACTAGGAAGGACCAGGTTTTTGGCTCCTGGCCTTAAGCAGGTTCAACATGTCGTGAAAAATACCCTCATTCTTTTGTTCCTCCTTTGGAACCATAGACTTGAGAGAGTCCCTCTAAGCTTCTACTTCAGCCAGTCTTTTCTTCAGATTATCAATCTCAACATTCTTAGCCCCACTCTCCTACTCCAATACTCTAACCTTGTTGTTCTTAGGTACCCTCATTGATGAATCAAGTTCTTTGGGAGCAGTTTGGACTTCATAGATAGAGTCAGTCAAAGTATCGGCCCAAAGTAGTCTTTACTCATGCTAACATCCCATTTATTGAGGGGACCTTGAAATAGTCAAACACATCAGTTAGGATAAAGCCATAGGGAATGTCATGAGTTTTAGTGCCACAAACAACCTTATGAAAGATCTGGATTATGAACCCTGACCAGTTCATTTGCATGCCAATATCTAGGCATTCCATAAGGACCAGGTCCATAAAGGTAGCAATATACCTTCTTTCCTGCTTGGGCAGAACCACTTTGTTGACAAATTCAAATAGCACTTTGTGGGCAGGTTTCATTTCACTCTTATAAATAACCCTGGGTTCTTGCTCTAACTCCCTATTAGTAAATTCCCTGGTGATGGCCAATGAGATAGGAAGCTTTTATATACTAGTGCACTTCAACTTGGTATAGTCATTATACCAGGTCTATCTCCTCTTTCTCAACGGGTATAGCTATAATCCCCCTAGTTCTTTATAATCAAATATCACCTTCACTACTTTCACTTCATCGTTGACCCTTCCATTTACAATCTCACAATTTGCAAGAATTCAACAATTTCAGCCCTGTCCAACCTTCCTTCTAGATGAAGGACCATGTCCTTCCAACCTTGTGTTTTAAATTTCTCCAGTAGCAGAACCATCACTTATTCTTTTTAAATCACTAAGAAGCTTCCCTTTCATAACTTTTCTTTTCTGGAACTTCACCAATTTTTCTTTTTCCTCATCAGTCTCCTCTTCTTCAATTTCTTCTACCATTATTTGAATTTTTCTTGATTTCCTTGCAAACCTAGTTCTTTTGGACAAGGCAGAGTCCTCTATTGCAATGGACTTGTCTTGAGACTTCTTCTTAGAAGTCTCTCTGTTTTTAGCACTGGGACTCACAACCTTCACTTCCTCTGCTTCATCATCATCATCAAGGACCAGGTCTATCTCCACTTTCTCAATTGCCTCACTCATTTCACCAACCTTTTTCTTCCCTTTAGCAGTAACTTTCATGGCACTCTTAGCTAAGGCCTTTTTTAGGTTGGCCTCACTCTGTTTCTTCTGGCTCCTTATAGTTCTTCCTCCTGTGGGAAGAGTCTCTACAGGGATAGAAGAAGAAGCTTTCCTTTTCTTTCCACCCGCTACTTTTTCAGGGATCTTAACTACTACACTTTTCTTTTTATTAGGATTGTAACTATCCATACTTTCTGCAGTAGGTCATGGAGACGTTCCTTCTTAGATGGAACAGATTCTTGAAACCTTTTCCTCAACCTAACCAGCCCCTCCGCTGTAGAAGAATCCCTAGGCCCACTACCTCTTTCTTTTCTAATACTCTCTTCCTGATCAGCACTATCCTCACACCACAAGACCATTGCCCATGTTTTTTCTGTCAGGTTCAATCACTCCTTCGTCTCCCCTTCCCATCACATCTAATTCAATACCCTCACTCTCGTTTTCTTTTCCTTCATCATTTTTACCACCTATTTTTTCAGTCACACCAGTTTCTACACCAACAATTGTACCACCCCAGTACAAACCTATTCTCAAGCTTGTCAACGACTTCAGAAGAAACATAAAACAATTTCAGCCCAGAAGTTACATGTTTAGTCTTAGATGAAACTGATTGTTCCCCCTTAATTGCACACTTGAAGGACTCATCAAATTTTTGTGCTTCTTTTGTGTGGCTTGCCTGCAATTTCTCATTCAATATCCTGGTCTGTTCTTTACTAGACTTTATTTTTCGTGCAAGCATCTTCGCATGTTTTTTTCTTGGGGGTTTGAGTGTTTGAAGGTGTGGGTGAGGGTTCTTTGGGTGGTGAAGACGTTTTTTCAATGTTGGCATTTTCAGATGTGTTTTCCATTTGATTAGTGTAGAAGGCTTGAGAGAAATTAGTATTTTGATCTTTCAAAGTTTTTGAGTGAAGAATAGGGTTAAGTTGAATCAATCTAAAGAGGGAAGAGATGGAGTGTATAATGGTAGCTTTTGGAGGTTAGAAGTCTAATCATCTTGGGAGTGTTAGTTTGAAGAGACGTTGGACTCTTCCCCAAAAATCTCGGCAATTATGGCACGTGTGTTTAAGGGTGAAACTGGTTCATTTGCAACTGATTGGTTCAAAAGTATTTTAAGATAACGTGGGACTATTTTCAGAACATCATCCATATGCTGTTATTCAAATTATGCAGTGTAGAATACATACCTTATAAGCTCAATGAACCAGGTTCGTCACTAAAAGTTTTCTTATGTAAGACTGATTTGTTTCCAAGAAAATAAGAGTAATATCATTAAACATCAGTGAGACATTTTAGCACATGGCACAAAAGTATACTAATAAAAGTAAGAGACCGAGGAATATCTAATCTAATTATTTAAAAAATTTATAAATTATCTTACCAATCATTGAGTTAGAGCCGATTTCTTTTAAGTGATCTTAATCATCCATAATTCTAAAATGTTCCTTTCAAAGTGATCTCCACTCAAGGCTTTTGTGAAGATGCCAACAATTTTCTTATCAGTAGTACAAAATTCCAAAGTGATCAAATCTTTCTCAAAACTAACCCTAATAAAATAATGCCTAATATCTATGTGCTTAGTTCTTTTGTGATAAACCGGGTTCTTATTCATACTAATTGCACTAGTGTTATCACAAAAGATAGGGATACATCCTACATCAATTCCAAAGTCCATTAATTGTTGTTTATTCCACAGTATTTGAGCACAACATGAGGCAACAACCACCTACTCAGCTTCAATAGTAGATAAAGTCACATAATTTTGCTTTTTGGTGTCCTAAGGCACTGGACATAAGCCAAGAAAGTGTGACATACCGTAAGTACTCTTTCTATCCATAAGAAAACTTGTATAATCAGCATCAACATATCCCACTAAATCAAAATTATTACCTTTTGGATACCATAGGCAAAGATCCGTTGTGCCTTTTAAGTATCTCAAGATCCTCTTGGCAACCTTCAAGTGAGACTCCTTTGGATTTGCCTGAAATCTAGCACAAAGGCCTACACTGAAAATAATTCCAGGTCTACTAGTAGTGAGATATAATAAAGATCCAATCTTTCCCCTATACATTTTCTTATCAATCCATGAACCAGGTTCATCTAAATCCAACTTCGTGGTTGTTGCTATAGGAATGTCAGTTTCTTTGGAATCTTCCATCTTAAACATTTTGAGAACTCTTTCACATATGCTTGCTGATGGATCATTGTTCCATTTGAATTTTTCTTAATTTTGTAGGCCTAAAAAGACATTAATCTCACCCATTATACTAATTTCAGATTCCCTCCCCATTAGCTTAACAAACTATTTACTTAACCCATCAGTAGTTACTCTAAAGATTATATCATCAATATATATCTGTACTACCAAAAGATCTTTACCTTTTTCTTTCAAGAATAAAGTGTTATCAATTTTACCTCTCTTATAGCCATGCTTAAGAAAATATTTGGACAATCTTTCATACCATGCTCTTGGAGCCTATTTGAGCCCATAAATAACCTTGTCAAGTTTGTACACATGCTCAGGACATTCCTTACTTTCAAAGCCAGGAGGTTGCTTGACAAATAATTCTTCCTTTAGATATCCATTGAGGAAGGCACTCTTGACATCCATATAATGAAGAGTGAATTCCATGTAAGCAGCAAAGGCTATAGGAGTCTAATTGCTTCATATCTTGCAACTAGAGCAAAAGTCTCATCATAATCTATGCCCTCCTCTTGACTATATCCTTGAACCACCAATATTGCTTTGTTCCTTGTAATTGTTCCTTCTTCATCAAGTTTGTTTTTGAAGAACTATTTAGTGCCAATCATTGTTCTTTCCTTGGGTCTTGGTACCAGATGCCAAACTTGACTTCTCTGAAATTGGTTGAGTTCATCTTGTCTTGCATTCACCCAATCTATATCATGTAAAGCCTCAAAAATATTTCTAGTTTCAATAAGTAAAAAAGCATCAAAGGCACAAAGAATCTTTAAAGAAGATCTGGTTTTGATTCTAGAGGTTGGATCAGTGATTATGTTCCCTATAGGGTGAGAAATTTGATACTTGTAAGGTTTCACAATCAACTGGTTTTTCCAGATGTTCCTTCATTGTTTTGTTGCTGAAGAACATGTTCATGGATAGGTTCCCTCAAGGCTCAAGGATCAGTTCCTCTTTGGTCAGTTCCCCTGGTCAGGTTTCCCTAGGTGGAATGACCTATTCCATCACCTGTTCCATCACATGCTCCTTCCTATGATAAAGCTTCATATTGGACTGTGGTTTCATTAGTTTAATTTCTTGTCAACCTAATCTCTTCATCATCTTGTTCCTGCCTCTCAGAAAGAATGTTAGTGTCATAAAAAACAACATGTACACTTTCGTCTACGCACATAGTACTTTTATTGTATATCTTATAAGCTTTACTATGTGAAGAATATCTCAAGAATACTCCCTCATTACTTCTGGGATCAAACTTTCCTATGGAGTCCTTTCCATTACTGTGCACAAAGCACTTGCATCCAAATGCCCCAAGATGAGATATATTAGGCTTTCTCCCATTAAGTAACTCATCGGATGTTTTCTCAATAAGAGGTCGAGTCATGCACCTATTTATGATGTAGCATGCAGTGTTCACAACTTCTGCCTAGAAACTGTGGGGCAGCTTACTAGCAAGTAACATGGTTCTAGCCATTTCTTCCAATGTCATATTCTTTCTATCAAATACTTCATTTTATTGTGGAGTTCTAGGAGCAGAGAAATTATGATTTATGCCATGATTTATCAAAAAATTTATTAAATTTTGCAGTCTCAAACTCTGTACCATGATCAGACCTAATTGATGCAAGTTAATTACCTAGTTGTTTATGAGTTTTTCTAACAAATGAAGTAAACATGTCAAATGGTTCATCTTTAGATGTTAAAAACATTGTCCAAGTAAACCTAGAATAATCATCAACAACACCATAATTTATCTATTACCACCTCTTCTTATTGTCCTCATTGGTCCATACAGATCCATATGGACCATTTCCATCGACCTGGTAGTACTTACCATTTTCTTACTTTTAAACGATGATCTTACATGCTTCCCCCTTTCACAAGCCTCACAAATTTTATCTTCCTTGAACTTAATGTTAGGCAGCCCTATCACTGAGTCTTTAGAGACTAATTTGTTGCATTTACTCAGACTTGCCTGTCCAAGTCTCTTATGCAATAGGAGGGGATCATTGTCCAACACACTTAATCAAGTGAAAGCGTGGAACGATCCACCACATATATGTTGTTTACTCTTTTTACCCGCAATACTTTTTTGTCAGTGGTAAGATTTATCATAAAGCACTTTGTAGAGGTGAAGGCTACCATGTTTCCTCTATCACATAGTTGTGATACACTTATCAAGCTATATTTCAGTTCAACTATCAGGTAGACATTCTCAATGGATTGAGAGTCAAATTTACCTACCTTCCCAACTCCAATGATCGAATATTTCTTTCCACTTTCAAAGGAGACATTACATCCTTTAAGGTCCGCAAGTGAAAGGAACTAGTTCTTAATTCCTGTCATGTGCTTTAAGCAACCACTATCCATGTACCATATTTGGATACTCTCCTTCACTGGGACCTGCAAAAGGAAATCAGGGGTTAGTCTTAGGAACCCAAATTAGTTTGCGTCAATTTCTATAGGCAAAAAGATAAATCATATTCTTCTTTGCCCAACTTGGCAGCCTATTTTTCACTAGAACAGTTATTTTGTTCTTTAGACTTGCCTTTTCTTTTGTAGCACATTTAGTCTTATAGTGACCAGTGTTACCAGAGTGAGTACAAATATTATTCTCAAGGAGTGTGAGGTACTTGATTTTTGGATCGCATTTAGGTGCAGTGCTCTCAAAGCCAAGTCTCCTTCTGTTGTTACTATGGTGTTCTTATAGTCATGACAGTGCATCAGAGGACCGGTTCCATTTACATATTCTATCTAGCTCATTCTTAACCTTAGTCAAGTCCTCTTTCAAAATTCTTACATGTTCATCTCTTTTATATAACCTTATCTTTTACCTTTCCAAATTCTCCTTCTAGTGTGAGTTGTGTGTCACTAGGTATTTCTTTACCTGTTCCCAACTTCAATTTCAGATTTCATATCTAAGTTCTAGAACAGATGTGTGAAGTGCATGAATCTCGTTCTTCAACACAACATTTTCATTTTCAGTTTCGTAAGCCCTAATTCCAGATTTTTTCCGTTTGCTTTCAAAATGAAACACTCATTTGACAACAGTTCCTTTTCATTATTAACTTCTCCAGACTCATCAATTAGTTCTAGTAGTAATTCAGATAATCTTTCTTTAGACAAAAACTTAATCTTACCTTTTGATTGAAACATACTTACCTCAAGTTTTTCCACAGATTCTCCAATAGACATTAGAGCTCGTCCATCATCATCTGAGCTCTCATTTGAGATATCTCCCCAAGCAGCAACCATTTCCTTGGTTTATCCTTTGTTGTTGCCTTTCTTGGGATGAACCTGCTCCTTCTTCCTATTTCTTCATTCAGCTCTTTCCTTTTTCCATTCAATTTCCCACAAGGGACAGTTCTTGATTATGTGATCAAGCTTACCACATTTATAGCATTCGTCATTTACCTGCTTCTTTGGAACTTTGGCCTTGCTGTAGCTTCCATTTCTTGAAGAACCCTTTCCTATCCTTAGGTACTTCTTGAAGTTTTTGGTAATCATTGCCATTTCATCATCTTCTAAATCAGAAACTTCAGTGATTATGTGTGCCAGACTCCTTTCCTTCTTAGGTACATTCATGTTCATAGTTTGCCTTCTAAGTTCATAAGCTTTGAGATTTCTAATCAACACATTCAAAGGAAGTGTAGCAATGTTCTTTTATTCCTGAATAGTAGTGATCTTTCTTTCCGAAGTGATTGGTATAACCCTAGTTACAATCTTCCTAACCCTTTCTTCTTTGGGTATAATCCTTCTAAGAGACTTTAGTTCATTTGTCAAGGTAGTGAACCTTGTGTACATCTCCTGAATGGTTTCTGTATCTCTCATGGAAAAGTTTTCATATTGGGAAAACAACAAGGTTCCTATTGATCTTTTTGCCTGAGTTGTTCCTTCATGAGCCACTTGCAGTATGTCCCATATTTGTTTGGTAGTGAAGTAGCCTTTGATTCTCCTATACTTACCTTGACCAAGTCCACAGATAAGCCATTTCTTGGCTTTAGCATTCTTCTCCCATTACATCAAGTCCTCGCCAGTGTAGTCAGCTCTTGTCTTTGGAACATCGTCACCTTCACCATTTTTATTCAGTGTTGGCTATGGACCATTAATGATTATATCCCATAGCTCGTAATCTTCTACCTACAAGTGGTCTCTCATCCTTGTTTTCCACCAAGAGTAGCACTGGCCATTGAAGAGTTGTAACCTAGTAGTGGATTTCCCTTCCCAATTTCCTGTTGGTGCACTCATCTTGATCTTTTCCTAAGGTGATAGCCTCTTCAAGGATAATCATCTATGATACTAGTTACTACAGTGGTCATTCGGGTAATCAGGGATCATCTCAGACTCAGTAGTTAGGCCAGCCGCGGGGTTGCTTTCAGTGTGGCGACGCATGTTATATCGTGTGGTAGGATCCCAGATTGAGGAGCAGCAGAGAACAATAGGGTACTCATGCCATGATTCTGGCACAAGTTGCAACACTACTCGCTCAGGCAGCTAGAGGTGGGGTCAGGCAGCTAGAGGTGGTGGCCAGGCAGTTAGAGGTGGTGGTCAGCCAGTTAGAGGCTGTCTGAGAGGCGGGGGTCAGAGCGGTGGGGCTCAGCCTCATTTTTATGCATTCCAAGCTAGACTTGAGGTAGAGTCGTCGGATACGTCATCATATGTAATATTCGAGTTTTCTATAAAGATGCATCAATTCTATTTGATCCGGGTTCCACTTATTCATATGTGTCATCCTATTTTGCTTTATATTTAGATATTTCTCGCGATTTTTTGAGTGCCCCTCTTTATATGTCAACTCCTGGCGAATATTATATTGTGGTAGGCCGGGTATACCATGCTTGTTTGATTAGTATTAGGAGTTATGTGGCTAGGGTAGACCTTATATTCCTTGATATGGTGGATTTTGATGTGATGTTTGGCATTGAATAGTTTTTACCTTATCATGCTGTTTTGGACTATCAAGCAAAGACTATGACATTAGCCATGCTGGGGTCGCCTCAATTAGAGTTGAGAGGGATGTCTGACCATTCTACTTGTAGGGTCATTTCATATGTGAAGGCTTGATATATGGTCAAGAAGGGATGTCTAACATATTTGGCCTATATATGTGATCCTAGTACGGAGGTTCCTTCCATGGATTCGATACCAATTGTGTGCGATTTGCTAGAGGTGTTTTCACAAATTTGTCGGGGATACCACCCGATAGAGATATCGACTTCTGCATTGATATGGTTCTAGGCACTCAGCCTATTTCTACCATACCATACCATATGGCCGCAGTTGGGTTGAATGAAATGAAGGAGCAGTTGCAGGATTTGCTTGATAAAGAATTCATTAGATTGAGTGTCTCGCCTTGAGGTGCACCGGTGTTGTTTGTGACGAAGATGGATGGGATGATGAGAACGTGTATAGATTACAAGCAGCTAAATGAAGTCACTATCTAAAAAAGTATCTGTTGCTGATGATTGATGACTTATTTGATCAGCTTCAGGTGCCAAGGTTTTTTCGAAGATTTACTTGAGATCTGGCTACAGTCAGTTGATGATTAAGGCATCGGATGTCCCTAGGACAGCTTTGCATACTCGGTATGGTCCCTACGAGTATATGGTGATGTCGTTTGGCTTGATTAATATCCCATCAGCCTTTATGGATTTGATGAACAAGGTGTTCAAGCCCTATTTGGAGTCTTTTGTGATCTTTTTCATTGATGATATTTTGGTTTACTCCTGCAGTCGAGAGGAGCATGAGCAACATCTGTTCATCGCACTTCAGACTTTCAGGAATCGTCAGGTTTATGCCAAGTTTTCAAAATGTGACTTTTGGTTGGAATCAGTTTCCTTTTGGGCCATGTTGTGTCTTTCGAAGGCATTAAAGTGGATCCTAAGAAGATTGAGGTAGTTTAGAACTATCCTAGACCTACTTTAGCTACATAGATTTGGAGGTTCTTGGGTTTGGCGGGTTATTATCGCGAGCTCGTGGAGTGGTTTTTACCTATCTCATCGTCATTGATCAAGTTGACCCAAAAGGGTGCTCTTTTGAGATGGTCTAACGAGTGTGAGTTGAGCTTTCAGAAGCTCAATACTGCATTGAGTAGAACCCATTGTTTGTGTCACCTACATGTTCGGGATCTTACACCGTGTGTTGTGATGCATCATTTATTAGGTTTGGTGCGGTATTGATGCAGGATGGTAGGGTGATTGCCTAAGTGTCTCGACAGTTGAGGGTTCATGAGAAGAATAGCCTAGTGCAAGATTTAGCGTTGGAAGCCATGATTCACGCGCTGAAGATTTGGAGGCACTATCTATACTACATTCCATGTGAGGTCTATACCAAACATCAGAGTCTCCAGCACCTGTTCAAGCAGAAATATCTTAATTTGCGGTAGTGGAGATGGCTAGAGTTGTTGAAAAACTATGATATCACCATATTATATCATTAGTGGAAGGCCAATGTAGTGGCCAATTCATTGATTATGAAGGCTAAGAGCATGGGTAGTTTGGCATACATACCGGTAGTGGAGAGGCCACTGGCTATGGATGTTCAGGCCATGACCTATCAATTTGTGAGATTAAATGTTTTAGATCCTAGTCGGGTTATTGCTTGTGTTGTGACACATTCATAGTTGTTGGAGCGTATCAAGGCTCGCCAGTTTGATGATCCTCACTTGTTGGTGTTGAAAGACACAGTGAAATGAGGTGATGCTAAGGAGGTTGTGATTGGAGATAAAGGTGTTATGCGGCTTCAATGCCGGATTTGTGTTCCAAACATTGATGGGTTGAGAGAATTGATCCTAGAGGAACCATCAAAACACCATTCCAAGGTCATTATACAAAAGTCAAACCTTGATCGACTCTTATAATTTATGCTTCCATAGATAACACTAAGTGTTCCAAATCACTAACAAACCTTCCCAAAGCCAAACCAATCAACCCCGCAAGTCAAAAAACCACAAACAAACATACAAAAACATCAAATAGGGGAACATGTCTCAAATACACAAAACGATCGGCCAGGGCATTATAGCGATAGATCTTTAGAGGATGCCAAGGACTTCTTGGATCGTTTCCATGAGATTTTGTGTAACCTGGGACTAGTTGAGTCTAATGGAGTGGATTTCACCGTCTTTCCGATGCATGGGTCAGCCAAGAGGTGGTGGCAGGTTATGACCTAGGTAGACCAGCAAGATCACCTCCTTTCACATGGGCTCGATTTTCTCAGTTGTTCTTGGAGAAGTTTATTCCCCTCACTTAAACAGATTATCTACGTAGCCAGTTTGGGCGCCTTCAGCGGGGTATCAAGACCATTACTCAATATAAGACTAGATTTGTTGATTTGTCTCGCCATGCAGTTATCCTGATCCCAACTAAGACGGAGAATGTGAGGAGGTTCATAGAGGGTCTTACATATGGCATCAGACTTCAAATGGTTAGAGAGGTAGAGACTGAGATTTAGTTTGCTCAGGTAATGGATATCGCCAGGAGGATTGAGCACATTTGAGGCTAGGGGGTTGAGCGCATTATAAGCATGCAGGGTGTTCTAGCTTACTTCATGCCATGAATTGTACTACATCTTTTCTTATTTTGTGTTTTCCCTTACTATGTTCCCTAACTTGAAACATGTCTTACGTTATATATATATATATGCTTACACTTTCTAATTGTCTATATTTTTTACCTGCTACCATTTACTTTATACAATGATTCGATGTATGCATTTACTTGTGTAATGACCAGGACGGTCATTTTGTGTATTGTAGCCCCGTTCCCCTATTTATTGCCTATTCTATGTTCATTTGTGGTTATATGACTTGTCCGGGTGGTTGAATTGATTTTGGGAAGGTCTTGGAGTGCATTGGGATACTTAGTCCCAAGGTTGGAAGCTTCATTTGAAAGAGTTTACCAGAGTTTGACTGTTGTGTGGATGACTCTTGAATGCAGTTTTGATAGTTCCAATAGCTTCGTATTGTGAATTTATACTTCGGGGTATGTCCGGATGTTGATTTGGAGGCTCGTATCTTGATTTGGTTCTCTTTGGCGAAAGTAGGAAAGTTGTAGGTTTAAAAGGGTGAAAGGTTTGACCGGGAGTTTGACTTTATTAATATCGGGTTTGGATTTTGGTTTCAAAAGTTAGAATAGGTCCGCTGTGTCATTTGGGACTTGCATGAAACATTTGAGGTCATTCGGAGTTGATTTGATATGGTTCGCCATGAGTTTTGGAATTTGAAAGTTCATTAGTTTCATTAGGCTTGAATTGGGGGGTAAGATTCATGATTTTGGTGTTGATTGATGTGATTTGAGGCAGCGAGTAAGTTCATATTGTTTTTTCGGACTTTTTGGTATGTTTGGTTGGAGTTTCAGGGGGCCTCGGGTATGTTTCGGGATGAGATCAGATCAATTGTGGACTTAGTGAGACTATTGAAGAAACCTGATTTGTGTTGTTTACGCATGCGAAGCTGCAGGAGCATCCATTTGTGCGCAGGTGCGAGGAAATGTAGAGACTGTTTTGGAGCGCAGGTTCGGGGGAATTTCTACATTTGCGAGATCGTAGATGCGGACCACGGAGTGCAAGTGCGGATACGCATGTGTGACAAGGTGCGCGCAGGTGCGGACATTGAGTTGGGTGGGGAAGTCCGCATAAGCGGATGAAGGAGCACATATGCGCTTTCGCATGTGCGAGGGTTGATTCGTAGAAGAGGACGATCGACGATTAATGAATTTCCGTATCTGTGATGGATTTTCCGCAATTACAGCATCACATGTACGATTATTTTGACCGCATATGCGGTTTTGCTGCACAGATTACATATGTCGAAGAATTCTTCTCATTTTGAATTTTTGGAGATCGTCTAAGGGCAATTTTTGGAGTTCGTTTCACCATAATTGATGACATAAGTGAAGTCTAATCACATTTGATGATAAATATTGATTACCTATTGATTATTACACCTAGTCTATATGAATATAAGGTGAAATTTGGGGATTTTTCGACTATGTTATTAGAGAGTGAGATTTGATGATTTGAGGGTCGATTTGTGGTTGGAATTGGATGAAATTTGTACGGTTGGACACGTAATTGAATGATGTTCAAAATTTTATGAGTTTGGTCGGGTTTCGAGATGCGATCTCGAGGTTGGATTTTTGGATTGACTTTTTGATTTTAGTTTAAGATCTTAGCTTTATCACATTGAATCAATTCCTTGGTTTTTATTGATTATATTAAGTTTTTTTGACTAGATTTGGATCGTCTGGAGGTCAATACGCATGGGAAGGGCTTGTTAGCGGAGTGATTTGACTTGCTTGAGGTAAGTATCTTACCTAAACTTGGTTGAGGCACTAGTTTCCTAAATTATTTATCATAGATACATGTTATGGGTGCGCATGTGTGTGGGGATAGAGTCCATGTGCAAGCTCCAATTTATTTATACATGACCGGGGTAGTGCTTAGGCTATGATATATCTTGAGTTGATAATTAAGCATTAAGCTGTGATTTTTCTCATAGATGTACCCTATTGTGAGCTATTTGATCCATATTTTGAGATTACTGAGCGGCTAATCTCCTTATTTAACTTGATATTTGCTATATTCGTGATCAAATTGCTGATTTGAGCTATGATAGTATACGTTGCACATGCATGCACTTTAGCAAGTCACTTATACCAGTCCAGGAGCATGAAATCCAATATTCATTGATCATACACATGTATTCTTGTATATTTGCTTCTGTGTGATATGATCTGGACTGGATGCCTATGACCATGCCGGGCACATTGTGTTGTTATGCGTGTGACCACGTCAGGCGGATTGTGTTGTATGCCTGCAACCGTGTCGGGCAGATTGTGTTGTTATGCCTGTGACAGCACTTAGCGGATTACGTTGTTATGCATGTGACCACACCAGGCGAATTGAGATATAGCTTGTGACCACGCAGGGTGGATTATGATATTAAGCATGTGACCACGATGGGCTGATACCACGTTAAATTATGCATGTTGCGTGTGGATATGAATTCATCCCCCTAGGTCCACCCTCTCATGTTTCTCTCTTGATGATTAGGAAAAATTGATAAGTTGTTTGGTAGTGTATTGGAAATTCTGAGGAAAATATGTCCAGTGTTACTTTGTTATTGCATTTCATCTTTACTTACAATTTCCATGATTAGTTAACTGATTTACTTGCATATCATGCTTATATGTTGGATCGTTGACTGAGAAGAGTACATGTATAATTGTGGGCACCAAGGTGGTTTATTCGTGTTTACATGATTTGGTCATATCACTATTTTGTAGTTGTTAAATTTATGAACTGTACATGTTATAGCTAGTATCATTTATAATTCTTGCTTTTTTTAACTCACAGAGGTTTATTCGGTTGTACTCATGCTACACTCTGCACTTAATTGTGCAGATCCAGGTGTCGAACCCAGTCACCAGTAACAGAGTTTGCTAGTCGAGTTGGTCATCGAGAGACGAGGTAGAGTTGCTTCCTCGACCGCAGTCATGGCGTCTCTTTCCACATTGTACTGTTGTCTTCAGATAGTGTTGTTATATAGCTTTCAGACTTGTATTTCCCATTTAGAGCTCATGAATCTGTGTTTACAAGTTCCGGGGGATTTATCATGTATTGGTATTATTAACTTATGTTAAGGTTTTAGACTTATGTTAATTCTATTATTTCTACTATCTTTGTTCATTATGGTTATATCCAGCTTGCCTAGCAAGTGTGTTAGGCACCATCACTGTGGGTTGGGATATTGGGTCATGATAAGTTGGTATCAGAGTCCGAGATTCATAGGTATAACGGGTCATGAGTAAGTTTAGTAGAGTCTTGCGGATCTGTATAGAGACGACTGTACTTATCTTCGAGAGTCTACCTAATTGTTAGGAAAAATTTCACTTTCTTGCATTCCTGTTGTGCAGATTTGTTATTTCCAAAGTTTGAACATTCACTCTTCTATTCTCTGACAGATGTTGAGGACACGTGCAGTTGAATCAGGAGGACATGCATTAGTACCACCAGTTAGGGCTGTGAGAGGCCGAGGTCGCGGTAGAGGCCAAGGTGGGTCTCACTCTATAGCCAGAGCAACTCATATGGAGCCACCAATTGCTCAAGTTGTGGACCAGGTTATAGATACTACTGAGTTTGTGGGCCCAGCTCAGTCACCAATTGTGCCTATTGTTGTTCCTAACCTTCAAGAGGCCTTGGCTTAAATTTTGACTATGTGGACGAGCCTCACTCAAGCGATTTCAATTCCAGTTGCACCAGCTACCTCACAAACTGGGGGAGGTGCCCAGACTCCTACTGCCGATACTCAAGAGCAGCAAACTCAACACCATCAGACACAGGGGGTGTTACCAGTTCAGCCGGTTGTTGAGTGATGAGGAGCAGAAGAGGTTGGAGCGGTTTGGGAGGCTTAAGCCACCAGAGTTTAGCAGGGGGGAGGGGAGTCAGAGGATGCTTAGGATTTTCTAAACTGATGTCAGTTGATTCTTCGCACAACGGGTAGTTTGGATACTTATGGGGTTGCCTTTACAACTTTTCAGCTGACAGGGACAACCTATAGATGGTGATAGACTTATGACCTAGGCATGCCAGTTGGCGTAGTGCCACTTACATGGCATGAGTTCTCAGTTCTCATTTTAGAGAAGTTTGTTCCATAGACTTGTAGAGAGGAGTTGCATAGGGAGATTGAGAATCTACACCGGGAGGGTATGACTGTGATACAGTACGAGATGAGATTTGCAGATTTTGCACAACATGCTATATGGTTAGTTCCCACTGAGAGGGAGAAGATTAGGAGGTTCATTGATGGATTTAACTATTGTTTAGGTTATATTATGGATCGAGAGGTTGCAACGGATGGTAGGTTTGACCTGGTTGTCGAGATTGCTACACGGTTGGAGCAGGTTTACAAGCTTGAGCGTGAGGCCAAGAGGCCTCGTGTTTTAGGTAGTTTCAGCAGTGCCTCAACTAGAGGCCAGTCCCATTATGGCAGAGGTCATCCTTCTAGACCCATTCAAGCAGCTCATCATGCTCCCCGTGGATCTTCAGCTAGCTACAGTTCTTACAATGCACGCCCAACTTAGTCATCATTCAGTGCGCTACTGGCACAGAATTCTTATCATACTCCATCTGCTCAGGTTTCCATAAGCAGTTCTTCGAGTTATCAGGGTCAGTAGCCTTACAGAAGGGGTTGTTTTGAGTGTGGAGACTTGAGTCATCTCTAAAGGGATTGCCTCAGACAGTTGAGTAGGGTCCCACAATAGAGCTCTCATCCTATGATGTCAGCACCAGCTACTACACCACCCGCACAACCAGCTCGGGGTGGGGCTCAGTCAGTACGAGGTCGCCCTAGAGGGGGAGGTCGTTAAGGCAGTGGTCAGACCGGTTTTTATTCATTTCCCACCAGGCCAAAGGCAGTTGCTTCCCACGTCATGATCACATATATTGCTTCAGTGTGCCATAGGCATACATTAGTGTTATTTGATCCTGGTTCCCCTTATTCATATGTGTCATCATACTTTGCTCGTTATTTAGATATGCCTTGTGATTCTTTAGTTATGCTTGTTCGTGTATCTACACCGATGGGTGATACTATTATTGTGGACAGTGTATGGTGACTATTGGGGGTTATGAGAAGAGAGTTGATCTTTTATTGCTTAGCATGGTTAATTATGACATGATTTTGGTCATGGATTGGTTGTCTCCATGTCACACTATTCTTGATTGTCATGCTAAGACCGTGATGTTGGCGATGCTAGGGTTGCTTAGGGTTGTGTGGAGAGGTTCCCTAGATTATGTTCTGAGTTGGGTGATTTCATAGTTGAAGAGGAAGAAGAAGGTACGCAATTTCCTATCTATTATGTTAGTAGGACACTAGGCGAGGCCGAAACAAGGTATCCTCACTTGGAGATATTGGCGCTCGCTTTCCTAAGTGCCTCTAGGAAGTTAGTACCATATTTTCAATGCCATCCCATATGTGTCGTAAGTACTTACCCATTGAGAAACATTATGCAAAAACCCAAGCTCTCGGGATGATTGGACAAATGGGCCATAGATATTAGCGGGTACGATATCGAATATCGACCACGAACATCCATCAAATCTCAAATTTTGGCAGACTTCGTGGCCGACTTCACACCAACCCTAATACCCGAAGTCGAAAGGGAATTGTTGTTGAACTCGAGAACTCCCTCGGGGATCTAGACCCTCTTTACGGACGGTGTCTCAAATGCATAAGGGTTCGGACTTGGCATCATATTGAAGCCACCCACAGGTAACGTAGTTAGACAATCTATTAGAACTGTGAAATTGACTAACAATGAGGTCGAGTATGAGGCCATGATTGCAGGTATCGAATTGGCTAAAAGCCTAGGGGCCGAAGTGATCGAAGCTAAATATGATTCCCTCGTTGTGGTAAATCAAGTCAATGGGACATTCGAAGTAAAAGTGGAATGAATTCAAAGATACTTGGATAAACTACATGTAACACTATAATGATTCATGGAATGGACACTACAACACGTGCCCTGGGATCAAAATAGCGAGACCAATGCTCTGGCTAACTTGGGTTCGTCGGTGGATGACGATGAATTCAATTCGGGGACGGTCGTACAACTCATGTAATCGGTAGTAGAAGAAGGCCGCGCTGAGATAAATTCAACAAGTTTAACCCGGGACTATAGAGACAAGTATATAGACTAACTGAAGACCGGGAAGCTACCCTTGGATCCTAAAGAATTGAGAGCTCTGCGCATGAAGGTGGCTAGGTTTAGCCTGTCTGAAGATAGTACTCTGTTAAGAAGAACTTTCGATGGCCCACTCGCCATATGCTTGGGACTGGGAGACACCGAATAAATTTTGAGGGAAGTCCACGAAGGCACCTGCGGAAACCATTCGGCGGCAGAATCATTGGTTCGTAAGATAATCAGAGCCGGCTATTACTGGGTCGACATGGAGAAAGATGTGAAGGACTTCGTGCGAAAATGCGATGGCTGTCAGAGGCATGCGCAAATGATTCACCAACCTGTGGAGTTACTACACTCAGTCATGTCGCCCTAGCCGTTCATGAAATAGGGAATGGACATCGTTGGTCCCCTGCCATGGGCACCCGGTAAGGCTCAATTTATGCTATTTATGACTGATTAGTTCTCTAAATGGGTTGAAGCTCAGGCGTTCGAGAAGGCACGGGAAAAAGAAGTCACCGACTTAATTTGGGACCACATAATATGCCGATTCGGTATACCGGCCGAGATACTATGTGATAACGTGAAGCAGTTCATCGACAACAAGGACAACAAATTTTTCGAGGACCATAAGATTAAGAAGATCTTGTCAACACCCTATCACCCTAGTGGGAACGGGAAGGCAGAGTTGACAAACAAAACAATCCTTCAAAACCTTAAGAAAAGGTTGACCGATGCCAAATGAAAATGGAAGAAAATCCTTCCCGAAGTCTTGCGGGCATATCGCACGACCTCAAAATCCAATACCGGGGCCATCCCATCTTCATTGGTCTTCGATATCGAAGTACTAATACCGGTCGAGGTAGGAGAACCGAGCCTCAGGTTCTGATATGCAACCGAAGAATCAAATAGCGAAGCCATAAGCACGAGCCTAGAATAACTGGATGAGAGGCACGAGGCCGCTCTAGTCCGGCTGGCCACCCAAAAATAGAGAATAGAAAGATATTACAACCAAATAGCACTTCAACATCTGTGACTTGGTATTAAGAAGAGTAACGTAGAGCACGCAGAACCCGAATGAATGGAAGCTAGGATTGAACTGGGAAGGTCCGTATCGAGTTATCAGGATTATCGGTAAATGTTCGTAAAAACCTGAAGCCGAAAACGACATACAACTATCAAACAACTGGAACGTGACCCACTTAAAATGATACTACTACTAAGGTACACCATCATTCATTTTATTTTATTTAATTTTGGTTAACACTTGCAGGCAACAACCAAAGGAGAAAGTAGTTGATTAGGCCTGAAAGCATGCGTTTCACTCTTTTTTCCTTGAACTGGTTTTATCCCGAATGAGTTTTCCGGCAAGGTTTGTAATGAGGCAACAATAAATTGTGCTAACGTAGAGTCGAAGACCGATTTTAAATCAGAGTCAGTGGTAACATCAATAGTATCTAGTCCACTCAAAGAAGGAAGGAAACTCTGTGCTAGAATAGTCTTGGCTCGGTGGTTAGGATTCATTGTAAGAGACAAATGGTCAAATAAACTGTGCCCGCATAGGTCACCCCAGCCACAATACGAGCTTTTATACAATCTTGTACGTTACACATAGAAATGAAAGAAAGTTTCTACCTTGCTAATAAACACTCTTTGCTTCTTAAAAGTATCGAGCCTCAGGGCTATTCCTACCTGAGAACTATCGAGCGTAAGGGTCACCCCTGTCTGAGCCCAAAGGGCTAACCCCACTCGGGGACTTCCATCCTTGATAAGTTCGGACGGCTTGGGTTATCAAAATCCGGAGGCACAAAACCTATTAGGCAGTGCCCAAACATATAAGGCTACGACCACCCTAAAAACAATTTGGAGACGTCTGAATCCGATTATCAAAACATAAGGCCTTCAACAAAATTTCAATCCTGTTCAAAGGTTACCCATGGCAAAGATATAGTCTAAAAATATTTAAACGAGCATCTTGGGGAAAGATTTCTGTCACTCCGAGCCCCCATAAGTTTCAAGCAAAACTTGTATTAAGGGCGATTCTTGTTCGGACCTCCGAAAAATGACTTTTTACCACTTTTGATTTAGTGCTAAGACATTTGAAATCTTTGCAATTAGGATGCCAAAAATAATAAACTTCAAAATTGCCAAAAGGGAAAAAACTTAATATACATTCCGGAATTTATTTACAAAGGCCAATGAAAACGGCCTCAACAAAATAAACGTGCACGATACAAAAACAAAGACAAAAACAATTCTAAGGCCTCTACGCCTGATCTTCACCAGGACCTGACTCGTCACTAGAGACGCCGGGGCCTTCTTCATCTTCGGGTTCTTCGGAGCCCTTGGAGCCTTCTTCATTGTCGGGTTCAGCTAGCTTCTTGGCCATGACCTCAAGTATTTTCGCCTCCTCGATCTCGGCTGACAAGTCGAAGCCTCTGGCATGGATCTCCTCAAGGGTCTCCCTTCGGGATAGCCACCTTACGTACTCAAGAGTAGTCTTCAGGAGAGCCTCGGCTACTTCAACATCAGCTATATACTAGGCCACCATCTCTTCAGCATCATCCAAGGTTGCTTCCGACTTAGACCTCTCCATTTTGAGCTCCTTGCCAAGGGCATCCCGTTCGGCAATAGCCGAACCCAGTTGATTTTGAAGGTGCTCGTTTTGTCGAGCCCGAGCATCGGCTTTCTCTTTCGCCACTCGGAGTTGAACCTCCACCGATGCTAGTTGTGCCTGGGCGGTCTCCTTCTCTAAAGCCAGTCGGTCCATTTTGCTCTTTCAATATCGGCCATGGCATGGACCTCAATCATTTCAGCTCAGAGTTGGTCAATCCGGTCAATATTCTGCTGAACCTGTGAGGTTTGGTCATTAGTCTCCATGGCTAAGTATTCATTGCTAACTTCAAAACCCTTTACCTTTTCCACCAAGTCGGCATGCTCCTTCAGAGCCGCATCTAGCTCGGCTTGGAGGTTCTTGACGACCCCTTCATGTTGCTCGCTGAGAAGCTTATACATGTCTCTCTTCTCGAAAAACTCCTTATCCTCAGCCTCGAGCTGGTTAACCTAAATCCGGTACCGAATAATGCTTTCGAGATGGAGTACCAAGGCCCGCAAAAGGGTAAAAGAAAGAAGACATGAGAAATATCAAGGACTAAGTCAAAGGTCGAAAGAGCATAATGATGCCTTACCCGATTTAGTGCCTGCTGCGCCTCATTGAATAGGCACAACACGTCTACCTCATTCATTTTTGCATGGTCTTCTTCGGTCACCAAGCATCGAAGGTGGCTCGCTACTCTCACAGGAGGAGAAAGAACCCAGGCATCCTTCGGAACAGTGATGATTATCAACCTCTTACGACCGGGGTCCGCACTTGGGGCGGGGAACTGGTTGACTAACTTTGGGCTCGAGTTTAGCCCTCCGATTTCTGAAGACTGATCTTTTCTCGGCACTTCTAGGTCGCCCAGCCCGGAAAAGTCTTCCAAGACAAACAAGTCCACACCGTCAAAGAAGGAACGAAGGGGATCGTCCATGCCATGAGCCCCTTCATTAGATTTCTCCTTCCTTACTTGGGGTTCTTCGAGCATCGACTTGGTGTAAGACGGCATCCCAGAAATCTAGATTATGCGGGCACTTCCTTCGGTGTAGAGCCGACATCCTGGGAAGTTTCACCTCGGGGATAGCATTGGCTTTCTGAGTTAGAGGGGGGTCGGTCTCGCTAGTCTCCCCCTCGGATGCCTCCCAATCCCCGGGATAGGTAGTCGTCCCATGAGTTACGAAGACAGACTCATCCTCCGGCTCATCCCTATGCCGGAAGAGGGAGTCGGAGGCAGGCGCACGGGATCTGGATCCCCTCCTAGGCTTGCGGAGCACCTAATTCTTTGGTTTCTTCGTCTCAGAGCACGGGGATCCCAATGGTTTTCTTTTTCTCTTCTTTGTTCCCACTGTGGAAGCAACAGAGGGATCAACGGGCGAGGTCACATCTTCGTACCCTTCCAAAGGCCTAAGTTTGGTGGTCTTAGGCAAACCTACAATGATAAAGAGAGTGGGTTAGTATAATATAAGATGGAGACGTAGTGATGACCATTCAGAAATAGACCTTACCATGAGAACGGGCTTCCTATCGGCCCTTTGAGAGTCTGTGCCATGTGCGCTTGAAGTAGGACATCTGGGTACAGATTCACTCGATCCACTCCTTCAATCGGGGGACCGCATTCAGAACTCGGGCAACAGCTGCATAGTGACAAACACGAATGCGAAGATTGAAATAAAGGAAGAAGAAATTTTGATGTTAGAAGAAGGACTTACACTTACTAGACACATTCCACTTCTTAGGGAATGGCATATATTCTGAGGGGATTAAATACTCGGTCTTTACTCGGACGAAGCGTCCTTGCCATCCACGGTCTTGGTCTTCGTCGATACTAGAGAAGGGGGTCTTGCTAGCCCGGTGTGTGAGATTAATCAGTCCCCCTCGAAACATTCAGGGATTGTATAATTGGAGTAGGTAGTCGATCGTGAACCAACGAGATTCGGTCTTGTTCACGAAGTAACAGAGGAGGGTCACGATCCTCCATATTGATGGATGGATTTTCCCGAGACATGCTTCATACCTCTTGCAAAAATCCAGGATAATCGGGTCCACCGGGACCAGCATGAAGGGATAAGAGTAAATACTTAAGTACCCCTTCACATGGGTAGTAACGGCGTCCTCAGGCCCGGGGACTACTATGTCCTAGCCTTCCCAATCACAGTCCTTACTAACTATGTGAAGAATTACCTCAGTCACGGAACATATTTATCTCGAGACCCCTCTGCCACGGTCCTGTTTACGCGAAGGCTCCTCGACCTTGATGTCCTCAGCATTTGAGCATCCCCCGGGGATGAACGCCGACAAAGGAGGCTCGGAGGACGATACATTAACAGCCGCAACAAGGAAAGACATTTTGAGGGCCACCGCCTCGGGGGCGACCGCTTCAGTACCAGCATCCGGCTGAGAAGATGAAGAGGCAACTTGTTGAGGAATAGGTTTCAATGTTTTTGCCATTGTCATTTAAGAGAAAGTTTGAACATTTGATGAATAAAGACAAAGCTTTGGAGAAATGGATTTTGAAGATGAAGAACAGGGTATGAAGATTTGAAGAAGTTATTGGTAGAAATCTAGATATTGCTATGAAGATTGAAGAGCGGGGATGAAGATTTGAAGACTTGATGAATGTTTTGATAATTGGTAATGGCTCGAAGATAGCGGTTTGATAGGAAAGTGGAAAAGGGACAGAGGAAGGGGCTTTTGTAGGGAAACGGTCGACGCTTCGCATTCGGAAGCAACCTGGTGGTGAACGACATGTGTCCGAAGTCAGAACGACGCTATTGATGGGACGTTTCTGCTCCCCGTCGAAACGTACAAAGGAAGGAATTAGAGGCATCTGTCGTTTCCTATCGTTTCAGCAAGCATATTCTCTGAGAAACGAGGGGACTATCTGTATACGGGTAGAATCGAGCCCACTGTATGACTCGTCTTCCCGGTGGAGCAGAGTAGTAACATGATCGTAATACACCAAAGTCAGAACGAAGAACCCCTCGTATTAGGGCTCAAGCAAACACCTGCCCTCGGATTTAAGGGTTGAGACTTCGGAGAACGTTATCAAGTAGCTGCACACGACTAACAAAGGGCCGAGATATTCGTGCCTAACCGGATATCACAGCGTGAATTTCGGCCAGTATCAGCGAAAAATTCGTAATCGTCGAAACGAAAGATTTTTACCTTGTTTATAATTTTATTTAGGGTAAGACTCCCCTACTATATAAAAGGGAAAGCTTATTATTCATAGGGACACATTGTAACGCGCATATCAAGGCAATATACTCTTATTTTCTCTGTTATTCAAAGTTCTTACTTTTGTTCATCACGTCTTCATTAGTGTGATCCCGGGATCGAAGGCATGCATTTCATTAAGGCGTTACTGAGTCCGAGATCACTCTCCTTATTGGTTTGACAATTTATTACGTCCTTTACCTGTTTAATCTAACATCATTTATCATTTATATTGAATTAATCTGCATATCCTTAAAACTACATACAAATTTAATTAATTGTTATCCGTTTTTTAGGGTAAGCACTTAGAGTTAATGTTCTTAACATAAATTAAGTAAAGCTCACTAGCTTAACACAGTAGTACTAATCCTTAGAACTTTTCAGGATTCAAATTCATGAACTAAGATGCAGCATCGTTAATATTTACAGTTTACCATTCGACATATGATAATGAAATCCACAAAGAATTGGATTTATATAATTTACCAGTAATCCCAGAAGGTTTCTCTAATTCTAATTTGGCAAGAGGCTGTAAGCTTTGACAATACAATTAATGAACTGTCATAAAATATTTTCTCATATTAATTAATGAGACTTCATTAATGTGAAAAGAAACCGAGCGATACATCTGCATACATGAACTTTTTCAGCCTTTAAAAATGAATGAAATGTATGTTCATGCGGTACAGGTCAAAATACTATTAATTGCTCTTTTTATTTTTATCCTACAACCTTGTCTTGAAAAAGGTTAAACGTTGTTGTGATATATCAAAAGAAAGGGGTAAGCAAGAATTTTTTATTCTCCTTTTATTTATTAGTTTGTTTATGTTTGCTTCTTAATACTGTGCTTCTATATTTGGAACAATCTCCATTTCCATACACTTGAATATTTTAGGTTGAAAATGTCTTATAATCGGTCTTTTCAGGGGTTAATTTCACTGATGGTCATTGAACTATCTTTCAATTTTACTAAAGTCATATAACTAATTTTTGTCACTTAAAAATAACTAAACTTTATCATTGTCACTTAAAAGTCATTTTGCCTCAAACCCCTACCATAAATATGACATGGCATTAAATTTTATGATAAAAATCCAAAAATAAATGCCACATAAGCTAATATAGGTCATACCCATTTTAGATTCATTTATTCTTTAATGTGATTTGATCCATAATCCAAATGAGTTTTGATAAAAAAAAATATTAATTCCACATTAGTTTAAAATGATTATCCAATACTACAAAATTTTGCCTTTTCTGTCACGCCACATTCATAATTATTCTATACTAATTATGGTAGGGGTTTGAGGCCAAATGACTTTTAAGTGAGAATGATAAAGTTTAGTTATTTTTAAGTGACAAAAAATAGTTATATGACTTTAGTGAAATTGAAAGATAGTTCAATGGTCATTAGTGAAATTAACCCGTCTTTTCAGTTAATATACAATAACAGTATTTGGAATGATGCCCATTGCAATTTCGCATATATACATCTGCAATAGCAAAATTGCTATATCACATATTCTAACTTGTAAATTGTACATAAAATGAGAGCAACAACGACATTCGGGAGCAAGTGCAACAATTTGAGGTTCCTTCAAGAACCAAAATTAAGCTAGTCCACGTGCTTACTTGCGAAGATCTTATATTTTTCAGAAAAAAGTGAGCGTGTTGTTTATTTATATTTGAGAGGATTTCTTGAATGCTTAATGCTTTACATGTTTAGCATAATATCTACATTGATCTGGTAATATTCTAGTTTATACAAATTCTGAAAGGGTGCTTATCAAACTTTTTAACGTTATTGGGTAATTATTTATCTTTGCAGGAAATACAAACACGAGGATGTCTGGTATGCAGATGAGGATATTAGAGCAGACTTGTGTGCTTTTCTTCATAATGTGTATGACATTAGTAAATTGTAAAACATACCCTCCATCAGTAGAAGAAGATTGTGTTTGGGAATGTGTTGACTATTTAACAGTAACAAGAGGCTTAGATCATACTCCTCAGTCGGAGTTGGAAAGAAGATGTAGAGATGGAGAAACAGATTTTTATTGTGACTCCAAGATGTTTTATGATGGATATTTTAGTGATGTCTCTAATCCTAAATCCTTAGATGCATCCTGTTCGCCCCCATAGTAAGGTAACTTTGCATATGTATTTTTTACGTATGGGATTAACTTTATCTTTGTAATTTCAATTCAATAATAATATTATGGTAAGACAAATGCAAGGCATAACGAAAGCTTTAATCAACATTCTGATTTCCTTATTTTATAGCATACGATCTATTATTAGAGGATCCACTTTAATTTTCTTTATCAGTTAAACTAGTATTAGAATACGCACGTTGCGCGTGATCCCCATATTATTAAATATAAAACTTTAATAAACATTAATTAAAATGCTTTATAAAATAAAAATAAAAAAAGGAATATGTGCCAATGCCTACAAATTAAAAATAAAACATATCTTATTTAGCTAACTTAGTAAAGAAAGAAATATTGTCATGCGAAATTCTTTAAATGCCTTATTATTAGACTTGGCCAGTAAACTTGAATTACATAACCTTGTTTTTAGCATATTGCTAAAATCGGATTCATAGAAACTAAATTATAATTAATGAGTTTTAGTTTGATTTGGCGCAACCACTACATTTTTACTATTTAATCCACTATACTATTAAAATTATGAGTTTCTAATTTAATATTTATTTAAATTTTATTATTTTTCACATATATTTATATTCAGTGTCGAAAACGTCATATGAACTTAGCTCTTATAGTACTCTCAATCCGCCATGCATATAGTTTAAACAATCAATGACAACAGGCAGCTGATTGTATTGGAATAACTATAACATCTTCAATACTTTCACAAAACTTGAATATATCCCTATTAAACTTGAAATGCCTAAACCAAACTGATAGTACTTAACAATATCCTGTAACCGTGTAACCGCAACATAATAAAAACCAGATCTTGGCTTTAATACATCAGCCTTTGTATTTTTATTTTCGGTCTACAAAATAACCAACCAATCTTCGGAGAGATCAATTTTATTCGCGACATAATGATATCCATTCAAATAATTAGATATTTGATAATAATCAATCGAATTTAAACTTTCAGTTTTTCTTCTTTGCGAATGAAATAAATAAAGTGGTATAGTAATTTTACATAATTCAAGTAAGAAAAAAGATTTTAAATTCTTAAATATTAAGAGTTACACATAGTTCAAATAAGAAATTAAAGACTTAATATTCAAAATTTTAGTTAACTTCAAAGTGTTAAATATTAAAAAATAATTAATAATAATTTTATCTAATGTGTAATATACTTTTAAAAGTTAAAAAGTACTTGTATACGTGCGTAATTTTTGCATGCGTCAATTGCTACAAAATTTGTACCCAGCAGTAATGAATGTTTTAGCTAAAAAATAGATGCTAAAGAAAGTTCTTGAGTTGAGAAATATTGATTTAAGTGTACGAAACCTTCTACTCATTCGAAGTTACAATATATCGATTTGAGTGATCAAATTGTTTATCTATAAAACGGTACAGTTGAATTTATACGTAGTTTCTAGACAAGTGAATTAATTTGATCCTGAAATAATAAAATAATTGAAATATTATGCAATACTCAGTCTTTAGATGGGACTAAATAACAGAAACAGCAGTTCCGAGAACAGGGTTTCCGGGCACAACAGCAATGGAATCGAAAAGCAGGAAGATAAGATTGTATTAAACTTTGAATAGAATGTAGCATAAGTTTGTTAGAAAATTCGTCTCCCTTACAATGATAACTGAGCTTACTATTTATAGCTATGTCTAGGGAAGGAGGTCCTAGGATTGTATCCCTCTTTTAATGTTAATTATGAGAGTCATTGATGAAGATGTAACGGTGAACATAAATGCCAAATTCTCTATAACGGGTAATCGTTCTTAATGCCACGGAATATTCTCTGTTAAATGCTATCGGGCGAAGAGTATTTATCACATCTTTATGAGCGTTATTCTTTTTGGTGACAAACGGAACATTTGCCTTCGGTCTTAGTCGTACCCCCATCTTGGGTTCCACGTGTTCCTCTTTTGGGCGGCTTTCCGTGCTCAAGATAATCAATAATTTTATTTCTCCATTCCCAGACCAAATTAATCCCATTTACTTCATAGTAACCATCTGTATTCAGGACTGAGTTCATCAGTTGTACTACCGTCCTGGATTCTGATCCCTTTATTCCCATCGATGATCCAAGGTTAGCCAATGCATCTGCTTTTGCGTTATCTTCCCTCGGGATATGAGTAATCGACCACTCCCGATATCGCGCCAACAATGCATGTACCTTAACCACGTATTGTTGCATGTGTTCCACTTTGGTTTCGAAGGTTCCGTATACCTAATTTACCACCAGCTGTGAGTCGCACTTGATTTTGATGACCTCGGAGTTAAGTCCCCGGGCCAATTTAGCCCTGCAATCAAAGCTTCATACTCTACTTCATTGTTAGTTCAAGGGACCGTTCTAATGGCTTGCCTTAGGGTTTCCCCTAATGGCGTGATTAAGACTATACCAAGCCCATTTTATGTTGGAAGATCTGTCTGTAAATAAGGTCCAAACCCCTAAAGTTAATTCTGATACCATTACTGCATCCTTGGTTTCTAGAGGCACTGAAATCGGCCACGAAGCCAGTCAATACTTGCGACTTAATTGCAGTCCTTGATTTATATTCAATGTCAAGATCACTCATTTCGACAGCCCATTTTGTCAATCTACTCGAGAGCTCCGGTTTATGGAGGATGTTCCGCAAATGGAAAGTGGTCACCACGGCTATCGGGTGGCATTAGAAGTAGGGCCTCAGCTTCCGAGCAGTGACTACGAGAGCTAAGGCCAGTTTCTCCAAATGTGGGTAGCGAGTTTCTACTCTCGTTAAAATTTTACTAACATAATAAATGATAGATTGCATACCTTCTTCGTCACGGACTAAAATCGCACTCACCGCAACTTCTGAGACCGCAAGGTAAACTAACAACATTTCATCTTCTTTTGGTCTTAAAAGCAATGGAGGGCTTGACAAGTATTTTTCCAAATCCCTCAAAGCCTACTAGCACTCCGGGGTCCATTCGAATTTTTTTTTTTGAGCACTGCGAAGTAATGATGACATTTTTGTGATGAGCGGGAAATGAACCTGCTCAAAGCTGCCAATCTCCCCGTGAACCTTTGTACTCCCTTCACGTTTGACAGTTGGTACGGGATGTCTTCTATGTCCTTGATCTTATTAGGGTTAACTTCAATTCCCCTTTTCGATACCAGAAATCCCAAAAACTTACCAGAGCTAACACCGAACGCGCGTTTCTCGAGGTTAGGTTTCATATTATGCTTCCTTAGGATGTCAAAAGTTTTTTGCAAATATTTAAGGTGATCACTTGCATTCAAAGTCTTAACGAGCATATCGTCTATATAAACTTTCATAGTTTTTTTATTTGATTTTCAAACATCCCATTCACAAGCCGTTGATAAGTGGCTCCGGCATTTTTCAATGCAAATGGCATGACATTGTAGTAATATGTACCGAAATTTATTATAAACGAAGCCTTTTCCTGATCCTCCGGGTTCATCTTAAATTGGTTGTACCCGGAATAAGCATCGAGGAAACTCATTAACTTGTGCCCGATCGTGGCATCAATCATTTGATCGATGTTTGGTAGTGGAAATGAGTCTTTCGGGCACGCCTTATTAAGATCTTTATAATCTACACACATGTAAAATTTATTGTTCTTAGGAACTACTACTACATTGGCTAACCAGTCTGGATATTTTACCTCTCGAATTGTATCGATATTAAGTAAACGGGTTACCTCTTCTTTAACGAATTTATTCCTGGCTTTGGCAATAGGGCTTTTCTTTTGTCTTACCAGAGGTATGGTGGGGTCCAAACTTAACTCATGTACGACTACCTCCATCGGGATACCTGTCATGTCCTCATGCGACCATGCAAAACAATCGGCATTAGATTTAAGGAATTTAACAAAGCCAGACCTGAGTTTCGGGTGCAGTCGTGTCCCCAAGTGGAACTTCCTTTCTAGAATTCTTCAAACAATGAAACTTTCTCAAGCTCTTCCACTATGGATTTAGTTGCATCCGTCTCTTTTGGAACTTGAAAATATCTCGGCACCTGATAATATTCCTACGCCTCTATTCCCGGGCAAACTTCATCTAGTTTGGGACCAGGTGTCGGTTCCTGTAATTATTATGCCGCGCGTTCCTTTCCTTTGTTGCTGGAGACTGAAATTGGATTCATCTCCCTTGCTGACGGTTGGTCACCCCATATCTACTTAATTCCTTCGGGTGTTGGAAACTTCAGCAATCGATGATATGTTGATGGTACAACTTTCATCTCGTGCAACCATGGCCTTCCCCAAATGATGTTATATCCCATATCACCATCTACCACTTCGAAGAGAATTGTTTTTATTACTTCTTTGGCATTTATTAGTAATAAAATTCTCCTCGAGTTGTCACGCTCGCGAGGTTGAATCTGGCGATGAGCTTTGTGGCCGGAATAATGCTTCCGGTGAGTTTAGCTTGCTCCAATACTCTTCATTGTACGATATTAGCCGAACTTCCTGGATCCACTAGAATATGTTTAATCTTTAAATCTAGAACATTTTACAAAATTACCAGTACGCCATTGTGTGATAGCAGCAATCCGTCTACGTCTTTCTCCGTGAAAGTGCTATCGTCTTACCGAAGTCTTTTGCTATGGGTTATTGATACTTTTGTCTCCTTTGCTCCCAAAAAGGTGACCCAGTTGATCTCGTTCCCTACGAAGATCATGTTGATCGTTTGGTGTGGGGGATCTTCTCCTTCTTTCGAGGGTTCCGCCTTTTCCCGGTTAAGACCATAATTGTTCTTAGCTCGGTCACTCAAGAATTATCTGAGGTGACCATTCTTCAAAAATGTTGCCACTACTTCCCTAAGGTGTCGGCAGTCCCCTGTCCGGTGGCCATTTGTCCCATGGTATTCATACCATAAGTTGGGATCCCTCTGGATGGGTTCAGATCTTATTGGTTTCAGGAACCTTTCTTCTTAGATGTTTCTCATAGCTGACACCAACTCCATTATACTGACGTTAAAGTTGTATTCCGACAACTTAGGTTAAGAAGGATCCCGTGACCCTGGCGCTTCTTTATCCTGTAGTGATCTATTATTCCGACCGCGATCGGTCTTTCTGTCAACGACGGACCTATCTGCTTTTCGAAAGTTTCTGCCGTGGCCCTCAGTCCATTCGTAGGGAAAATTCCGGCCTCTCGAAGTCCGTCTATCCATGTCATAATCATCTTTTGATTTTTTTCTATTCTTCTCCCGGCCTTTGGTCGACGATGGAAAACCAACCTGATCATCTTCGATCCTTATATTTGACTCGTACCCGTTGTGGACATCCACCCAAGTCGTTGCTTATAACTCAAGCAGGCTTTCCTTCGATTTTCGGGAAGTGTCTGAACTTCTCGAATTCAATCCATTGGTTAATGTTTCAGCTGCCCATACAATGGGACAACTGGGAGAAACATTCTCTCTTTCTCGAATTGGGTAATGAATTCTCTTAGTAACTCGGACTCTCCTTGCGCAATCCTGAATATGTCGTCCTTTTAGGCCTGCACTTTTCTGGACCTGGCTTGAACCTTGATGAAATAGTCCGCAATCATCTCAAAGGAGTCTATGGAGTGCTCGGGTAATAGTGAATACCACGCCAAGGCTCCCCTCGTAAGAGTTTCTCCAAATTTCTTCAGCAAAACAGATTCAATTTCGTGAGGAGCTAAATCATTTCCTCTCACCGCCGTTGTGTAGGTGGTAATGTGCTCTTGATGGTCTGAAGTTCCATCATTCCTTGCCACATCGGGCATTTTGAACCACTTCCGGATTAATTTTAGTGCCGCATTTGGCTTGTATGGCAATTGAGTATACTTCTTTGAGTCCGGGCCTTTTAGCACTGGTTGCGTGCCCGGGATTTGGTCCATGCGGGCGTTCACTTCCCTCATAAATCGTAAAAGTTCATTCTTGAAAGGATCGTTCTCGTTATTTAGGCCGGATTTGCTCCCCCCAGCCCCGTCGGAGCCGACTTCTCCCCTAGGAGTGTTGTTGTCGACCCTCTGCATTGTTCGATTCTCAGGAGCACCAGGAGGAATCAGTTATCATCTATTTGCATTATTAAAAGCGACTGACAACGCCTGCTTCAACTCCGTCATAACCTTATCATGTCGCGTGAGGTGTTCTAGAATGATCGCTTGTTTCTCTTGCAAGTCCCTTACTGCGTAAATGACATGTTCCTCCTCAGCATCATTGGGAGTTATCCCTCGAACATATTGAGGATATTTCCTATCATGCACCGGTGTGGCGCCATTCGCCTAATTATGGGTGTCACTAATTGAGTCCTCGAAATGATGTTAATCCCCTCGAATCTCGGGATTGTATGTGTTGTCAACAGTGTTATCTGCCATTTCTCATGATGTTTTCTACGACAAAATAATCAAAACACGTTAGTAAAAAAGGCAAAGATCAATATAATCAGACTCCTATCTAAGCCCCACGGTGAGCGCCAAACTATTTACCCGTAAAACGGTACATTTGAATTTATACGTGGTTTCTAGACAAGTGAAATAATTGATCCTGAAATAATAAAATAGTTGAAGAATTATGCATTACTCAACCTTTAGATGGATACTAAATAATAGAAAAAATAGTTTCGGGAACAGGGTTTCCAGGCACAACAACAATGGAATCGAAAAGCAAGAAGATAAGATTGTATTAAACTTTGAATAGAATGTTGCATAAGTTTGTCAGAAAATTCGTCTCCCTTACAATGATAATTGAGCTCACTACTATGTCTAGGGAAGGAGGTCCTATGATCGTGCCCTCATTTAATGTCGATTTTGAGGGTCATTGATGAAGATGTAACGATGAACATAAATGCCAAATTCCTTGTAACGGGTAATCGTTCTTAATACCACGGAATATTCTCTATTAAATTCTACCAGGCGAAAAGTATTTATCACATCTTTATGAGCGTTATTCTTTCCTGTGACAAACGGATCAAGTGCATTCGGTCTTAGTCGTACCCCCGTATTGGGTTCCACGTGTCCCTCTTTTGGGTGGCCACGTGTCACATCATATTTTACCCTATACACTAATTGTGAACTCAATGATTTGATATCTTTTAATTCTTAAACGAAGTATGGAGCTACGCATAAATTAAAAAGATTAGAACGAAAGGATTTATATAACCCAAATTGTGTTTATCCCTGTCGAGTTTAGATAAAGTTTCAATTGATTTACAAGTCCTAAATATTAAGACTTCTTAAATAATAATTCAAATAAGGAAAGATGTGCAAAATTTTAATTTATTTCTAAGTCCTAAATGTTACGACCCAAAATCCACTATAGGTCATGAAGGCGCCCAACGTGGCCGTTAGACAAGCCACAGTGAACTACGAACTTAATTATTTATTTTATTATTTTTGAAATCATGAATATTATTATATAGAGAGATCAATGCATTAAAAAATCGTAGATAAGGACAATTTAATTGTAATATAAAGTAATATTGTGTCAATGATAAAGCATACCATAAACAAATTCTAGAACACCCCCAAACCCGGTATCACAAGTGCATGACCATCTACTAGAAAGTACAATAACAATACAATATATGTTTGTAATACAAGATAGATAGGATAATGTAAATAATTATGATGGAGACTCTGTATGCTGCTGATGGTAATATGGGATGCAGCTCACCGTAAAGTCCCCGCAATCGCTGCGCCTTTGCACCCAAAAGACCACCAGAAATATATATACCTGCACAATAAGTGCATAAGTGTAGCATGAATACGTAAATCAACGCATACCCAGTAAGTATCTAGCTTAACCCCGGAGATGTAGTGACAAGGGGTCAACATCGACACTTACTAGTGGTCCAATAAATCAAGTACAGTACAAAGTAAATAAGTATGAAGTATGGTAATTAAACAGTGAAAACAAATATAGGTACATGATACGATCCTCATCTAAAAAGTAACACAAGTCCTCACATATCGGTTACCTCCTCAAATGGAGTATATAATAAGGTCCCCACCAGATAGGTCGTCACAGTTCAAGTCATGAAAACTCATGGATAGACTGACTTCTTGTCAAATATTATGCACGATTCTACCGAGGCGAACGGCCCGATCCCATAAGAGTATTTTATGATGTTACTGAGGCGAATGACCCAATCACATAAGAATATAATACATGATGCTGTCGAGGTGAACAACTCGATCCCATAAGAGTGTTTTATAGAAATACCGAGTCAAATAGCCCGATCCCATAAGAATATGGTACATGATACAGCCGAGGCGAACAGCCCGATCCCACAAGAGTGTGTTACAATAATATCCCGCCGAAGAGTACGTCCCGATCCCATAAGAATGTGGTACATAGTCCTTCCAGAGCGAACGACCCGATCCCATAAGAGTGTGATACATAATCTTGCCGAGGCGAACGACCTGATCCCATTAGAATAAGAAGTTTTAACGGGTCCTTGACCTCACTCACGAATATACGTGTGGGTTATGAAATTTAAGGAAATGTTTTGATGAATACACACAACGTGGGAGAAATTCGTAAGGCAAGCATAACTTTTCGCGGCTAATCAAGTATCTAACACAGCGAGTCCATTACTTTACGCGAGTCTACTCTCTAGTCGTAATGCAAATTAAAATAATCAACCAAGCAATAATAACTTTAATAGTACAATTAAAGTATGGCGTGAGTCTATGTCTACCCGTACATAAACAGGAATTATAGTATACGCACGGACACTCGTCACCTCATACGTGTGTAGCTCCCACAACATGTAGCACATAATAAATATAATAGCTATAGGGTAAATTACCCCCTCACAAGGTTAGATAGGAGACTTAACCGGCTCTAACGCCTCTCTAATACCCTAAATCAATGCCCATCGATCCAAACTAGTCAAACAACGTACAAACACATAAAACTATACTCATAATTTAACAATTCATAACAATTCCCAACTCCGCTCGAAAAGTCAACAAAGTCAAATCTCAAGCCCCCGTGCCCAGATTTCAAAACAATTTGAAGTTAAACGTTATCCATAATACCACGAACTCAAATATATAATTTATTCCTAATCCCGTGTCCAATTTCGTGATCAAAATCTAAAAATATCAATTCTAGGTTTTCTTCCGAAAATTCCATAATTTCTATCAAATTTCCATGTTAAAATCCATATACGACCCATGTATTTAACTCGAAACAAGTAGGAATAACTTACCTTATGATATATGATGAAAACAATCTTCCAGAATCACCCCAAATCGCCCCACATGAGCTCCAAGACCGTAAAAGTGATCAAATGAGCTTAAAATCCCAAAAATAGATGTTTAACACACCTGTCATACCTCATTCTTCGCGATCACGGTCAATATCCATGCGATCGCGATTAACAAAAGTTCCAGCATCGTTACCTTTATCGCAATCGTGACCAAAACCTCACAATCGCGATGTACAATTGTGTTTCCTCTTTACAGATACCCTTAGATATAATGGCCATATCTTTTGTAAAAATTTTCACATGACGAATGGTTTGAATTTTCTAAAAACTAGATTCAAAGGGCTACAACTTTGTTTTTTGAACAATCTCCAAATTCCTTATATATTGCAAGATATAAGCTCCCGAAGGCAGACCAGTGATAGCAAAAATGCCTTCTACTCGATCGCGAATTTCTTTCCGCGATCACAATTCACAAGGCCTGGAACAAAACTTTGCTCTCTGCGATCGTAGCCATTTCTTCGCGATCGCGAAGAATGATGCACCAAATCTCAGAAAAACAATTCAAACTTGGAGAAATGACATGTAGCCCATCTGAAACACACCTGAGGCCCTCGTGACCCCGTCCAATCATACCAACCATTCCCAAAACATGATGCATGCTCGAGGCGTCAAATCACACCAAACAACATTCAAACTATGAATTCATAGTCAAAACCCTTCTTTCAACTTTCAAGCTTCGCCGAACACGTCCGAATTACACTTAAACATTCCGGAATGATGCCAAATTTCACGTACAAGTCACAATCACAATACGAATCTATTCCAAGGGTTGGAATCCCAAACGGACATCGATAACACCAAAGTCCACTTCTAATCAAACTTAGGAAATTCTAAAACCTTCAAAATGTCAACTTTTCACAATAACCACCAAAAAGCTTTCGGACCATCCGATACTCAACCCGAATATACGCCCAAGTACGAAATTATCATAAGAACCTATTGGAGCCTTCAAATCCCGATTCTGAGGTTATTTACTCAAAAGTCAAACCTTGGTAAATTCTTCCAACTTCAAGCATCTGAATTGAGAATTTTCCATCTGAATCATCCCCGAAATTCAATTCCGACTACGCGTACAAGTCATAAAACATGAAGTGAAACTACTCAAGCCCATAATAACATCCTCCAATCATAGAAGCTGCAAATTTACTAACTTGATGCATGTAGTATACCTTATAATGCGTATAAGCCATGATCCAACCTGCGCGATACTGCAACGATGAAAGCGACACGTAGAAGCTCATAACCACCAACCAAGTCAATAAATCATGGAGTGTCTCTGCTTGACAAAAACCATTACCTCATTCTGAATTGAATAGTGACATTTTCTCTTTAATATGCCTTATATAAATCTGATTGCACTAACTCCAGGTCCAACCATCTCGTCTCACCCAATACAAGCTGCTCGACCGACAAGCCACATCAAAAACCACCCCAATCTCCTACGACCACATCAATACGCCAATAAACTACAACTCGAATATGACTTATAAGAAAGAATGAACTCTGGCAAAGAACTACCCATCCCATAGAACAAATAAAATGGACAAAAGGATGATATGAGCCTATCTCAGAGATGAGAAACGAGGCATACAAAATAGGTATAAGAAGTTGTTTTCAACATCTCACTGTTGCGGCGTATAACCCAATCTACAAATCATACCCGTGGCGGCGTGCCACCCGATCCACACATAACAATAAATAAGGAAATACCCATCGAGCCAAAATGCTCATACCTATGAAATGCCCGAATATCTACCACGAGCATTCTAAGTGCATAAATACAACCTTGGGGAGCCGGATAGCGCCGTTCTCTACAAAATTTAAGCTCGACTAAGGTGAAATAAACGACAAGCTGCATAGCACCACAACACACGTATGAATAATCAAGTTATCTCACAAATCACGTGGCATAAAAGAGTAGCACTTGAAACAGACGACGTCTGGAATACCATTCACTATGCCCGAAGACCCTTCCATAAGCGATGCTATGCCGAATAAGCATATCTGATCTGGTATAAAATATACGTTCACGTTAGGCCTACCAATGGACCTACAGCCGATTCCGATCATCTCCAAATGGGTTTATAACCTCCCAAAGATCCACAATGACCATATCCATGACACATACGATCAACCGTCAAATTAGTAATAAACTACCACAGTCCACACCCAGAGAAATAGAGTGCCTCTCAGACATAAAATCTCCCATCAGCAACATTACAATCATCCTACGAGAGTCAGTCCACGACCTCCTGCACCAGGTAGCAAGGTCTGCACATCCATACCACCAACCGTACAAATTCTCTAATGTAAATTAATAATCCGCAAATCAATACACCATGCCTCTTACACAGAACACCATTCTCAGGCGACACTAAGATAATGCAAGCATACTCTAAATATCTGAAATCCCCCCCCCTTCCTCGCCGCATTTTTGAACTCTTGACATTCTTATCAAAACTGAACTGAAACCCTAATCCTCAACTTCCAATCTCTATAACGCTCATTGCACATATGATGTTGCTACTATAGAGTACAAGAATTTCATCATAATCTCATGAACCATCAGTAGAGTTAACACTTCATCAGCTCGAAACCTTTCACTTAACTCATCTTAGAAGAAGAATCACCACCCATAACCAACTTCCCATAACTGCTGAAAACGCAAACCTTAAGTCGCGGTCTAAACGCCATAAATCTTTCAGGATCCATTCACACATAACCAAGCCATTAGAATCAAATACCTCCAAATCAATCAAACCACGGTGCCTTTCAACCCCGCACATACATCAACAAACCACTGGTATAGCCTTACCACACTGAAGAAATTGATCATTTCAACAACCCTGTCGATTCAAACCATTACTAACTAATTCTACTTTTCCCAATTTACTCTTGACATGCCTTCAAACTAATAGTTCTATTTAAACACATAACCCCAAACTACACTCATCTCGAGTGACCCAAATCACAAGACCACATCGTCTCAATACCCATCAGCCATCTCATACCATCGCCATTCACTCAATAGTATCTCCCACCGATATACCCGTCTGGAATCCCTCCTACGAATCCGAAGTTGTTTCTCCCATTTCTCTAGAACTCCACAGTAGACTCGATGATACATAGAAATTCCCCAAATATTCTTCATACTCTATTGCAAAACCCAGTCCTTAGCCACATAACGAACCCAAAATCCTTAAACACCGCACTTTATTTCTTGTACCCACTAGAACCATTGTTGAGAGTCACCCACCCTGACCTGATCCCGAATATATAATCAAACTCTAGTGCCCTGCTAATACATGAACACTTCCAAAGAAGCAACCGGATGAATTCATTTCCTTGCACATCACATCCACAAGAAACATAAATTCTGAGTCATCCCCAACATCTGCACATGAATCGATAAGGTGAAATGTAGCACATTTACGTCAAATTACTTGCCCAAAATACCCTTGATGTTTTTTCTTCTCTTGGTCATAACTAATACATCAATGCATCGATGACCAAAAACTGCACAGGCACACAACCACGTGACCCAATCGTACACGGTGGGCTCCCCCACTTATCTTCATGCTATAATCACAGAGGTCCAGACCCCACAACGACTTCTTCTTCCCAGTTACCATGATCCCGTACCTTTACTTGGCCAACTTCTCGCAAGCTCTTATTGCACCAATAATAACACATCCTGAATTATCAGCTAACATCGCACCCTTAACCTCCCAGGGGTCATACTATCTTCTTCAAGCTACCCAAGCTCGCATCGCAATACGTGCATCCCATGTTGGATAGAAAGTAGAACTCTTCACAGGAACCTCCGCAAAACCACATAACCGCTAACCTGCTCAAAGGAGATAGCCGACCTGCGTAACCTCATATCGACCTCATCCAACATCATTGCTATAGTTACTTCCATCATGAAATCAATTAATCTCCCTGGGTCCACACTGATCTTCCAGCCATAAGAATCCCTTCATTCATTCATTAACATCACCCAAATGTCCATCAATGTGTTTGAAACTCGAAGTTGTATTGCATCCAAAACAATAATCGGATACTCACATTTTCCCTCATTCCAATCATGCCCATCTCGTCACATTCAAAATTCCTAAGCACAGAGACCACCTCAGGGATCATCTCTCTCGAACCATCAACACTGGAAACACTAATTCAATCCTGATGTCACAACACACATCCATCTCTGATAACTTCCTCATAAGTTCCATGTCACAACACCGTGCCCAGAGGCAAACAAATGAAGGCTAACATGCCGATGAGCCTCAATGCATTCAATCAAGGATGGAGACACCACAATATTAAAAAGAATTCCACCAAATTTAGAAATATCAAATCTCGATCGTAGGCAACTCCAACACTCAGATGAAATGACAGAACACTCCTCCACAAGGCGACGATAATGGTCCGCTCATATTCGCAAGGAAAAGCATCTAACATTGCATTTGTAGCATCTTCACAACTCGTTAGTGCTCAACTGATAACAAATGCTTGATGTCGCGTACGAATAAGTAGGAAGGAACCGAAGTCATAAGCTTCAACGAAATAAAATCGCATGATGAGGAATTAAGGAAGGGAAGTTCTCCTAACAGCCATGTAGCCTCTTGAAGATAAGTACAGACGTCTCTGTACCGATCCGCAATACTCTACTAGACTTGCTCATAACTCGTGAGACTTAAGTGAACCTAGTACTCTGATACCAAGCTTTCAGGATCCAAAACCCACTATAGGTCATGATGGTGCCTAACGTCGTTGCGGCCCAGCAAACACATCATATCCTTCTTGCTCTTTGGCGGTGGTAATTCCTGAATAGCTTTGATCTTTGACGGGTCTAACTCAATGCCTCGATAACTGACGATGAAACCCAACAACTTTCCAGCAGGGACTCTGAAAGAACATTTTGCAGGATTCAACTTCATATTGTACTTTTGTAGTCGGTCAAAAAACTTTCTTAGGTCTGTTGTGTGATCCGAACTCTTCTTAGACTTGATGATGACATCATCCACATATACCTCTATTTATTTGGGTATCATATCGTGAAAAAGAATAGTCATGGCCCTCAAAAAGGTCACCCCGACATTTATTAAACCAAATGACATCATTTTGTAGCAGTATATTCCCCATGGTGTGATGAAGGCTGTCTTTTCGACATCCTCTTCATCCATCCAAATCTAGTGATATCCTGCAAAGCAATCCACAAAGGATTGGAGTTCATTCTTGGCCCAGTTGTCGATCAGTATGTGTATGTTGGGCAATAGGAAATCATCCTTAGGACTTGCTTTGCTCAGATCTTGATAGTCAACGCACACCCTGACTTTACTATCCTTCTTTGGAACCGATACAATGTTGGCTAGCCAGGTTTGGTACTCGACCACCCGAAGGACAATGGCTTTGATTTTCTTATTAACCTCTTCTCTTATCTTTAAACTCATATATGGATTGAATTTCCCGAGCTTCTGCTTTACCGGAGGACACATAGGGTTGGTAGGTAGCTTGTAAGCCACTATAAATGTGCTTAACCCAGCCATGTCATCGTAGGACCATGTGAAATTATCCTCATATTCCTTTAAAAATCTGATGTACGCTTCCTTCTCTGATTGTGATAGATGAATGCTAATGTGAGTTTCTTTGACTGTTTCAGAATCCCCTAAGTTAACTGCCTCAGTTTCTTCCAGATTGGATTTTGGTTTGTTTTCAAAATTCTCTTCTTATTTGACAATTTTCGCAGGTATTATATCATCTTCCCAATATTTCGAATCACTTTCCTTATATTGCATTGTCTCATTACATGTCACAGTCGTAGGTTCATCAGGATATGTAATAATTATGCCAGGTGCTCGGTGAGCCCAGGATTGTACAGCAGTCTAGTTCCTGAGAACAACTCCATCTCCCACTGTCTAAATGGTAAGGTCTTCCTCCTCCTCCTCCTCCAAGATCGCATTGCAGTCCATATTTTCCTCATCCAGAAGCAGATTCCTCATGCCGGCCAAAACCTCATCTTCCTTGATCACCAAATCACATCAGTTTGGCAGAATGTCAAGTGCAGGAGTGGTATGGGTTGTTCCAATGGATAGTAGAAGTCACACCATGGTGGTATCCAATCATAATATTCGTGCACGGTGTATTCATATCCGAGTCTAAAGGTTGTGCCATGATATTGTGGTCGTATTGGTTCTGTGATTCCTTGAAGCATGGGGCTAAGACCCTTGCCTGGTTCATACCTTAACCACATCAGTACGCTATATATCGTTTTGCTCCACCATCGCCCTTTCTCGATTGCGTTTATCCGCTCAAATGTTGTGGAATGTCTCTCCTCCCAATTTCCTTCTATTATAGATAGCTGGCAAAGTCTGGTTGGTGTAGATAAGGTTATTTCCATCTCTGTGAATAATCACCTCCTGATGGGTCCACTCGAACTTCACATCCTATTGCAAAGTAGAAGTGACTGCCCCAGTCGTGTGTATCCATAGTCATCCCAGTAACAGGTTATAGGTAGCGTATATATCCAGCACCTAGAATTCAATGTCGAACCAGGTTGGGCCCATCTTCAGATCCAGATTGATCTCTCAAATAGTGGCTCTCTAAGACCCGTCAAATGCTTTCACGTTCATACTTCCCATACGTATCTCATGTAGACCAATGCCCAATCTTTTCAAATTAGGCAGCAGGCATATGTTCAGACTTGAAACTCCGTCTATCAGAACCCTAGCAATGAACTTGTCTTCATATTGCACAGTGATGTGCAATGCTTTATTATGACTTAATCCATCCTGCGGCAGCTTATCTTCGTGGAAAGTAATCTTGTGACTCTATAGTATCTTCCCCACCATGTTCGCCATCTTTCCACTAGTGATACGAGTAGGTACATGTGCTTCACTTAACACTTTCATCAAGGCATTCTTGTGTGCATTTGAGTTTTACAATAGTGACAGGATAGATATTTGGGCAGGAGTCTTGTTTAGGTGATCAACAATAGAGTATTCCCTCGCCTATACCTTCCTCCAAAAATCATCAACACCTGTCTCCACAATAGGTGGTATTGGTGTGGTCTCTTTACTCATTCCTCCAATACTTTCTAGTGTATAAACCCTACCGGTTCTAGTCATTCCTTGTGCAACACTTGTCTCTTCCATCTTGGCTTTTCCTTATCTTCTTGCCTCTGCCACATAATCCCATGGAACAATATTAGACTTGTAAGACGGTGTTGGAGCTACCATCACAGTAAAGGGCGTAGCTACCTCGACCTTAAATGGTGCCTTGGTTTGCACCACAATCCGTGAGAGTGTGACAGGAGATATTTTGGGAGTGTTCCCTTCTCGGATAATCCCGATGGATCCTTCCTGATCCCATTCTTCATTAGTTTCTATCACATTCACTCCTTCTCCCCTGTGATCAGGAAGAGGGTTATTACGTAGATTCAGCATGGATTCCTTTGCTTGTATAACTTTAGTGTCAACCAGTGTATGTATCTTATCTTTCATCATGCGGCATTCCTCGATAGTATGTACCTTCATGCCTGAGTGGTAGGCACAAGTCTTGTTGGGGTTAAGCCACTGGGAAGGATTTTTAACATCAGCGGCAGGAATGGGAGTGACGTAACCAGCGACCTTTAGTCTCTCATATAGCTGGGCTATGGGCTCGGTGAAAGGGGTGTATTGTCTCGGAGTTCTGCGATCAAAGTTTGGTCGTGGCTTTGGGTAGTTTTGGCGGGCGGAAGGAGGAGAAATGTAATATGCAGGTTGGGTATTATAGGTATGGTAGGTAGTGGCAGGATATTGGTATTTTGGAGCTGAGGGTTGATATGTTGGTTGAGGTGTCTGATAGGTAATGGGAGACTTAGGGCTCTGGGCTACCATCACGACACCCACTTCCTTCTTCTTTAAAATACCTCCAGACTTTAATGCTTTATTGGTGGCTTGCAGTGCCTCGAAATTGGTCACCATACCGCTCTTAATTCCCTCTTCTATCCTTTCCCCCAACTTGATGATGTCATAGAACTTATGATTCTCTATAACCATCAATCTTTCATAATACTATGGATCTTGAGCTCTGACAAAGAACTTGTTCATTTGCTCTTCTTCTAGTGGTGGCCTCACCTTGGAGGCCTATGATCTCCAGCGAGTAGCATACTTATGAAAGGTCTATGTTGGCTTCTTCTTGAGGTTCTGGATTGTCACGCCTCGAACCTGGGCTTGGACGTAACAAGGCGGGAAGGTGTAAAATGGATATTGAGATATCTGAAAGGCACCTCAGTTATGGCACTTTGTTTTAAAGGAAGCAATATTATCTTACAAGATTTTGCTAATGCAAATTTAGGCGGCGATATAGATAGTCGAAAAAGTATCACAGGCTACGTGTTCACCTTGGGTGGTACTGTTGTTAGCTGAATGTCTAGACTTAAGAAAAGTGTTGCTCTATCTACCACTGAAGCAGAGTACATGGCAATATCAGAAGCTGGAAAAGAGATGATTTGGCTCAAGAATTTTCTTAAAGAGCTAGGTAAAGAGTAGGACAATTGTGAGCTTTTCAGCGATAGCAAGACTGCAATTCATCTTGCCAAAAATCCAGCGTTTCATGCAAGATCGAAGCATATCCAATTGATGTATCATAATATCTGAGAGTTGATAAGTGAAGAAACTCTTTCCCTGCAGAAGATATCAGGATCAAAGAACCCGTCAGACATGTTGACCAAAGTTGTCGGTGCTAACAAACTGAGGCTATGCACTGCCTCAATTAGCATTCAAGACTGATAGCGTGAAGGCACCACCAGAGAATAGCAAAAAAAAATTTAATTTCTTTCTTGTTGTAACATAGGTTTGAGAGGGAAATTGATAGGAGCAAACTTGTTGTTGTATGTGAAAGAAAGAAAAGTAGATAAAACAAAAGAAAGAAAAGTAGATAAAACAAAAGAAAGAAAAGTCAAAAAGAGATGAAAATATGATGTAAGCACTTACATCGGCATTCTTATGATGTAAGCGCTTACATCGGCATTCTTATGATGTATGCGCTTACATCGGCATTCTTTTGATGTAAGCGCTTACGTCATTAAGACATTCAAATGTCTATAAAAGGTGTATGCATTTTCATTTGCATATCATCCCTCAACTTCTTATTTTTCTCTTCAATTAATAAAGAGTTATTCTTTGTGTGGTTGTGGAGTAGGCAAAAATTGCTGAACCACGTAAATCTTCTCTTATTTTGTCTTGTGCAATTTATTGATTTTCTCTTTCAAATATTTTTTCCTTTTATTAGCCTGATACGTTTCCCAACACAAATCACCTCAAACAACACCGAAACCACGAATTGCACATCGATTCAAGCCTGATGAACTAATGAGCTTCCAACTTCTAAAAAAATGCCGAAACATATCAAACCAATTTGGAATGAGCTCAAATTTTGCATGCAGGTCCCAAATGACACAATGGAGCTATACCAACTCCTAGAATCACAATCTAAATTCGATATCAACAAAGTCAACTCCGGGTCAAACCTCTCAACCTTCCAAACCTTCAACTTTTCAACTTTTGCCAAACTGCATCTAGTTATCCTATGGACCTCCAAATCAAAATCTGGACACATACCTTAAGTCCAAAATCACCATATGAAGCTATTGGAATCATCCAAACACCATTTCGGAGTCATCTACACAAAAGTCAAACTCCGATCAACTCTTACCACTTAAGCTTCTAAAGCAAGAATTATTCTTCCAAATCAATCTCGAATCATTCGAAAACCAAACTCGATCACACACAAAATTCATAATACACAATACGAAGCTATTCGAGACCATAAGCCACCGAACGGAATGCTAGTTCCCAAAATGATTGGTCGGATCGTTACATTCTCCCCCTCTTAAACAAACGTTCATCCTCGAACGTGCCAAGAACCGTTCAAAAGCCATGAAATCACTGAATGAACTCACATACATATACTTTTGGGTGATCTTCACATCGCCCCAATCCACATAAGGCCGACAATACCATCTCAACTAAAGATTATTCCTTCAACCCACACCGATAAACCTTAGAACCAAAATTTTCACCATCCGATCATTTCTCAAGGACACGATTCCCATATAAACACATTGTATCAACCTCAACCAACTACCACAACTCATGCATACACTAACAATGTATGACCGCCCGATTTAATACAATGCCCATAACAACATCTCTGACCATAATAGCTGCCCATAATCAAACCCAGCACCGACAAATAACCTCATATCAACTAAAACAATGCCCTAAACCTTCACAACGCTAACAACGATGCAAGAAACATGTAGAACTCATAACCACTCACCTAAATGAACAAGTCACACCCAACGCCACCCGAGCACATACCTCGCAAGCTAAACCCAATAAGCACAACGTGAATATGACTGAATATGGAAAGAGAAACACATGAGAGAACTATCAAATAAGTCCAACTGGTACAACTCCCCATCGGTATCATACTACGAATCAATTCCATAATGGAGAAACAAAACATATGAACTAATCAAAAGGATCTCATACTACTATGACTCCACCGCGGCACGTATCCCGATCCAGACATATTAATCCATATAGAATTACGAGGATCCCATCCTTAGATCTGAATCACAAGTAGAGTACACATCACACCAATAGAAACCTTCCATAAACTCAATTCCGCGAAACAAAATCACAACATGTAACAGACTTCCCATACTAGTAGAGCACCAAAATCACAAATCCTAATCAAACCATCCAGAAATCACATCAAAACCTACCGTAATGAGTAACAGAAAGTTCATCCTAGTATCATAACTCTTAATAGTGAACAAACCAAAATGATAGACACGAGCTACAACTATTAAATCTCTCAACTGGTGCAAACACATTAGCAGAATACAATAATCATGAAACACACACATATATGAAGCAAGATAGGAGGACTCACTTCGACAAATAGGGCCGAAACAAAATAAGACGGATGCTCATCCATGACATATTGGAACCATACTTGTAACGACACCATATGGTGCAGCGACTTCAGCCTTACCATGGAAAGCATATCAACGGTCCAGGCCTCCCCCTCTAGGGTTCCCTCTACCTGCTTGTCGTCCACCCCTAGCCGGCTTTACAGGTGGAGTAGCAACTAGAATGCAGCCCATAGTCTGTGTGCTCTGATGAAATCCACCTCTCTCGAGTTTGGGGCAATCTCTCATGAAATGCCTAGTATCGCCACACTCATAACAACCCCTCTGCAGGCGTGGCTGCTGGTACTGAGTATATACCTGATAAATAGAATAACCAATGTATGAACCTCGTGCAGGTGGTGCACTAAAAGATGACTGCCCTATATGAGTACCCTGAGGCCCTTGACTAGTTGGAGCACCATACGTTGTCTGAAGTGCGGACTGGACTGGACGACTTCCTGAGCCTCCGCCATGATGGGTCATAGCTGAAGAGTAGAATCCACTAAATCCTCCAGAATTTCGAGACCTCTTGGCCTCCTTATCCTCCCTCTCCTCACCCCGAATACGCTCTAACCTCCTGAAAATCTCCACAACCTGCTGTAATGGAGTATTAGTCTCTTATTCCCGAGTTATGCTAAATCTAAAACCATAACCTAGCCCCTCGATAAAGCTGTGGACTCGCTCTCTAACCCTAGGAACCAAAGTAGGTGCATAACGGGATAGCACACTGAATCTGATGGCATACTCCGACACCGTTATGGTGCCCTATTGCAGCTGCTCGAAATACATGTGCCACACATCCCTGAGGGTATGGGGAACAAATTCCCTAAAATATATCTCTAAAAACTGAGTCCAAGTGAGTGGTGCTGAATTAGCTAGCCTACCCTCCTCATAAGCCTGCCACCATTGATACGCTGTTTCTGACAGCTAAAATGTAGTAAAAGCAACTCCGGTACCTCCATAATACCCATGGTGCAGAGAATCAGTGACACTTCTCTATAAAATACTGCACATCCTCGATAGTTGTGCCACTGAAAGTAGGTGGACCATACTTCTTGAACCTCTCAAGCCTCTTCTGCTCCTCCTCTAATGCTTTTGGCCTGATCTCAACCTGATCCGGAATAATAGATTGTACCGACACCATATCCGAAGTATGACCAACATGAGCATGCTACTCTGTAGTACATGCAATGGGATTCTGAGCTCCTCCCCTAATCTATGAAGTAGCTGGTGCAACGGAGAACAATCCTGCCTGAGCCAATGTACCAAACATGCTCTAGAACTGCGCTAAAGTCTCATGAAGTCCGGGGGTAACAACAGGCGCCTTCGGTGCCTGTTCCCCAATCAGAGCTACTGGTGGCTCCTCAATTGTTGCTTTAGTAGGCGATCGAGCTGCGGCACGTGCCCCTCTTCATCCTATTACAGGCTCCTGCCTCTTGCGGCTCTAGCATGGGGCTCAGGTGTTTGGTCGCTGATCCGGTAGCGCATGTCTTCGCCATCTGTGAGAGAATATAGATACAAAGGCTCAAACTTTGAATCAACAAATCCGCACAACATGAATGAAAGAAGTAAAATTTTCCTAATAGCTTTGTAGCCTCTCGATGATAAGTACCGATATCTATGTACCGATCCGCAATACTCTAATAAACATACTCGTGACTCGTAGAACCTATGAACCTAGAGATCTTATACCAACTTGTCACGACCCAAAATCTCTCCTTAGGCATCGTAATGTTACATAGTCTCTAAGACTAAGTAAGTCGATTACTTATAACAATTAAACCAGTTTAACAATGATATTTCAAAATATAGTTTATTATAAAAAATAAAATAAAGGTGAAACAAGCCTATGCGGCAATAATCACAACAACATTCCAAGACTACGTAATACGGAGTCACGAACTCTAGCTAAATACATAGAAAGATCTCAAAAATCGAAATACAATACTATTCGGATAACAAAATGAGAGTACAATAAAAAAGGAAGGGACACCAAAGGACTGCGATGATCAAGCAGTTTTACCTTGAATCCTCGGGATGAAGAATCTAACTCTATTTGAGTCCAATATCTCTGATACTTGGTGTTGCACCCAAGTTTGCACAAGACAAAAGAAATTACAACTTATAATAGTTTACAAGGTTAATTAAAGTTTAGAGTCATCATCTAGTATTTAAGCTATACTATGACACCTATACACTATATAATGTACACTAAAAGATGGTCTGCGAAATTATTGAGATTCTAGGTAAGGGTTCAAGTTATCTTGAGGGGAAGGTGTTAGGCATCCCTCAAGATCAACAAAATGTGATTCCTGCGGACTCAATCAAATAACTGAGGAAAGGTTCAAAAGATTGATTAATTCTATATTTTACAAAGAATTATTAAAATGGTTTAAAATGACAAATGATTGGATGTGAACGTCATATGGTAAAACTTGAGATATTTGTGTGCAACAGAATATGCTCAAGGATGTTGATAAAGAAAGTACCTGAAAGAGTTAAAAATATTTAATGACTAAGTGAAGTGTATCATCAAGTAAAATATTTATAAATTAACCAAATAACTTTGAGTTGAAAGGAATAATTTCGAAAGAATTTAGTTATAAACAAGATCAACTATTCTAGGAAAATGTGTCTAGAAAATAAGTGATCAAGAGTGGAAAAATGAATTACCTTTGAAGAGTTCTTTTTTTTTTCTTCTTCTATGTAATGAATAGGGAAAAAAGAGAGTTGATTAATATTCACAAGAAAAATAGAAAAGTCAAATTAAATAGAGGACAATCGCTATAGCAAGCAGATAATAAAATGTTTATATTCACATGCACATGTAGTAAAAGTCAATAAACAAAGCGTATAAAATAATTTACAATCTTTGAAATCGGTGCACAAGACCCAAAGGAGGAATTTGGTATTTTAAAAGAATGGGTCAAGTAGATAAAAATGGATAATATATGTATTTGACTAACTATAAAAATATAATAAAGAACAATAACAATAAACAAGACAAATTAAATGTTGAACAAACACTATGTCATGCACTGTTAATTAAATGAGTAACGTGTGGAAACATTTGTTTTGAAATGAATGAACACGTATAACAAGTTGCTAAAGAAATGAAAATACACAAGAATATGTGTAAATTGACTAAATGAATATTAACTAAAAATATAATATGGAAGAATTTGCTTTATGAACAAAGATTACCTGTTTAAGTGAAAAGCTAAAAATATAAAAATAAAAATTTACTCTAAATGATTGATAAAAGTGAAAAAGAAAGGTGTTTGAGCAATCTTAATATATAATGAATAAACCTAAATAATTGATTTTATGAATAGTTAATAAATACTGTATAGGAAAGATCTATCAAAATGCTTATGACATAAAATAATTATTGTATCAATATAAGAAAATATATTTGTGCGAACAATGAATTATCATTCGATAAGTAACTAAAAACTATTTTTAGAGTCATGGTCTCGGAACACAATTATGTGAGCCAAACCCGAATGACTACAAGGCCTAAGTTTCTCAAAGAATAGTATGATAGTCCGACTATAATTTTCTACTTAAGTTGTGTCAATTAAAGAATAATTTACATATAAAGTGATTCAAAAGATACTCACACAATTGTTAGACAAAGACAAAATTATTTATTTTATTTTTTGAAAGATGACATGTTTTCATTTTTTATGTATATATAATTTAACTAGTTGTATGTATATCAATCACGTTATGAATGTATTCAACAACCTAGCATACGTGCTAGCGTAACATACAATATTACAGATTACTGATTATTAACTAGATGCAATTTTCTATGTGGTTAGCAAATATATAATATTAAAGCAAGCAAGCAAACACATATCTACTACTTTACGTTTTTGGTATATCCAATAACGGGAAGTACGAAGTGGGAATTTGATAGGGTTCATCTTCATCTCCGAGTATAGTCTTCCAAAGCGACTTCATATGATAGTACTTCGCAAACGAGAAACAAAATTGTTAGTAAGATAATATAAAGTAAGATAAAGTAAATATTACTAATTTTGAAATGATTTTCCTTTGAAAATATTTTTATAAAAGATCGCTTTTCTTTTGAAAATGATTCGAAATGTTTTTTTTTTTTGAAAATTGTTTTAGAAAATGATGTTTAAAATATTTTTGGATGCTCGGATGGTGTATACCATATATCAATAAGACATTAGAACGCGAACGCTGACTTGGTAGCAATTTCGGTGGCCGTGTTGCCTCCTGAAGCACAGACATTCACATTCTCATATGTTTTTTTTTTTTGACTTTCATCGTCGTTTCATTATTTCGGGCCCAATTGGAAGGTTCATTCGGGGCGTCAGTGGACTCAATAACTCAGAGGTTATTTTCTCATCGGCCCACACTTGTGGTATAACATTTATCCAAATCTATCATAGTCCGATAAGCGCAGCATCTGTTCGGAAAAGGAAAAGGAATCCGTTATACCCAACACAGATAATCTAAAAATATAGTTCAATCACAGTCATGAACATCACAATGGAGCATCGACAGAAAAGCAAACGAAATGCCTCCAAGATCTCAAATATCAACTGTAATAAACAGCAGGCTAAACGAAACGACAATAACCAAATCCAACCCCAAAATGTGCAGAAAAACGATGGGGTTATGGACCAAGAACACGACGATGGACAGAAAAACGCAGCAAGCTCGGAGAATTTATTCTCCCGCCAAACCCGGCGAATTTCTGGTGCACCTGTAAAATAAACGAACGAAGAATAGGAGAAGACCACAGTAACGACGAACATCGACAAAAAGAACCCGACTCCGGCAGGACAGCATCAAAGAAATTTGTCGAAAAACAACATATTATTGACCAAAAATTCCCAGATCTAACAAATAAATAACAGTAACATCACAATAAAGTTGCTGGGTAACATAGCTCGCCGGATCTGAGAGACATGAAGCTCTTCGCCACAGTTTCCGGCAAGGTTCATTACACCGGCGAACTAACGATAGCGGCGGATCTGAGTACCCTCACTGCCGTCCTCCTCTTTCCCCTCTTATGTATGTATAAAACACGTGCATTGGGTTGATGATTTGCAAGAAACCATGAGAGAACGAGAGATGAGGTGGGGCAATAGTGGCGTCGCCGCTGACCGGTCGATTACCTCCGGCGGTGGCGACAATAATCGTATAAAGAGTGGGACGGAGAAAACAGAAGAGGCGTGGGGTCGTTGTTCGTTGGGGATCGCCGGATTCCGACCTGCTCTAGGGAGGTCAATGTTATGTCGCGTGAACGTCTTGTCACATCATATGTTAATGGGACATTGAATTTAATCGGATTTGATCCATATTTTGAAATTAATTCTACCGGCTTCGATATATTTAAATAGAATGTGCTACAAAATAAAATATAATTATTTAATTAAAAAATTTTGTAGTATTTACTCAAAATATCACTACTACAATTGTGTTGTAGTAATTTTTTATTTTTTTGAAAAGACAATAAATTTATAGAATATCCTAATGTTTGAAAAATAGAATTGTTATCAATAAATCGCTTAAAATTTAGAAAAACACACAAAAATAATATTATTTACTAATTGCAATAAAACGATAAAAATTCTCATATTTTGTAAATATGAATAATTATCAATAAATTATATTAATGCTTAATAATTTGCAAAAACTACATTTTTTGAATAATTGCAATAAATTGATAGAAATTCCCATATTTTGTAAAAATAGGAATAATTATCAATAAATTGCATTACTGCTAATGTGTAAAAATTATATTTTTTGAATAATTGCAATAAAATGATAGAAATTCTCATATTTTGTAAAAATAGGAATAATTATCAATAAATATCATTAATGCTAAATAATGTGTTAAAACTACATTTTTATCATTTTTTGACAAGGAAGCCTATAGAATTTAATTTTTAAATACGGAGGATCAAAATTGACTGTCAACACCTGGATCTGCACAAAATTATTCAGAAGTGTAGTATGAGTACACCACATTCAGTACCCAGTAGGTATCAAGTCTAACTTCGGTGAAGTAGTGACGAAGTACAAGTCAAGACACCTACTAGTCGTAACAACTTGTGCAATAAATAAGTATAAAACTAATAATGGAAGCATTAAGCAGTAAATGACAACAAGGAATAAACATGCAATATAACCGTAAAGTAATCCGAACACCTGGTGATTTTGGACTCAGGCATATGTCCAGATTTGGATTTGGAGGTCCGTAGGTTAATTTGATGCATTTCGACGAAAATTGAAAAGTTGAAGGCTTAGAAGGTTAAAAGGTTTGACCGAGAGTTAACTTTATTGATATCGGGTTCAGATTTCAATTCCGGGAGTTGGTATAGCTCTGTAGTGTCATTTGGAACTTGCATGCAAAATTTGACGACATTCTGGGTTGATTTGATATAGTTCGGCGCGAGTTGTAGAATTTGAAAGTTCATTAAGTTCGATTTGTGGTGCGATTCGTAGTTTTGTTGTTGTTTGATATGATATGAGGCCTCAAGCAGGTTCACGTTATGTTATGAAACTTGATGGTATGTTCGAACATGATCCCAGGCCCCCGGGTGCATTTCGGACCAATTGGATCATATTGGGTGAGGCTGGTTTGGGCAGAGTTCTGGTAGGGTCGCACCTGCGGACCACTGGGCGTAGGTGCGATGGTCGCAGGTGCGGAGATGATGGCGCAGAAGCGAGATAGCTAGGAGTTGGGGTTTTGCGCATCTGCGATGTCACTCACGTAGATGCGGCTCTGCAGGTACGAGTGTTTATGCGCAGGTGCGAGTTGGAGCGGGATTGGAAGGTTCCGCAAATGCGGAGTTTTGTCGCAAAAGCAATTGTGCAGGTGCGCATCAGGTTCACAGAAGTGACACCGCAAATGCGATGTCTTGGACATAAGTGCGGTTAGATGGGATTTTTATTGTTTGCACATCTGCGAGGAGTATTCCGCAGATGCGGCTTTGCATCTGCGACTGTGAGTCCGCAAAAGCGGAAGTGCTGGGCAGAAAGGTTATAATTCAAGGGTTTGGCCATTTTCTTCATATTTTGAGTTGCATACCTCAGACTTGAGCGATTTTTAGGAGTTCTTCACGTGTTTGATTGGGGTAAATATTCTTTATCCGGAATTGATTATATTTCATGATTTCATACTTATTTTATCATTAAATTTGTGAATTGAATGAAAGAAAATAAGAATTTTTGTTAATCTTTCAAAAATGTAAAATGAGGATTTGAAGGACGGTTTTACGTCGGAATTGATTAAATTTGTTATGGTTGGACTCGTATCGAAATGTGTGTTCAGATGTTATAAATTTTACCGAGTTCTGAGGTGCGGGCCCGAGGTTGACTTTTGGAGTTGACTTTTTAGTTTTCATTAAATATTGAAGCTTTATTATCCAAAATTATTTTCTTTAGTTTTTAATTATAATATTAAGTTATTTATGCTAGATTTGAGCCATCTGAAAGTTGTTTCATTCGGGAAGGTCATTCTAGAGTATCGATCTAGCTTCTTTGAGGTAAGTATCTTACCTAACTTTATGTGGGGGATCTACCCCTTAGGATTGGAGTTGTTTGTGCTATTTGTGTTATGTGAAAGCCGTGTACGCGAGGTGACGAGTACGTACTCGGGCTTATATGTGAAACATCGACCGGCTTAGACTCGTAGGTTTCTTTCATGTACTTATTTGGAATTGTTAGTATATGTTATATCCTTTATTCGTCATGTCTACTATCATATGCCTTATTTGAAGTTGTCGTTACATGTCACATTATTTACTTGTCGAGTTTGCTCTTATATGCTTATTGTGAGTTGTTATCACTTTGTGTCATTATGTGATTTTGTTTATTGTGGAGCTACTCTTAGTTGAAATTGCCATCACATGATATCCTTTGTTGCTGGGTTGCTCTAATGCATTTAGATGCAGTATTAGTTCGTTTATTCTTATTCATTATTAGCCTAATTCATACACTAGAGTCCGAAGTTTTGCCATTCCATGGAAATACTATCACTATCAAGGTTATCCTTAAACAATTAATTGGAATTGAAGTTATCGAGAGTCATTAATCTATTCTAATCGAAGATGTGTTTAAAAAGGGGTGCTGTTCCTTGTTGAATTACTTTTCCGTTCATTTTGTTGTTATTAATATTCTATATACGTTGTGTTGAGCCGTGGACTACATGTTGTAAAAATATCGATATTTTGAATCTTTAGAAAGGTTGTGGCCTACGGGAACTTGTGATACGAGTTGATATATTGTGTTGTTGTGATGATAGCACACGTGATTTCTTGTATGGTTTGGTTGCTATTATGTGGAGTATAAGGGTGGCATTTCACTGTTGTTGTTATGCGAGGCATAAGGGTGGAATCTCACCGTTGTTGAATGTATGGAGTGATACGGGTGGCTGTTGTGTTATTTTTCGGACGGAACGATGAGGGTGACTATTATACAGAGTGATACAAGTGGATATTATACGTAGTGATACGTATGGCCATAGGAGAGATAAGTGTGGCTAATGATAATGTCATAGGGGTGTGATACGGGTAGCTATCAGAGACATAAGGGTGGCAAAGTCAGGGATGATGTGTGATGGTTGGAGACATTGTGTCGGTGATTTTCCTGTGATGGTGTACTTTTCCTTGTGTTTGTCATACACCTTACATGACTTGCTTTATTGTTTCGATGAGCTATTCGATGTCTTTGATATTACTTGCTGACTTGGCTGTAGTAGTACACTCGTACAAGCATACACCGTAGCACGCCACTTATACTAGCTCAGAAGTATGAAACTTGACATTTATTGATTATGCCCATGCTGTATTATCTATTTCCATGTTGATATTGAGCCTGTGACCATGCCGGGCGGATTACGATTTGGAACTTGTGATCATGCCGGGCGTATTGAGATTTTGGCACGTGAGTTGTCCGTGCGGTTGTGATGTGCGATGTGGCACGAGGTGCCCTGAGTATATGATGGTGGGTTGAGACCCGTGACTTGTGACTATGAGATGAAGTACCACAAAGTGATTTAGTTGTGGAACTTATATTAGAACGACTTGATTAATTGATTGTCCTTTATGTTTTTCCTTATTTGGTTTTAATGATACTTCACGGTGTTCTTATTGCTTTACTGTTTATATCACTTGTTGGTTCTTGTTGCCATTTACTGATTTTCGCTTTTCATTATTAGCTTTATACTTCTATACTGCACAAGTTATTTTGTCTAGTAAGTGTCTTGACTTGTACCTCATCACTACTCCACCGAGGTTAGTCTTGATACTTACTGGGTACCGACCGTGGTATACTCATACTATACTTCTGCATATTTTTATGCATATCCAGGTACTTCGGAGTCTGTTGGTTGTTAGATGGAGGATCAGATATTATTGTGAAGACTTCAAGGTATACTTGTCGTTACGTTCGCAGGCCTCGGAGTCCCTCGGAAGTTATTCTTGTATAATTTATTTCTATTCCGGAACAATTGTACTTAGAGATTTTTTTGTGAGCTCAGTAGAGCTTATGACTTGACTACCGGTTTTGGGATTGTTAGCATTGTATAAAAATTTCTGTTTCATATTTAATAGTCATTGTTTGAATTTTGTTGTTAATTCAATAAGCATTGGGCTTACCTAGTCTTATAGACTAGGTGTCATCACGACATCCTACGGAGAAAAACTGGGGTCGTGAAACTTCAACGGTTGTTTCCTCCTCTCAGGTAAATTACTTCACCATTTTCCGTCTGTTCATCTCTCGTTTTCACTCAATCGTGCTCACATCATTAACTCTCCATCATATTCCACTATCTAATTTGAATCCTTTGAACCTAGAGCATTGAATGCCACTATAAATAGGGCTTTCAATGCTCTAACCTAACAAGAGCTAAGATCTAATACGAACACAAAAGAAACAAGTATGATATTTCAAAGTTTAGCTTCTTTACTGACTTCTGGTTCTCTTTTGTTTCCAAGTTCTTTCAATGCTCAAAGCTTGAAACTTTGGTTCCTATATGGCTAAGCAAAACCTTTGTTTGGTCTGCTGCTCAAAAGGAGGTCGGTATACTTCAACCCCTTTCTCTTTCGATTGCTTTATTCAAAATTATGACTACGCTGTTATCATTCTATTGACTGTTTTTTTTTTATGATGCTTGTCATCAGTTTATAACTATTTGTTCATGCTCATAATGAATTTTTATTGATTTATGATTGACTGTTATGCTTTGACATTATGTGTTTTGAATCAGTATCATTTAACTATTATGTGACCTTGATGATTATTACGATTAAGCTCCTTGATATGCCTTAATAGCTTCCCGTATTTGTCCAGATTTCAGATTTCTTTAATGTTTTTTGTTGTGGCCTTCATGTCTATCAGATTGCTCATGTTTTAGTGTAGTCTGTTGCTTCGTACTTAAGGATTGTGTCTTTCATGATTTTAATTAGAACAAGTATGAACACTTAAGGTCTAATCTCAAGGTTTCACTTAGTTGAAGTATGTCAGTTTTTAAATGTTTAAACTACTTTCTTTCTACACGAGTGTTTGTTGATCCTGAAGCAACCTTTGAGGTATTACTGTGAAAGACTTTGTATCTTTGAATAACTGATTGATTACATCAGAGAGCCTCATTGCATGAATGGTATCATAAGGTAACTAGGCTAACTTTAATGAACTCCTGCAACTATTCTTGTATATATCCTGTTATGATCAAGTTATCTCTTATGAATTAGGCTATAATCATATCTGTTGTGACTCGTCATTAACCACTATGTTAGTAAGTTGAACAGAACCTCATCATACTTAGATTCTCACCCTCAATCTATACAGCTGAACTAAACATACTTAGTATAAAGTCTCCATTGTTCTGAACTTCTTAATAATGTTATTGACTTGATTTCATAATGTTTGAAACTCAATCATGTTTGTAAAGTTATAACCTTGGCTGGAATATCTCATGTATGTACCTGAATGAGAGTTTTTCATTCATCTCTATTTATCCTTCATGCTCATGCTTGTGCATCCAGTACCATTAAAACATGCTGAGTTTATCTGAGTCTACTGTAATACACCATTGGAATTAATGAAAGACTTTGGCATTATCTGCTTGCATGAGTATTACAATGTTCCTTAACCTTCAAATAAAAGTCAGTATTAATCTGAGACTTAGAGCTCTTTGAAAAGATAGTAATCATGTCATATGCTTAGGGTAATATTGGCCTGTCAACTAGTACAAACACCTCTGCTAATGCTCTTAAGAGATTCCTAACTAGAGCTAGCAACTCTCATATAATATAAGTCAAGACCTAGTTTGTGATCTATGCTAAGTGATTTTGTGTATGTTCTTGTGATCCTGCACTCATTCTGGTTCTTCAATTCTTCTGTTTATCCTTCATGTTCTCTTACATGTTCACACTATCTTGAAACTGCATTAAGTTCTCTCTCTCTCTCTCTCTCTCTCTCTCTCTCTCATAAAGTGAATTAAGCCCAACCTGTGAATTAAGCACAACCTAGTTTGTGATCTATGCTAAGTAATATAACAACTTGCTTGTTCATAACAAGATTAGAGTAAAGTTAACACTCTTAAGAAGAAGTGATAATGTCATTAATTTCAAAGTGAAGTACGACTGATGGTTTGGGATTCTGTTAAGCACTCTTAGGAGTTCCATTTAAATCTGTAAATCTGCAATCTTGCTGAAATTCTGATTATATTTTGGCATCTCTGATAACATCTGTATAGGATACAACTATGACTGTTTGTCTATATCCTTGTTGATACTTTTATAAGTTTCCATTAGTATTGTTAACTTGTGTATGCTAAAGGACAAGACTTAAGTTAAGCCAATCTGTGATTAGTTTGTTAAGGCAAATGCATCTGCATCACTAAACTGCTGTAGATTTTTACTGTGTGCTCTTTTTCTATGCTTAAGATACTTGATCTTAGGTGTTTGACTCTTTAGCAGTAACATGATAATATCTCTGCCTCTATGTATTCTTGAAGCTTGTCTCTTTGGACCAGTTTAATGTCTTAATCATCTATTTAGTTTGGAAATACAGTTATATAATGTAGGTAAACTATCTTGTAGTCTTATGGTATTTTGTTTTGGCCATCATGAGAAAGGCATATACTTTTGTAATGTAGCATTACTGTGGTGATTGGTTTAAATTGAAAGTGCCTTATTGGCACTTAAATTTGTGGGGAAGAGTGAGTGTGAGTGGTTAGGCGTACTTAGGAGTAAAGTTTAACTCTTAGTTGGGCTGCTCTCCCTGGCACAATCTGTTATGTTTTAGTAACCTTTCATGAAGATTTTAAAGCTGAAATAACTTAGAAAAGACGGCAATTCCTTTTTTACAATAAGAAATGAATCGCAAGACTGGATTTCTAAAAAAGAAAATCGACTCTTCCAAAATCTAAGTGCTGCCACCCAACAAATATTTTCAAGACGATTCCTCAAGTCTAATATATAATGATTTCAGAAGCCAAGGTATATCTTAATTTCACTTGCTTATAACCTATTTATCTTATTAGACTTACACAGACATCCATTCTTTTGAAAACAAAAGTTTCTTTATAACTTAGCCTTTTCTACACGCTTTATATAAACCACTCATGTACATGTTCTTAATTCTTTCAATTATACACACCAACATTAGTTTTCAAGATTCTGTATAGACTCATACCCTTTTAAAATCTCAGATCCCCTTTATTAATATCATACTCTCACCTAGATATACAGTACGCCGTACTCTTTAACACTAATTAAGCAGGATGCAAACAACTAACCCTTTAAGCTTAATCTATGTCCTATGGAGCTACCTCGGGTTGATTTTAAGGGGTGCCTAGCACCTTCCCCTTAGAAGAATAAGAACCCTTACCCAAAATCTTACCGGTTAGCAGATTAATAAAGAACATGACTTTAGTAATTAAATAGGTACCGTAGTATACCTTTAAATATTAGTTGGCGACCCTCTTTTATCATCAACAGAGAAACCACAAGTTGAATCTTGTTTTGACTCGTGCAAAATAGGGTGCAATAATATGGTGACTATGTTGGGGATTTCACACTTAGGTTCTGACCTTAGCGGACTTGAACTAGACTTGGAACTTAGATTTGTTTGTACACTGCTTTAACTGTATTTAATCTGCAATTATATGCTTACCTGCCTTACTTGATCATTACTATGCATGTTTACTTATCTTAGACTGTTATTGTTATATCACTATCTATTACCGCTTTATATATACTGTCATTACACTCTTTCTTATTGAGTCTTGGCCGTACACTATCACACACAATGACACGTGAGGGTTGTCCTTTACACACCCTCCGAACCTTCTTTTCAAAATTCTTTAGTTTTAGAGTATGGCTTTGTCAGGTCAACTGACATAACTTCTCGCAGTCTTCAGTCCAATTCAAAAGTATGAAATACTCTACTCTAGAAAACATAGGTCATGTTGCATAAACCTTAGGTGAGCATGTCCTTGGCACCAACACATGATTAGGAAAGCCACCCTAATGTCAATGGGCCATGCACCCAATGACATAACTTCTGTTCAAAGACGAACAAACCATGACGAGACACTTAAGATCCGAAGCAAAACTTATCAAACCCTTTCTTTACCCACTTCAGAAATGGAAATAAAAAAAAACATCCCCGAGATCAATATGGTGATGGAAGCACCATACAAGCTGAAGCAATGGTGAAAGAATATCTATCGAGAACATGGAGACGAAATTCGGACACAGTAGGAGCACTAACCTTTTTGCTAAACATACGAGCTGACAAGGTGCTTACTCGCCTGCTGATAGATTTCTGGGACCAAACCAATGTAGTGTTCAAATTTGATGATTGTGAGTTAGTACCGACGTTGGAAGAAGTTACAAATTTCATGAAGTTGCCATTTACAGGGAGGAAACCTATACTACCAGTCACCATGTCTAGTTACAGGTTCCATGATGCTTTGGGTCTGGCAAACAATCAAGGTTTGAGAAACATAAAGGATGGATACGTAAGCCTAGACCAACTATTCGACAGGTTTGGGAATCATGAAATCTATGAATAATACTTGGGTGAATTTCAGTATGATCAGGCAATGTGGGAGAGTCTCCAGTTCATAAACTTCTCCTTGGCACCATTGGGACTGCTGGTTTTCCCGCAAAGAAGAGGGCGAATCAATATCAACCTATTACCCGTGGTTCTTGCGACATTCTGAGGCAACCTCCAAGCCACTCTAGTACCCATGGTGTTAGCTGAGATTCTCAGGGCTTTGTCCGCATGCTCCTGAGGATATGATTTATTCAAGGGCTATAACTCGCTGCTTCAAATTTGGGCCACTAAGCATTTCTTTCAGCAAAAGGCCACAGTTGACTACTTTGTGGGCGTCAATAACATGATTAGAAGCCACAACGAGAGGATGAGACATTGGGTCTACCCACATAGGAAGGAAGAGTGGAGAGAGATGCTGACTAACCTAAGCGGAGAATTTTTCATGGCTAGGCGGAAGGGAAATCCTAAGAACTCCTTAGAAATACTTCATTGAGCTGATAAGACTTGATGTATCCAACCATACTTACCCCTACGGGTTTTCAAGCAGTTCGGGTTGATTTGGGATGTGCCTCTCTGAATGAGGACAACACTGTGTGAGGATGAATATAATGGGCAGATCCTAATACCAAGGATAAGAAGGTTGTAAGAAGAGTGGAATGACCTAGTCACAATGCAAATGGGTTAAAACTCGTGGTGCACTCCGAAATATTATGTATGGATCAACGAAGAAGACGAGCTAGGCCGACCAAGCAAGGAAGGAATAGCCTGGCTGGAGCACGCAGTGGCGGCTTTGCAATATATCATGAGATGTTGCCATACTATCTTGTGACTACCTCCATTCACCGCTAAGTGGTCCCGAGGTCCATTGATCACATGCTGCCACCCGCTGAAGATGATGACCGGGTAGTGGAGTGTATCTAGATAGAGTCCAAGCTAGAGCCAGAGGAAGATACATAGGAAGGATATGAGTTCAACGACGATGAAGAGGAATTTGAAGAAGATCCATAGGAAGAACTGGAGGAAGAAGAAATATGGAATGATTCCGGGGATGGTTACTAGAAGTTGGTTGATTTCCCCTCTTTTCCCCATTTTGTATCTTTATCCCAAACATTTGTCATTTCCCTAAGGGCAAGTTTTTTGAGTCCATGTAATTCTGTGAGTGTTGGAAACAATGATGTAACCTCTTATCCCACTTATCATAATCCAAACACTATCAAAGAATTTTTTTTTGCTTCGGATCTAAATGTGTCAAATCTAATTGTCTGTCAAATATTCGCGACTTAGGCCTACCTCTGGCAAAGGGAGGTCCCACGAATTCTAGGAAAACGCGCTTGCCTGAATACATGAACTAACTTCTTTGTGTGACATATTACTTGTATAAATGGCAAAACTGACTTATGTTCTTTTCCTTTTTTCTTACTTTATTATTATTCCCTAAAGAAAGTAGGTTTGTGTCGACCCAAAACTGGCAGAACCACCGTACAACCTAAGATCGAAAGGGAAGATATATGCGACAGATAACCTGACTAAATATGCTCTGGTAATAGCCGTTAACCCAGGGGCGATCGGGAGAAAGAACGATACGAGAAATGATGAAAATATGGTCACGATGGCCTAGAGGATGGAATATTTGAGGGAAGAAGTACAACATATCCGAAAATTGGCACATCTGGTCGTGCCAACGCTCCCACAACCACCCCAATTTCCTTCTCTAGATTCAATCTTTGACCACTTTCCTTCTACTACTTGCCAGACTAACAACACATCGACTTCGGTCCCTACTACTCAGATTATACCTCCAGTAACCCCGCAAACCCACCAAATCCTCCTATACACACTCCCTACATACCAAATTATGCTCAAACACCACAAAACCCACTAGTTACCACCAACACAGTTCACACCCCTCCTCTTTACAGAGTCACCTTTACCACTAATTAAAACTGGCACATACTCGTGGCACAAACTACTGCACATGGGCGATATGTTCCTCCCGTATATGCCATTTCAAAGCCCACCTTCACAGCACATGTCACGATCAGGGTGCCTTATGAAATTGACCAGTACGCCAAAATGGAAAGGGAAGCTAGACGTAAGGAGTAGGATTCAGTTCCTGAGCAATTACAAGCCTTGAGAAAACAAATGAAGAACTTTCAAGTCGCTTGGGGGAGAAAAATTCTAGACTCTGAGGATCTGTGTATCCATCCTGATGTGGATGTGTTGGGAGGGTACACGCCTCCAAAGATTGATATCTTTGATGGGACAAGTGATCCCCATGCACACGTAAGAGCCTACTGTGACAAGTTAGTTTGAGTGGGAAAAAAATGAGAAGTTGAGAATGAAGCTGTTCATAAGAAGCCTGACAGGGGAAGCACTTACTTGGTATACTCGACAAGATCTGTGCAACTGGAGGACTTGGAATGATATGGCGGAAGATTTCATGAATCACTTTCGATTCAACATAGATATCACACTCGATAGGTTCGCACTGGTAAACTTGCAAAAGAAGTTGTCTGAATCATTCCAAGAATATGCACGTCGATTGAGATCAGAGGCCTCTAGGGACAACCTCTATTGGATAACAGTGAATTGACTAAGTATTTCATTAGGGCCCAGGAAGGAATTTACTTTTAGAAAATGATGGGCATGATGGGACAAAAATTCCCCGAGCTGGTCAAAATGGGAGATTTCTTTGAAGAAGCTATAAAGTCCGGCAAGGTAAAATCCATGGATGCACTGCAAGCAGCTAGTAAAGCAATCCAATTAGGCCCAATGGGTATCGAAAAGAAGAAAAAGGAAGAGGTATCATATGGGTATGGGAAAGAAGAACAAGGAAGAGGCATCAGCAGTCGTCCCTTATTATGATTATATTCACATCATGGGAACACCTCTTATACTCCAAACAACCATTTCCCACAACCACTTGCTTATGCTCCAGTCTACAACACATAGCCATATTATAACACCCAACCTTAATATAACCCGCCTCGAGCCCATAACAATCCAAACCCACCATGACTATAGACTCCCGTTCAAACCACCACTCATCAAAACCGACCCGCCTATGCACTCCGACCTCACCCAAATTTTGAAGATAGAGGTCCCAGAAACTACATCTTGATTGCTGAACCTCTAGCTCAACTATTTGAAAGACTGAAGAGAGAAGGTTTGATGCATCCAATAGAAGGAAAGGTTCTTGAGTATCCCTCAAAATATTTCGATGCAACCAAACGGTGCGTGCACCACTCAAACGTACCTGGGCATGACACTGAAGATTGTTTCAAGCTAAAAAATGAAATTGAGTCATTGATCAAAAGCGGATCCATTCAGTACACTCTGGCTCCACCCAATGTGAACTGCAATCAGCTGCCAAATCACTAGAATCAAAGGGCTAACATAATCATCCTTGATAAAGAATATGACTTGAAAGGAACCATTGTCACGATAGGATACGCCAAAGCTGTAAGGGTCCTACCTCAATGGACTCTGATGATCACAGTACAATTGAAACCTACGATGGTGGTTCAAACTTACTAGCAATAGGCAACCACTACTACTAGGGACGAAGAGAATCAGGAATACAAAATAGTCCCATGGACATATCAACAGAAAGGGAAAGCTAATATGATTCTGCAGCGGCTCACGATATGACTAGGTTAGGGAGGTGTTACGCTCCCGAGGATGCAAACTGAGGGAATATAAGAAGGGAGCAAATTTAAAGATAAAATATAACAGATCCCGAAGCCGCAGAATTCTTGAAGAGTATGTCAACCAAAGAATACTCCGTGGAAGAATAACTGGAAAAAACTCCAGCACAAATATCAATCACGGATTTACTGATGAGTTCTGACAACTATAAAGATGCCCTGATGAAAGTGTTAAGTGGGGTGAGCATGCCAAGCAATACCACCAGTAAGGCACTAGCAGAGACCATTGGGAAAATAGTAGATGCAAATATGATCACCTTCCGAATAGATAAGCTTCCTATCGAAGGTGTGGGTCACTACAAAGCTCTACATATCACTATCAAATATGGAGATAAGGTAGTGTCTTGAGTACTGGTTGATGAAGGATCAGGAGTCAACATCTGCCCACTCTAAGCTCTATGAGAGTTGGGTATCCACCTGAGAGAAGTCAAGGAAAGTCATGTGAGAGTAAGGGCTTTTGACGGGCCGCAGAAGGATGTCATTGGAGAAATCTATTTGGCTCTGCAGATTGGACTAGTTGAGTTTCCTATACTATTCCAAGTGATGGATATTTCATCTTCATACAACTTACTGCTAGGAAGACCTTGGATACACATGGAAAGGGAAGTCCCATCTACCTTACACCAATATATGAAATTCGAATAGGGTTGTCAAGAGATCGTAGTCCACATCGAATGGAGCCAGTCAGCTTATCTAGAACATGTAAGTCACGTTAATAGAAGGATTAGACGGGGTCACTTTCCAATCAGTTGAGATCATACAGACCACTGAAATAGAAAAGACTGAGCAAAACCTGGGAATGCAATCGCCGTATAGATCAAAGATGGCCATGAGGGAAATGATAAAATACGAATACATACCAGGAAATGAGCTGGGAGTCCGATCTGACGGGATAAGAGAGCCGATTGAGCCAAATGGAGAAAAAGGAAGAGCCGGCATAGGGTATCAGCCTCCGATTAGGAAGACTTGTATTGGTAGCTTCGGGAAAAATGCATTTGTACCAAAGCATGTTTCAGGTACAGGCTAGAGCTCAGCACCTGAGGACGACAACGTCAATGGAATGGGAAGACTGTTCGTGACCATGATCAAAGAATGTTGTAAAGGAATTGATATCAAGACACCGACCATTTAAAATGCCGAACCAAGAGAGGACCTACGGAATTGGACCGCCATACCATCTTTGGTTCGCCGAGAGTCTTGGTAATGTGAAATTGTAAAAAATGTTTGAAAAATAAAAGTGCACGGTCAATTGAGGCCTGAACCGTGTCTGTACCTTTTTGTCATTTGCCTTTTTGAACGGTCAGCCATTCCTCTTTTAATGAAATAAAAAGAATTGCTTTCCTAAAATTATTGAGAATTTATTTATCACTTCATTTATACTTAGTTTTTCTTTTCAGTAATCAAAATGATAAAAACCTGCATTCTGTGATTATGACATATAACGAAACCCTCGACCAAAACGATCTAGATTACGATGAATATGACGAGAGTATGATGCCAGAAAAGCTCCTACAAGTGATCGAACAGTTGGAAAGCCAGAAAAAGCCTAACCTTAAAGAGACAGAAGTGGTCAACCTTGGAAGCGAAGAAGATGTAAGAGAAACCCGAATCAGCATTCATCTAGAAGTAGAGCAGAAGGAAGAATTGGTCAAGCTCCTCCGACAATACATCGATGTGTTCGCATGGTCGTATGATTACATGCTTGGGTTAAGTACTGATATCATTTCGCATTGATTGCCTACAGATCTCGCTAGACCGCCAGTCAAACAAAAACCTAGAAAATTCAAGCATGGCTTGAGTTTGAGCATAATGGAAGAAGTAACCAAGTAAATAGAGGCAAATGTAGTGAGGGTCACCAATTATCCCACCTGGTTGGAAAATATCATCCCAGTACCCAAGAAGGATGGGAAGATCAAGATATGTATGGATTATCGAGATCTCAACAAAGCCAGCCCGAAAGACGATTTTCCTATATCAAATATTCATATCCTCATCGACAACTACGTGAAGCATGAACTGCACCCATTCGTGGATTGTTTCGCCGGGTATCACCAGATCCCGATGCACGAAGAAAATGCAGAAAAGACAACCTTCACTACACCTTGGGGAGTTTACTACTACATAGTCATGTCGTTCAGTATCAAAAATGCTGGTGCTACTTACATAAAGGGCACGACGACCCTCTTTCACGACATGATCCATAAAGAGATCGAGGTATATATGGATGACGTCATCATCAAGTCTCAAAAAAGTTCAGAACATTTGGACGACTTGAGGAAATTTTTCGAACGCTTGCGGAGGTATAGTTTGAAATTGAACCCTGCAAAATGCGCGTTCGGAGTCCTTGCTGGAAATTTACTAGGTTTCATCGTAAGCAGAAAAGGAATAGAATTGGATCCTTCAAAGATCAAAGCCATTCAAGAGTTTCCACTGCCTAAGAGTAAGAAAAATGTGATGCGTTTCCTGGGTAGACTGAATTATATCAGCCATTTCATAGCCTAGTCCACAGTAATTTGTGAACCTATCTTCAAGCTGCTCAAAAAGTATTCTACCACGAAATGGACAGAAGAGTGTCATAAAGTCTTCAACCGAATTAAGGAGTATTTGTCAAATCCACCAGTGTTAGTTCCCCCCGAGCCTGGGAAGTTACTATTGTTGTACCTGTCGGTCTTGGATAATGCATTTGGATGTGTTTTGGGACAACACGACGAAACCAGAAGAAAGAAGCAAGCCATCTACTATTTAAGTAAGAAGTTCACACTATGAGAGGCCAAATACACTTTGATAGAGAGCACTTGTGCCTTGACTTGGATCACCCAGAAATTGAGGCATTACAAGTCAGCGTACACCACATATTTGATATCTCTGCTCGACTTGCTCAAGTATATCTTTCAGAAGCCGATGCCTACAGGAAATCTAGCTAAATGGCAGGTTCTTCTTAGTGATTTGACATTGTGTACATAACACAAAAGACCATTAAAGGACAAGCTTTAGCCAACCACCTTGAAGAGAATCCAGCGGACACGAATTATGAACCGCTCACCGCATACTTTCCCGATGAGGAGGTATTGTTCGTTGGAGAGGATATTGCAAATACGTACCCCAGATGGAGATTGTTCTTCGACGGAGCGCCAAATTTCAAAGGAGTAGGAATTGGGGCAGTCCTAATTTCGGAATCAGGACAACACTATCTAGCATCGACAAAGATAATGTTCCCTTGCACCAATAATATGGCCGAATACGAAGCATTCATCCTCGAGATCAAGATGGCAATCAATATGAAAATCAAAGATATTTTGGTCATAGGGGATTCTGATCTATTGATACATTAAGTCCAAGGGGAATGGTCCACCAAGAACATCAAGATTCTTCCATACCTATACTGTGAAAAAGATTTATGCAAGAAGTTCACGAAGATCAAGTTCAAGCACGTTCCTAGGATCCAGAACGAATTTACTGATGCTATTGCAACCCTATCATCCATGATTTAACATTCAGATAAGAATCACACTGACCCTATCGAGGTGGAAATCAGAGATCAATATGTGTATTGTTTTCATATGGATGAAGAACCAGATGGTAAACCATGGTACCAGGATATCAAAAGGTTCCTCGAAACAAGAGAGTACCTAGAGAGTGCTACCAATAGTCAGAAGCGAGCGCTCATGAGGTTGGCCAATCACGTTTTCCTTAACGGGGAAGTCCTGTATAGGAGGACCCCAGACTTGGGTCTTTTAAGATGTATGGATGCCATCGAAGCAACTAGATTATTAGAAGAGATCCATGCAGGAACATATGGACCCCACATGAATGGTTGCACCTTAGCCAAGAAGATATTGAGAACATGATACTTTTGGATGACAATGGAAAGCGATAGTATTCGTTATGTGTAGAGGTGTCACCAGTGCCAGATCCACGGGGATTTCATCTGGGTTCCACCTAATAGGTTGAATGTAATGGGTTCGCATTTTCTGTTCGCGCTTGGGGCATGGACATGATTGGACCTATAGAGCCCGCCGCAACAAATGTGCATCATTTTGTCTTGGTAGCCATTGACTAATTCACCAAATGGGTCAAACCATCTACCTACAAGGTCGTCACAAATAAAGTAGTGGCAGATTTCGTCCATAACAACATCGTTTGCCGATTTGGGATACACAAGTCAATCATCACTGGCAATGCAACTAATCTCAACAGTGATCACAGTGAGAGAAATTTGCGAGAAGTTCAGAATTGTCTACCACAACCCTACAACCTATAGACCACAAATAAATGGAGCAGTCGAAGCAGCCAACAAGAACATCAAGAGGATTCTGCGAAAGATAATGGACAATCATACGCAATGGCACGAGAAGTTATCCTTTGCCTTACTGGGTTATTGAACTACCATGAGGACATCCACTGGGGCAATGCCATACATTTTGGTATATGGAACCGATGTTGTGATACCCATAGAGGTTGAGATACCATCTTTAAGAGTCATCCAAGAAGCCAAGTTAGACGAGGCAGAGTGGATACATCTCAGGAAGGAGCAACTCATGCTCATTGACGAGAAGAGAATAGATGCAGTATGCCATGGTCAGTGGTATCAAAATAGGATGGCCAGTGCATTTAACATAAGGGTGAAGTCTCGCCAGTTTATACTACGGCAATTGGTTCTGAATAAAATATTCCCTCATCAGGAAGAAGCCAAAGTAAAGTTCGCACCGAATTGGCAAGGTCCTTATGTGGTCCACCGAGTGTTGTTGGCAGTAGCTCTTATCTTGGTAGAAATAAACGGAAGAGTCAGCAAGAAGCCTATTAACTCAGATGCAATTAAAAGGTACTACGTTTGAAGATAATAGAATTAGGGTTTGGCTATAACAGAACTACGCTCAACCTGACTTCCCACAGAGGGATACGTAGGAAACCCACGTAGGGTTCGGTTTCTCCCTTCCCCATTCTCTTGTAATAGAAAATCCAAATATCATTTTGTATGTTGCCCGGAACTACGCCACGACTTGATTTCCTCTGGAAGGAATACGTAGGCAATCCTCATCTAATTTGGCCACCTTTTGCAATTGAACTACGTTCTGGCCTAATTCCATTTAGATACGTAGGAAGTCTGAGTCACACACGGCTATTCCATTTTTAATCTCATCATTTTTTGCATCTGTTGTAATCAAACTACGTTTTAACCTGATTTCATTTGGATACATAGGCTGCTTGAGTCAGGCTCGGTCATATTCATCAATTTTTCTTTATTATTATCCACGAACTACATTCAGACCTGATTCCATTTCGGATACGTAGGCAACCTTAAAGGGTTCGGTCATAACCCTATGAAACCTTTGTAATGCATTAGTTCATATTAGGACGCAATCGCAATGGCAAGCAGCCACATCATCAAAAACATCACAGAGAATCGACACCAACAAGATAGAGTTTCAAATAAATAACGCTCGCATTTAAGGAACTTTCGAAACATGTCATAATCCAGAACGACGACATTTGCCATCAAGCAAAGATTTAAAAAAAAAACATTTTCTAAAATATCATAATCTTTTCCACCTACTGAACTTCATGGCGTAACCTCATCAAAACCGGGGCAAAGCCAGTACTACGGTCGATACAAACCAACACCCCCCTCACTAAGATGTTTTCTTTGATTGTAGGGCCAATAGGACACAAGGAAGTGTTGGAAATACACTGGGGCAAACGACGAATCCGCCGCTCTCCCAGGACTATCATACCTCTTTCTCCATTTTAAAATTTCCTGGTATAACTAACACTAACTCCTGAATCCTTTGTAGGTGTTTCGGAATCAGATCGCAGATGCGAACAAGGCATATTGTACATAGCAAACCATCCGCTCAACTAAAGAGAGCATATTGTATACAACGAGGTGCTAGCTTCACCAATTGAAGCCTTGTATATAGCAAATCGCCAGCTCAATCAATCAGATCACCTTATACAAAATGAGCCGTTGTCTTTGCCGTTTAGAGCCTTGTATATAGCAAATCGCCAGCTCAATCAATCGGAGAACCTTGTACAAAATGAGCCGCTGGCTTTGCCGATTGGAGTCCTGTATATAGAAAATCGTTAGCTCAATTGATCGGAGTGCCCTGTACAAATCAAAGCATCGGCTTGCAAACTGTTCGCTCCACCAACGAGAATGATCCGCACTGCAACTCCACCACATCAGAGATCAGAATAGATATCTGGAAACGCCATCGCCAATGTTCTGCCAATTGATGGCCACACCTTAACCTCGCAGTCAAGAGTATTTCTTAGGCATGCTTTTCCTTTACTGTTGTCTTGAATGTTTTGACATTTTGCTCATGCAGCTTACATGATTATGTTTTTCTTCAACACAAACACTCCCATCAAGCGGAGAAACTTTATATTTTCGGTGCAAAACTCTCCCAACAAGCGGAGATGCACCCTACAAGTCAAGCACTCCCATGAAGTGGAGATAGTTTACATTTTTAGTGCAAATCTCTCCTAATAAGCGGAGACGCACTCTACAAGTCAATCACTCCCATCAAGCGGAGATACATTCAATGCAAAACTCTCCCAGCAAGTAGAGATGAATTCTATATTAAACGTGAACTACTCCCGACACGAGGAGACTCAATGCTCCGACATCTGCGGAATGATACACAACCCAGCTAACAATCGAGTCAAATTCAAGTATCCCATCATCCTGACCCCAAAATAACGGCTCACTGGCAGTCGGGCATTATCATTTCGGCATCATTTACGTCACCTCTTAACATATTTTGTATTACTATATATGGGTATGTGTGTATTTCATCTTTTTACAAGAACAAACATTGCAACGTGAAACTCCTTCTAAGCATCAAACAAAGCTACAATGCTGTGAGGGACAACAAACTCATAAGCGGGCCAAGGATCCAAATTCAAATACGATTAATGGAACTCTAATTCTTCAAATCTTTCAAGCCAAGCAGCAAATTAAAAGCTATCGTGAGTTCCAAATCCTCCGCCTCGCAGTATCGACACAATACGATATTGGGGCAACTCCTACGAGCATCGCTCCCTCAAAAGTATCCACTGTAGAACTACATGAGGCCTGATCCTCGTTAAGCCCGAGGTATGTAAGTAATTCAAAGCCAGAATTCGGCCCCCAACTCTCCAAAATTCTCCGAAAATCTTACTAATCCTACAACTCATAATCTTCGTGATATTCCTTCAATATATGCCTAAAGTCGAGAAACAATTGGCTTTGGTTCAATTTCTTTGCCCGAACATTCTTTCATCGTCTGCGGTAAAAAATGGGCAGCTATTGACGACCAATTTTGTCCCTCTCTTTTAAAATTAATTGATTTATACTTAATAATTTATAATGAATATTTAAATATATATTTTAATCAATAACACATATTTTTACGAAATTAATTTCGTATTGTTTTTTATAATTGTAGTTATAAATATATCATACTTACTATTTTACGATTAGTAAAATAACCTTATATATATTATATAGGTCTTGCAATTAGTTTAACTAGTTATTTATTCGATTTTAGTTAATTGGTCTATCATTTCAATAATTTGAAACTAATCTTACAGTTTGGAAAACAGAGTAATTTTGTAATATTAACAGTGTATATGATAATTATAATTTGAAAAATAGAGTAATTTTATAATTCATTATTTTATAATATTTAGTAGTGTATATGATAATTATAATTTTATTATATTTTATTAAAAATAATTAATTTTATGTAACTTAATTTCAAAAGGGATTAAAAATGGCAAAAGGATTCTCTATTAAATACCAAATGGCAATGTTTAAAATTAATTTTGGCCCAAATGACAAGCCCAATACAGAAAATACCTAGTCCAAACAACCCCATTCCCTCTCCATTTTAGTGTAGTCTGTTTCTCCATACTTAAGGATTGTGTCGTTGATGATTTTAACTAGAATAAATATGAACACTTAAGGTCTAATCTCAAGGTTTCACTTAGTTGAATTATGTTAGTTTTAAATGTTTAAGTTGTGTTTTTCTTCACATGAGTGTTTGTTGTTCCTGAAGCAGCCTTTGGGGCATTACTGTAAAAGTCTTTGTATCTTTATATAATTGATTCATTACATCTGAGAGCCTCATTACATAAAATGGTATCTTAAGGTAGCTAGGCTAAATCTAATGAACTCCTAAAACTATTCTTGCATGTATCCTATCATGATCTGAATTAGGCTATAATTATATTTGTTGTGACTGATCATTAACCACTGTGTCAATAAGTTGAATAGAACTTCATCATATTTAGGTTATCACCTTCAATCTATACAACTGAACTAAACATACTTAGTATAAGGTCTTTATTGTTCTAAACTTCTTAGTGATGTTATTGACTTGATTTCATAATGTTTGAAACTCAATACTGTTTGAAAAGTTATAACCTTGGCTAGAACATCTCATGTCTGTACTTGAATGAGAGTTTTACATTCATCTCTGTTTATCCTTCATGCTTATGCTTGTGCATCCAGTACTATTAAAACCTACTGAGTTTATCTGAGTCTTCTGTAATCCACCATTGGAATTAATGAAAGACTTTGACATTATATGCTTGCATGAGTATTGCAATGTGCCTTAACCTTCAAATAAAGTCAGAATGGATGTGAGACTTAGAGCTCTTTGAAAAGAAAGTAATCATGTCATATGCTTAGGGTAATATTGGCCTGTTAACTAGCATAAACACCTCTGCTAATGCTCTTAATAGATTCCTAAATGAAGCTAGCAACATGTAATATAAGCCAAGACCTAGTTTTTGATCTCTGCTAAGTGCTTTTGTGTATGTTCTTGTGATCCTGCACTCATTCTTGTTCTTCAATGCTTATGTTTGTCCTTCATGATCTCGTACATGTTTACACTATCTTGAAACTACATTAAGCTCTCTCTCTCTCTCTCTCTCTCTCTCTCTCTCTCTCTCTCTCTCTCTCTCTCTCTCTCTCTCTCTCTCTCTCTCTCTCTCTCTCTCTCTCTCTCTCTCTCTTAAAATGAATTAAACCTAACATATGAACTCTAAAGATATCTCTTGTTGTTACTTCTTGGATATAACAACTTGCCCGTTCATAATAAGATTAGTGTAAAGTTAACTCTCTTAAGAAGAAATGATTATGTCATTAATTTCAAAGTTAAGTAAGGCCGATGGTTTGGGATTCTGTTAAGCACTCTTACGAGTTCCATTTAAATTTGTAAATCTGCAATCTTGCTGAAACTCTGATTGTATTTTGGTATCTCTGATAGCATCTGTAAAGGCTACAACTATGACTGTTTGTCTAAATCCTTGTTGATACTTTTAGAAGTTTACATTAGTATTGTTAACTTGTGTGTACTAAAGGACAAGACTTGAGTTAAGCCAATCTGTTATTAGTCTATTAAGGCAAATGCATCTGTATCCATACAGTGCTGCAGATTTGAACTGTGTGCTCTTTTTCTATCATTAAGATACTTGATCTCAGGTGTTTGACTCTTTAGCAGTAGCATGATAATATCTTTGCCTCTACGTATGCTTGAAGCTCATCTCTTTGGACCTGTTTAATGTCTTAATCATCCATTTAGTTTGGTAATATGGTTATGATAATGTAGGTAAACTATCGTGTAGTCTTATGGTATTCTGTTTTGGCCATCATGAGAAAGGCATATACTTTTGTGGTGTAGCATTACTGTGGTGATTGGTTTACATTGAAAGTGCCTCATTGGAAATTAAACCTGTAGGAAAGAGTGAGTGTGAGTGGTTAGGGTTATTTGGGAGTAGAATTTAACTCTTGATTTAGCTTTTCTCCCTGGCACAAGCATTGCCCCGGGCCTTGAGACCCTTGGGAACTTTGAATTGTCAGGGTATTCAAAGGGAGCTTTGACTTTAAGTGGAACTCTACCCTTAGAGTCTAATCCATTGACATTTATTACTCACTTTAGGTTTAGTGTTTAATGATAACGAAAGGTTTTCAATGTTAATCACTTTACCATATGTGACCCCCACAATGATATGTCCTTTCATAATTAAAATATTATTAGTTGTTATTTATCCAAGTCATTTATTAGCATATTTAATGTATGATTGTATAGATAGAATATTATTCCTAATGACTTTCTCTCTTTGTTTTTGAACATGTGAACCAATTGGGCCTGTTTAGTTCTCAAAGAACTCAGACCCAAACCTCCTACCAATGTATCTGCAAATCTGGAGCTTATTGCTGTCTGCTTCTGTTGATTGCTGAGCCTACCCCTTTCAGGCCCAAACTAGAGTCACTTCTTACACCTTTACTGCTTCATTACATCTCGTTATTTATATTTTCATACATGTATATAACATTCCTCTCATCATATTTGATTTAATACTTTGCTTTAAATTTTGAATTACATAAATAACTTAGGCAAGCCTTAAAGAACATAAGGTTAAAAGATGTACTAGAAAATAACTAGTTTTCAATGCATTAATCATGTGTTGCTCACGCTGTTTAACTGTTATATTTTACTAACCTTTCATGAATATTTTGAAGCTGAAATAACTTACCAAAGACGGTAGTTCCTTTTTAAAAATAAAAAATGCATCGCAAGACTGGCTTTCTCAAAAAGAAAACTAACTCTTCCAAAATCTAAGTGTTGCCGCCCAGTAAAGATTTTCAAGACGATTCCTCAAGTCTAATATTTAATGATTTCAGAAGCCAAGGTATATCTTAGGTTTGCTTTCTTACAACCTCTTTATCTTATTAGACTTATACGAACATCCATTCTTTTGAAAACAAAAGTATTTTATAACTCAACCTTTTCTACACACTTTATATAAACCACTCATGTATAAATTCTTAATTATTTCAATTATACACACCAACATTAGCTTTCCAGACTCTTTATAGACTCATACCCTTTTAAAATATCAGATTCCCTTTATTAATATCATACTCTCACCTAGAGATACTGTAAGCCGTACTCTTTAAAACTAATTAAGCATGATGCAAACAACTAATCCTTTAAACACAGTCGAAGTCCTATGGAGCTACCACAGGTAGATTTTAAGGGGTGCCAAATATTTTTCCTTAGAAGAACAAGAACCCTTACCCAAAATCTCATTGGTTAGAAGACTAATTAAGAACATGACTTTAGTAATTAAATAGGTACTATAGTATACCTTTAAATATTATGTGGCGACTCTCTTTTATCAACGACAGAGAAACCACAAGTTGAAGCTTGTTACGACTCGTGCAAAATAGGTGCAACACTTGATATGGTAGATTTTGGTGTAATATTGGGCATGGATTGGTTGTATCATGTTATTTTAGATTGTCACGCCAAGACTGTGATATTAACCATGCCAGGGTTGCCTAGATTGGAGTGGAAATGGGCTCGTTGTCACTCCACTAGCAGGGTAGTTTCATATTTAAAGGCTTGGCATACGATCGAAAAGGGGTGTTTGGCATATTTGGCTTATATCCGTGATTCTAGTGCGGAGGTTCATTATATGGATTTGGTACCGGATGTGAGTGAGTTTCCTGAGGTGTTTCCTACAGGTTTGCTAGGTATACCACCCAACAGAGATATCGACTTCTGCATTGACTTAGTTTCGGGCACTCAACCTATTATTATTTCACCATATGGTATGGCCCTAGTTGAGTTAAAAGAAATGAAGGTATAGTTGCAGGATTTCCTCGATAAGGGATTCATTAGACCGAGTGTCTCATCTTGGGGTGCACCGATGTTGTTTGTGAAGAAGAAGGATTGATTGATGAGGATGTTTATAGATTATCGGTAGTTGAACAAGGTCACTATAAAAAACAAGTACCCGTTGCCAAGGATTGATGACTTATTTGACCAGCTTCAGGGTGCCAACACCGTGTGGTCACTATGAGTTTTTGGTGATGACATTTGGCTTAACTAATGCCCCATCAACCTTTATGGATTTGATGAACCAGGTGTTCATGCCCTATCTGGATTCCTTTGTGATCGTCTTCATTGATGATATTTTGGTTTACTCCCGTAGTCGAGAGGATCGTGAGCAACATCTCCGAATAGTACTTTAGACTTTGAGGGATCGTCAATATAAATACTAAGTTTTTGAAGTGTGAGTTCTGGTTGGACTCGGTTGCCTTTTTGGGCTATGTTGTATTTTCTGAGGGCATTAAGGTGGATCTTAAGAAGATTGGTGCAGTTCAGTACTGGCTTAGACCTATTTCAACTACAGATATTGGGAGCTTCTTGGGTTTGGTAGGTTACTATCGTCGGTTTGTGGAGGCGTTTTCATCTATCTCAGCCCCATTGACCAATTTGACCCAGAAGGTAGCTCTTTTTAGATGGTTCAACGAGTGTAAGATGAGCTCTAAGAAGCTCAAGACTGCATTGACTATAGCCCCAGTTTGGTGTTGCCTACATGTTCGGAATATTACACCGTATATTATGATGCGTCACATATTGGACTTTGTGCGGTGTTGATGTGGGATGGTATGGTGATTACCTACGTGCCCGGCAGTTGAAAGTTCATGAGAAGAGTTACCGTATGCATAATTTGGAGTTGGCAGCCATTTTTCATGCACTGAAGATTTGGAAGCACTATCTATACGGTGTTCCATGTTAGGTCTATACCGACCATCGGAGTCTCCAACACCTATTCAAGCAGAAAGACCTTAATTTGCTTCAGCAAAGATGGTTAGAGTTAATAAAAGACTATGATATCACCATATTATTTCATCCGGGGAAGGCCAATGTAGTAGCCGATGCATTGAGTAGGAAGGCTGAGAGTATGGGTAGTTTGGCATATTTACCGGTAGTGGAGAGGCCCCTAGCTATGGGTGTTCAGGCGTTGGCCAACCGATTTGTGAGATTGGATGTTTCAGATCCAAGTCGGGTTCTTGCTTGTGTTGTGGCACATTCATCGTTGTTGGAGCGTACCAAGGATCGCCAGTTTGATAATCCTCACTTGTTGGTATTGAAGGACACAGTGCAGCGGGGTAGTGCTAAGGAGGTTGTGTTTGGTGATGATGGTGTTATGTGACTTCAGGGCCGATTTGTGTCCCAAATGTTAATGGTTTGAGAGAGTTGATCCTTCATGAGGCTCACCGTTCACTCTATTCCATTCACCATGGTCTCATGAAGATGAAGGTGACTTGAAACAACACTATTGGTGGCAAAGAATGAAGATACATATTACTGATTATGTCTCTCGGTGTTTGAATTGTCAACATGTGAAGTACGAGCATTGGAAACCAGGTGGGTTGACTCAGAGATCGGAGATTGTCACGACCCAGAATTTTCACCCTCGAGACTATGATGGCGCCTAACCTTTCACTTGCTAGGCAAGCCAACGTTAGAAATAGTTTTTAGCCATTTTTAACAATTCAAATAAATAATAACCAAAAAATTGAATAAATTAAAATAGAGTGAGTAAACCATAATAACAACGATATCTAGACACAATCTCAGAACTGGTGTCACAAGTACACGAGCTACTAAAGTACTACAAATAAAAGTATTAATGAAAGCATAACTGTCTAAAATGAAATAAGCAGCTAGAGTAATGTAGAAGGGGACTTCAGGGCAGTGAACGATATGCAGTTGTACCTCAAGTCTCCGTCAAACACCGGATCCGAGCAATCTACTGACCACCGCTTGGACCGATTCCAAAATCAACACAAAAAGTGTAGAGTGTAGTATGAGTACAACTGACCCCATCTACTGTGTAAGTGCCGAGCCTAACCTCGACGAATTTGTGACGAGGCTAAGGTGGGTCATTTACGATAACTTGTATGCAGTATAATAATAATAATAGGAAAGGAAAACAAGAAATGACGACAAATAAGTTAACTGATGAAAACAAACTCAATCCTCGAAATTAGTGAATCCAAAAATATCAGTCTTCAAAATCGCATTTGAAAATACTAAAAGCTAACACAATAAAACAATGATTACAACACACACAATCCATTGCAGCGCGCAACCCGATCCAACCGTACAAACACATCCTCCCTTATTCCACCATATCATAACCATTGTGGCGTGCAACCCGATCCATAAATAAATTCAATAAATATATTCAATCCAACAACTCAATTCACAAGAATCACTACCATTAAAGAATATGAAAGCAAAGTAGTAAAGGAACCCCGTACCAAATCAAGGAATGCTACAATTAATACAAGGCAACATACAAGCCAAAAATATCACAATTAAAATGTACAAGTAAGACAATTAAGGCAAGTAGCAATTAATTATGGAATCGTGGAAGAAACAAACATTCGCCTCACATACGGCATAGAAGCAATTAAAGAATGTAACAGTTAAGATATGGAGTAAGATAATTAATGAAATACGGGAAGTTATGGAAAAATTTATTTTAACGGCGTATATACACTCATCACCTCGCATATACGGCGTTACACATGTAATTCACATAACACATAGTTCAAGGGTTCCTAATTCCCTCACATCAAGGTTAGACCCAACACTTACCTCTCCCCGCAATCAAATCAAAGATCAGCCGGGGCCTTTCCTCTAAAATTCGCCTCCAAACCAATCGAATCTAACCATAACGGACTTAATATCAACAAACAATGATAGGAAAATCAATTACAATGCATAAAGTTAAGATCTTTACACTTTTCCCGAAAAGTCAACAAAAGTCAACCCCGGGCTCGCTTAACCAAAACTCGAGATTCGGACCAAAACCCAATTACTCATTTACCCCCGAGCCCGATTATGTGATTAGTTTCGAAATTTGACCTCAATTTGAGGTCTAAATCTCAATTTTACAAAAAACCACAGTTCTACCCAAATCCCTAATTTTCTACCATGAAAGAGCATAAATTAAGGTTAGAAATCAATGGGTGTTGATGGAAACGGAAGAAAATGAGTTAAAGTATACTAAACTACAAAGTTGGGATGAAATTTATCTTTAAAATCACCTCTAGGCCGAGCTCTAATGTGAAGATGGTGAAAATTAGGTGAAATCTCGATTTTTAGAAGTTTTAAAATCTGGGACGTTAGGTTTCCTTCGCGTTCGCGAGGCACCTAACGTATTCGTGAAGAGCACTGGTCAAATCTTCGCGTTCGCGAAGGCTTAGGTCCCTGCTTTCGCGTTCACGAGCCAAGGCCCGCGTTCGCTTAGAGTCACCTGCCCAGCTCCCCCAGAACCTCTCAATTCTTCGCGTTTGCGAAGTGTAACTCCGCCCTAGTCCCAATTTCCCCTTCGCAATCGCGAAGCACAACATCTCAGGCACCATATATCAGCAAACTGAGTGTTTTTCTACAATAAAAATCACTCTATAGCATGTCCGAAACTCACTCGAGCCCCTCGGGCTCCAAACCAAAGATGCACACAAGTATAATAACATCATACTTACTTGATCGCGCAATCAAAACACCAAAAATAATACCTATAACTACAAATCGGATATCAAAATGAATGATATTTTCAAAGAAACTCATGAATATGCAAGTTTACAACCAGACGTCCGAATCATGTCAAATCAACTCCGTTTTGCACCAAATTTTACAGACAAGTCATAAATAGAAAAATAAACTTATACCAAGTTTTGGAACCGAAATCCGAACCCGGTAGCAACAAAGTCAACCTACGGTCAAACTTAGGAATTATTTAAGCCTTCATATTACTAGTTTTTGACAAATTAGATTAAATCAAGTTAGGGACTTTCATATTCGATTCCGGGCACACGCCCAAGTCCCAAATCACGATACGGACCCACCGGGACCTTCAAAACACTAATCTGGATCCGTTTACACAAACTGTTGACCGTAGTCAACTCAAATTATTTTTAAAGACTAAATTTTACATTTTCTTCAAATTTTCACATAAACATTTTCCGGAAAAAGACACGGTGTGCGCATGGAAATTCAAGAAGGTTAAACGAAGCTATTCGAGGTCTCAGAACACAGAAATGAAGGCTAAAACTGAAAATGACCTATCGGGTCATCACATTCTCCACCTTTAAAATAAATGCTCGTCCTCGAACGGACATAGAAAGGAAACTGAACTGGTGAAAAGGTGTGGATTTCTACTCCGCATGTACGACTCAGACTCCCACGTGGCTGCCTCGGTCGGCTGACCTCTCCACTACACTCGAATTGAAGGATAACTCTTAGACCTTAACATCCGGACCTACCGGGCTAGAATGGCCACCGACTCCTCCTCATAAGTCAAATCCTTGTCCAATTGGACTGAGCTGAAATCTAACACATGGGACGGAGCACCGTGATACTTCCGGAGCATGGACACATGGAACACCAAATGGATTGCTAATAAACTAGGTGTCAATGCTAGTCTATAGGCCACCTCACCTACTCTCTCAAGAATCTCAAAGGGTCCGATGTACCTAGGGTTCAACTTGCCCTTCTTTACGAACCGCATCACACCCTTCATGGGTGAAACCCATAGCAATACCCTCTCTCCAACCATGAATGCAATATCACAAACTCTACGGTCGACATTACTCTTATGCCTAGACTGAGCTGTGCAAAGTCATTCCTAAATAATCTTGACCTTTATCAAGTCATCCTAAACCAAATCGATACCAAACAACCGAGCCTCTCCTGGCTCGAACCAACCAACGGGAGAACGACACCGCCTCCCGTATAATGCTTCATAGGGAGCCATATGAATACTCGACTGGTAGCTGTTATATTAGGAAAACTTTGCAAGTGGCAAGCACTGATCCTAAGAACCTCCGGAATCCATAACGCAAGCGTGAAACATATCCTCCAATATCTTAATAGTGCGCTCGGACTGTCCTTCCGTCTGGGGGTGAAATGCTGTACTCAACTCAACCTGCATAGCTAACTCATGTTGTATGTCCCTCCAGAAGTACAAGGTCAACTGCGTACCTCGATCAAAAACTATGGACACGGGCACACCGTGAAGACGGACGATCTCGCGAATGTAGATCTTAGTTAACCGCTCTGAAGAATAGGTAACTACCACTGGAATGAAATGTGCCAACTTGGTGAACCTATCCACAATGACCCAAACCGCACCGAACTTCTTCGGAGTCTAGGGGAGCCCAACAACAAAATCCATAGTAATATGCTCCCACTTCCACTCAGGAATCTCTAGCACCTGAAGCAAACCACCAGGCCTCAGATGCTCGTAATTTACTTGCTGACAGTTGAGACACCGAGCTACATATGCAACTATATCCTTCTTCATTCTCCTTCACCAATAATGATGCCGCAAGTCGTGATACATCTTGGCGACACCGGGATGAATAGAATAACAGGAACTGTGGGCCTCCTGAAGAATCAACTCATGAAGCCCATCCATATTGGGCACACAAATACGACCCTGCATCCGTAAAACCCCATCATCTCCAACAATAACCTGCTTGGCACCACTGTGCCACACCTTGTCACAAGCAAATGACAGTCATCATACTAACGCTTTCTGATGTGCTCATACAAAGAAGACCGAGAGACCGTGAACGTTGGAACACGACTGGGCTCCGAAACATCTAACCTCACGAACTGATTAGCCAAAGCCCGAACATCTGATACTAGCAGCCTCTCCCCAACTGGAATGTATGCAAGGCTACCCATACTCACCGCCTTTCTACTCAAGGCATCAACTACCACATTGACCTTCCTGGGATGATACAGAATGATGATATCATAATCTTTCAACAGCTCCAACCACCTTATAATGACCCAGCCGATAATTTTGAGCATTACAACCTTATTTCCCCATTTACTGCTCAATTTATGCTTTACAATTGTGATGTGACTTGTCGGAGTTATAAGTTCGGGTCCGGTGAGGTTTTGGAGTAAATTGAAAGACTTAGTTCCAAGGTTTAAAACTTAAGTTGAAAAGGTTGACCGGATATTGACTTATGTGTAAACAATACCGGAATAGAATTTTGAGGATTCCAATAGCTCTGTATAGTAATTTTGGATTTAGGAGTGTGTCTGAAATATTATTTGGAAGCCCGTAGCTAAATTAGGCTTGACAGGGGAGTTGACTTTTTGATATCGGGGTCGGATTCCGATTATGAAAATTGGAATAGGTCAGTTATGTTATTTATGACTTGTGTGCAGAATTTGAGGTTAATCAGACTTGATTTGATAGATTTCGGCGTTGAGTGCAGAAGTTGAAAGTTCTTAGTTTCATTAAGCTTGAATTGGGGTATGATTCATGGTTTTAGCATTGTTTGATATGATTTGCGGCTTCGACTAAGTTCGTATAATATTTTAGGACTTGTTGGTATATTTGGTTGAGGTCCCGGGGGCCTCGGGTGAGTTTCGGATGGTTAACGGATTGAAATTTGGACTTAAACAACTGCTGGAAATTTTGGCCTTCTGGGGTAACCATACCTGCGAATTTTAGCTCGCAGGTGCGAGATCGAAGAAGCAAGCTTGGTTGTGCAGAAGCGGAGGTAAGGGCAGTTGGGCAAGACCGCAGAAGCGGACAGCTCCTTCGCAGAAGTTAGTCCGCAGAAGCGAAGCAGGCGCAGAAGTGGCGGCGTGTCCGCAAAAACGGGACCTTAGATGCGGTTAGTTTTTCTGCAGAAGCGGAACCCCAGGATAAATTACAAAATATATGGGTTACGACATTTTTGTCATTTTTGGACTTTCAAGCACGGTTTTGGGCCAATGTTGTGAGGGAACTCATGGAAAACTTGAGGTAAGTCAGTTTTGATCATTGTTAGTCAATAATAATAAATTATTATTGATAATTTCGACCAAATTACGTGATTTTGAGGTGAAATTAGAGGATTTAGGCTTAGGAATTTCAAAATAAGAATTTAAGATTTGGAGGTCGAGTTGATGTCGGAATTTGGTAAAATTAGTATGGTTGGACTCGTGGTTGTATGTGCGTTCATATTTTGTAACTTTTGTCGGGTTCCGAACATGGGTACCAAGAGCGATATTTGGGTGCAATTTCGGATTTTTGTTGGAAAACTAATATTTTCATATTGAATCAATTCCTATAATTTGTATTGACTGAATCGAATTATTTTTGACTAGATTCGAGGTGTTTGGAAACCGATTCGCAAGGCAAAGGCATAACATAATAAAGAATTACGTTGTTTGAGGTAAGTAACTCTTTTAAATTTTGTCCTGAGGGTATGAAACCCCGGATTATGTTTTATGTGATCAGTTTTTAGGTGACGCACATGCTAGGTGATGGGCGTGTGGGCGTGCACCGTAGGAATTATGACTTGGTCAAATTCTATGGAACTGTGTAATTGAATAATATGTTGTTATCTGTACATTATCCATGTAGTAGAGAAATTGAACCACACATCATGTTTAGATTATGTGTTGGAACTGTAGGGGCCCACAAAGCTCGTGTACATGTTTAACTATCTGCTAAATTGTTGTTTTGTACCCAGTCACAGTTTACTTGTTTATTTGATCTCAGTCTCTATTGTTCATTATTGATGCATCATATCATTGTTGTTTGGGCTAATTTTCATGATTATTGAGAGCTCGAGAGACTGGAGAGATTTATGACTGAGTGAGACCGATGGTCTTATTGTGAGATATTATACTATAGCACGTGAGTTGTCCGTGCAGATCCATATATTATACTATAGTACATGAGTTGTCCATGCGGATCCAGATATTGATACTATAGCACACGAGTTGTCCGTGCAGCACATGAGTTGTTAGTGCGGATTATAGAGCTTGGGCTGAAGGAGCCCCTCCGGAATCTGCACACACCCTAGTGAGAACAAGTACCTACTGAGTACAAGTGCTGGGTGATGAGCGAGTGGGGGGACTGAGTGAATGTTGCTCTAAGAGGATGCATTGATTTCATTATTATTGTACTGCAATTGTCATATATCCCTGTTTTGGAAAATTTCTGAAAGATATTATGTCCTGTTTCAGTTGAACATGACATGAAATTACTGTTTTGGCCTTAAATGTTGAACTTGAAAGCATGCCTACCTTATTATGTTGGAAATTACTGTAATCAGACTCAGCTGTGAAGCTCGTCACTAATTTCAGTTCTTTATTTAGTATTGTTACTTTCTGTGTTGGTTGTCCTCATACTACACCCTGCACTTTGTGTGCAGATCCAGGTGTTCCCGGACATAATGGGTGTTGATTTCTTCGCACAGTTGATTATCCGGAGATTCTGAGGTAGCTGCTGGTGTTTCGCAGACCTTGTCTCTCCTTACTTACCTTCTTGATTATTGTATTTTGTCTCAAAATATTATAGACCGTGTTTTCCATAGTTGTGAGGTATAGATGCTCATGTACTCTATGACACCCCGATAGTTGGGAATTCCACATTATGTTTTGCGTTTTCTATCCCAATTATGAGAACTTTTATTACTAAAACTGCTTTAAATTTGTTCTTGTTAAAAGTGTTGGAAATACATGTAAGAAATCGGCTTGCCTAGTACCACGTTAGGCGCCATCATGACAGGTTAGGATTTTGGGCCGTGACAAGTTAGTATCAGAGCCTAGGTTACATAGGTCTCACAAGTCATGAGCAGGTTTAGTAGAGTCTTGCGGATCGGTACGGAGACGTTTGTACTTATCGTCGAGAGGCTGTCAAACCCTTAGGAAAAATTTCACTTTCTTGTATTCTATCATGCGTATTTATGTTATTCTATTATCTCACAAATGGTGAGGACACATACAGTTAGGGCCGCGAGAGGTCGGGGGCCGTGGTAGAGGCAGGGCCGAGGTAGAGGTCGAGGTGTAACTCGTGCAGCAGTTGGAGCAGCACTTGTGGCACCACTAGTTGCTCCAGCTCATGAGCAGATTCCATATATAGTTGAGCCGGCAGGACCAGCTCAGGCACCAGCTGTGCCTATTGTGATTCTAGACCTTCAGGAGGCTTTGGCCCAATTATTGACAGTTTGCACTGGCCATGCTCAGGTGGTTTTAGCTCAGGCCACACCAGCCACTTCTCAGGCCAGGGGAGGTACTCATACCCTGGTTCCCCGTACTCCAGAGTAGGTAGTGCAGTGACTTTAGATACCGGGGGTACTACCAGCCCAACCGGTTGTAGCTGCTCAAGCCCCGGTAGTCCCCGTTATGGCAGGTGATGAGCAGATGAGACTTGAGAGATTTGGGAGGCTTCGACCTCCATCATTTAGCGATGCTGAGTTAGAAGATGCTCAGGGTTTTCTGGATAAGTGCCAGCGGATGCTTTGGATGATGGGTATTCTGGAGACGAGTGGGGTCTCGTTCACTACTTTTCAGGTTTTTGGGGCTGCCTTCAGATGGTGGGAGGCTTATGAGAGGCGCAGGCCGGGCAGTGCAGTACCACTTACATGGCAGGAGTTCTCTATTCTCTTTTTGGAGAAGTTTGTGCCGCAGTCTCGTAGGGAGGAGCTGCACAGACAGTTTGAGCAGCTTCGGTAGAATGGCATGTCTGTGACCCCGTATGAGATGAGGTTTTCTAAGTTAGCTCATCATGCAGTTTGGTTGGTTCCCACTGATAGGGAGAGGATTAAAAGGTTCATTGATGGCCTCATATATCAGTTGCGATTATTTATGAGTAAGGAGAGGGTATCTGGTTCCACCTTTTATGAGGTGGTTGACATTGCTCGGCATATAGAGGTGGTCCGTAGTCAGGAGCATTGTGAGAGGGAGGCCAAGAGGCATGGGCAATTTCGGTGGGGTACCTTCTGGAGGACAGTCCTACCACAGCAGGGGTCGTCCTTATAAGCCCTCTCAAACGACTCGTCCAGCTCATCGTGCTGCATCAGTTAGCCACTCAAGCCAGTCTTCATTCAGTGCAATACCAGCGCAGAGTTCTCATCATGCCTCATCCTCTCAGTCTTCTATAGGTAATTCCTTTTGTCATCAGGAGCAGCAGTTCTGTCAGAAGAGGGGTTGTTTTGAGTGCGGAGACTTTGGTCATATCAAGAGAGATTGCCCTAGGTTGTTGAGTGGGGCTCCACATCAGAGTTCTCGGCTGATGGCACCAGCACCAGCAGTTACACCACCTACTCAGCCAGCTCGAGGTGGGGCCCAGGCATCTAGGGGTCGCCCAAGAAGGGGAGGCCGATCAGGTGGCGATCAGGCCCGATTCTATACTTTTCCTGCCAGGCCAGATGTCATTGCTTCAGATGGAGTGATCACATGTATTGTCTTAGTGTGCCACAGGGAATCTTCTGTATTATTTGACCCTGGTTCTACTTATTCATATGTATCATAGTACTTTACGCATTACCTGAATATGCCCCGTGAGTCCTTAGTTTCACCTGTTCGTGTATCTACACCGGTGGGTGATACTATTATTGTGGACCTTATGTATCGGTCATGTGTGGTAACTATTAGGGGACTGGAGACTAGAATTGATCTCTTATTGCTTAGTGTGGTTGATTTCGATGTAATCTTAGGTATGGATTGGTTGTCTCCATATCATGTTATTCTAGACTGTCACGCAAATATCGTGACGTTGGCGATGTTGGGTTTGCAGAAGGTCGAATGGAGAGGTTCTCCAAATTTTGTTCCCAGTAGGGTAATATCTTATTTAAAGCCTAACGTATGGTTGGGAAGGGGTGTTTTTCCTATTTGGCCTTTGTGAGAGATGTTTATACATATACTGTACCGGTAGTGCGAGACTTTCCGGATATATTTCCTGCATACCTGCCGGGTATGCCACCCGATAGGGATATTGATTTCGGTATTGACTTGGTGCCGAGCACTCAGCCCATTTCTATTCCTCTATATCGTATGGCACCAGCTGAGTTGAAAGAATTGAAAGAGCAACTTCATGAACTTCTTGATAAGGGGTTTATTAGGCCTAGTGTGTCGCCTTGGGGTGCACTGGTTCTGTTTGTGAAAAATAAAGATGGTACTATGCGAATGTGCATAGATTACAGGCAACTGAACAAAGTTACAATCAAGAATAAGTATCCTTTGCCATGTATTGATGATTTATTTGACCAGCTACAGGGAGCGAAGGTATTCTCTATAATTGATTTAGGATCCGGGTATCACCAATTGAAAATTTGGGATTCGGATATTCTAAAGACGACATTCAGGACTCGTTATGGTCACTATGAATTTCTTGTGATGTATTTTATGCTGACCAACGCCCCAACAGCATTTATGCACTTGATGAATAGTGTATTCTAGCCATATCTTGATTCATTCGTCGTAGTATTTATTGATGATATCCTAGTGTACTCACGTAGCCAGGAGGAGCATGCACAACACTTGGGTATTGTATTACAGAGGCTTAGAGAGGAGAATCTTTATGCCAAATTTTCCAAGTGTAAGTTCTGACTTAGTTCGATGGCATTCATGGGACACATAGTGTCCACTGAAGGAATTAAGGTGGATCCAAAGAAGATAAAGGTAGTTAAGAGTTGGCCCAGGCCATCTTCAGCTACTGAGATTCAGAGTTTTCTCGGCTTGGCCAATTGATGTGGTCGCTTCGTGGAGGGTTTCTCATCTATTTCGGTGCCTATGACTAAATTGACCCAGAAAGGTGCTCCAATCAGGTGATCAGATGAGTGTGAAGAGAGCTTTCAGAAGCTCAAGATAGCTTTGACTACATCCCCAGTATTGGTGTTGCCTACAGGTTCAGGGTCTTATACAATGTATTGTGATGTGTCACGTTTTGGTCTCGATGCAGTGCTGATGCAAGACGGTAGGGTGATTGCCTATGCGTCTAGACAGTTAAAGGTACATGAGAAGAATTATCTGGTCCACGACCTTGAGGTTAGAAACTATAGTTCATGCCTTGAAGATTTGGCGGCATTATTTGTACGGTGTCCATTGTGAGGTTTATACCGATTATCAGAGTCTACAACATCTGTTTAAACAAAAGGGTCTTAATTTGCGGCAGCAGAGGTAGTTGGAGTTGCTTAAGAATTATGATATCACCATTCTCTATCATCCCGAAAAGGCCGATGTGGTGGACGATGCCTTGAGTCATAAGGCAGAGAGTGCTGGGTGTTGAGAGAGCTGGGTGCGAGTGCTGGGTGTTGAGCGAGTGGGAGGACTGAGTGACTGTTGCTCTAAGAGGATGCATTGATTTTAATTATTGCTGTACTACAATTGTCATATATCCTTGTTTTGAAATTTTTTTGAAAGATATTATCTCCTGTTTCAGTTGAACATGACATAAAATTACTGTTTTGGCCTTAAATGTTGAACTTGAAAGTATGCCTAACTTATTATGTTGGAAATTACTGTAATCAGACTTAGTTGTGAAGCTCGTCACTACTTTCAGTTCTTCATATAGTATTGTTACTTGCTAAGTTGGTTGTACTCATACTACACCCTGCACTTCGTGTGCAGATCCAAGTGTTCCTGGACACAGTGGGTGTTGATTTATTCGCACAGTTGATCTGGAGATTCCGAGATAGTTGCCGGTGTTTTGCAGACCCTGTCTCTCCTTCCATATATTCTTGATTACTGTATTTGGTCTCAGACTATTATAGACCGTGTTTTCCAGACTTGTGAGGTATAGATGCTCATGTACTCTGTGACACCCCGATAGTTGGGAATTTCGTATTATGTTTTGAGTTTTCTATCCCGGTAATGAGAACTTTTACTACTAAAACTGCTTTAAATTCATTCTTGATAAAAGTGTTGGAAATATTTGTGATAAATCGGCTTGCCTAGTACCACGTTAGGCGCCATCACGGTAGGTTAGAATTTTGGGTCGTGACACACCTCCTCTGCCTCAGGTTGAGATCCTTCTGCTTGATCAAATATTGTAGACTCCGATGATCTATGAACACCACACACGACATGCCATAGAGATAATGCCTCTAAATGTTCGGTGCATGAATGATGGCCGCAAACTATAGATCATGAACATGGTAATTATTCTCATGAACCTTTAACTCCCGTGACGCGTAAGCAATCAGCCTGCCATCTTGCATCAATACTGCACTGAACCCAATACAAGATGCATCACAATACACCGTGTAAGATCCGAACCTGTGGGCAATACCAACACTGGCACCGTAGTCAAAGTAGTCTTAATCTTCTGAAAGCCCAACTCACACTCATTCGACCACCTGAACGGAGAACCCTTCTGGGTCACTTTAGTCAATGAGGCTACTATGGAAGAAAACCCCTCCATGAACCGGCAATAATAACCCGCCAAACTCAGAAAACTCCGAATCTCTATAGCTGAAGTAGGTCTAGGCCAACTCTAAACTGCCTCAATCTTCTTAGGATCCACTTTTATGCCCTCTGCCGATACAACATGCCCCCAAAAGGCAACTAAGTCTAACCAAAACTCACACTTTGAAAGCTTGTCATATAACTGACTATCCCTCAGAGTCTAAAGTACAATGTGAAGATGTTCCCATGCTCCTCTCGACTGCGGGAGTAGATCAAGATATCAATAATGAATACGATCACAAAAGAATCCAAACATGGCTTGAATACCCGGTTCATCAAATCCATAAATGCTGCTGGGGCATTTGTCAACCCAAATGACATCACTAGGATCTCATAATGCCCATATTGAGTCCGAAAAGCCGTCTTAGGGACATCCCGCAAATCAATCTTTCAAAACACCTTGGCACCCTGAAGCTGATCAAATAAGTCATCAATCCTCGGCAATAGATACTTGTTCTTGATAGTGACTTTGTTCAACTGCCGATAATATATACACATCCTCCTCGACCCATCTTTCTTCTTCATGAAAAACACGGGCGCACCCCAGTCCGAGACACTTGGTCTAATGAATCGCTTATCAAGTAAATCTTGCAACTTCTCATTCAATTCCTTCAACTTTGGCGGGGCCATACGGTATGGTGGAATAGAAAAGGGCTGAGTGCCCGGAGCCTAATCAATTTAGAAGTCAATATATTTTTCGGGTGCCATCCCCAACAGTTCTGCAGGAAACACCTCTAGAAACTCACGCACAACAGGTACTAAATCCATGGAAGGTACCTCCGCACTCGAGTCACGAACATAGGACAAATAAACTGGACATCCCTTCTCGACCATATGTCGAGCCTTCACAAAAGAAATAACCCTGCTGGTAAAATGGCCAGGAGTCCCCCTCAACTCTAATCGAGGCAACTCTATCATGGCTTAGGTCACCGTCTTGGAGTGATAGTCCAATGTAGAATGATAAGGTGACAACCAATCCATGCCGAGAAGAATATCAAAGTCTACCATATCAAGAAGCAGGAGATCTACACTAGTCTCAATACTCCAAATAGTAATCATACACGAGCGATAGGCCCGATCTACAATAATAGAATCACCCACAGGAGTGGACACATACACAGGAGCACTCAAAGAATCACGAGGCACAACCAGATATGAAACAAACTAGTATGACACATAGGAATAAGTAGAGCCTGAATCAAATAGATATTAAGCATCTCTTTGGAAAATTGGAACAATACATGTGATAATGGCATCAAATGACTCAGCCTCAGGTCTAGCTGAGAAAGCATAAAATCGAGGCTGGCCCCCACCACTCTAACCTACGTCTCTGGGACGACCTCTAGCTGGCTGGCCTCCACCTTTATCGGCCTGACCTACACCTCTAACGGTCTGACCTCCACCTCTGGTTGCTTGGACCTTGCCTCTAGCTAGCTGAGCGGGTGGTGGAGCAACTGGTGCCGGGACTATGGCACAAGAACTTTGCTGTGGCATGCCGCTCAACAACCTCGAATAGAACCTCATGATGTGACCAGTACCTCCACACTTAAAATACCCATCCTGCTATTATGGCTGCTGAAGCTGAAGCTGATCCGAATGGGCCGAATAACCACGGTGATAGCTTTGAATCGAAGGCACACTAATAAGAGCTGATGGTGCACTGTAGGTTGGCTGCCCAGAATGAGATACATAAGGACCATGACTCCCTAAAGCATTATGAGATGCCTGAAGCACTGCCTCAAATGGACTGGGAGGATGGACTCTACAAAATTTACCCTTGTCTCCAGACAAGGCACCACTGAAGATATCAGAATGACGAGGCCTCTTATCACCGGCCCCCTTTCTTGACCATGAACCACCTAAATCTGTTTAGCAATATCTACGACACTCTGGAAAGTAATATCATCTCCAGTCTCCTTCGCCATTTGTAGACTGATAGTGAAAGTGAGCCCATCAATTAATCTCCTCACTCTCTCCCTCTTAGTAGGAAGCAAGATAATGGCATGGCGAGCTAGGTCACCAAATCAAGTCTTATACTAGGCAATAGTCATACTACCCTGCTAAAGATGCTCAAAATGCATGCGGTAATCCTCTCTTAGAGTGACAGGGATAAACTTCTCTAGAAATAGCTATGAAAATGATCCCAAGAAAGTGCAGGCAAACCGGATGGTCTAGTCAACGTATAATCTCTTCACCACCTCTTGGCAGAACCAGTCATCTAGAACACTGCAAAGTCGACCCCATTGGTCTCAACTATATCCATGTTCTGCAACACCTCGTGGCAGCGGTATAGGTAATCATGTGGGTCCTCAGAAGGTGCACCACTGAAATTAACAGGAAAGATCTTGGTAAACTTATCCAACCTCAACAAAGCGGTCCTATCACCGGCCTGTGCCGCAACAACTGGCTGAGCCACCCCAACTGGCTGGGCTGCTGGAATCTGATATTGGTGAGCCATATGCTCTGGGGTATGAGTAGCGGGATTCTGTGCTCCTCCCCCAGCCCGAGAGACAGCTGGTGCCATCGGGAATGTATCGGTCTAGGCCACACTCTCCATTAGGCCCACCAAGCGTACTAGAGCGTCTTAAAGCACTGGAGTGGCTATGAACCCCTTCGGGACCTGAGCTAGAACATCCTCTTGGTGATTAATCTGAGGCTCCACTGCGACTGTTGCTGCTCGATCTGTAGGTTGAGCTTTACCTCTGCCTCGGATTCTGGCTCGACCTCGGCCTCTATCCTTGGTAGTAGCTGTCATAGGGGTTCCGGCTCTGAGCAATCTACTGATCGCCACTGGGACAACCTCCAAAATATGCACAAGAAGTGCAGAGTATAGTACGAGTATAACCGACCCCATGTACTCTGTAAGTGCCGAGCCTAACATCGATGAAGTAGTAACAAGGCTAAGGTGGGTCACTTACAATAACCTATATGCAATATAATAATAATAGGGAAGGAAAACAGGAAATGACAGCAAAACAGTTAACTAATTAAAACAAACTCAATCCTTGAAATTAGTGAATCCAGAAATATCAATCCTCAGAATCTCATATGAAAATAGTGAAAGGTAACACAATAAAACAATGATTACAACACACACAATCCATTGTGGCGCGCAACCCGATCCAATCGTACAAACACAATCCTCCATTATTTCACCATATCAATATCAAAATCACATATAAAATCCGTTGCGGTACGAAATCCAATCCCATCGTATCAATATCAAAATCCTCCCTTATTCCACCATATCACAAGCATTGCGGCGTGAAACCCAATCCATAAACAAATTCAATAAATATAATCAATCCAACAACTCAATTCACAAGAATCACTACGATTAAAGAATATAAAAGCAAAGCAGTAAAAGAACCCCATACTAAATTAAATAATGCTACAATTAATACAAAGCAACAAACAAGCCAAACATATGACAGTTAAAGTGTATAAGTAAGACAGTTGAGGCAACTAGCAATTAATCATGGAATCATGGAAGAAACAAACATTTGTATACAAGAGTAAATAAATGACAAGTAACAAGTTGCGACATAGAAGAAATTAAAGCATGTAACAGATAAAGACATGGAGTAAGATAATTAATGAAATATGGGAAAGCATGAAAATAATCACTTTAACGGTGTATATATACTCGTCACTCACATATACGACATTACACATGTAATACACATAACACATAGTTCAAGGGTTCTTAATTCCCTCAAATCAAGGTTAGACCCAATACTTACCTTGCTCCGCAATCAAATCAAAGCTCAATTGGTGCCTTTCCTCTAAAATTCGCCTCAAAACCAATCGAATCTAACCAAAATTGACTTTGTATCAACAAACAATGCTAGAAAAATCAATTACAATGCATAAAGTTAATCTCTTTACACTTTTCCCAAAAAGTCAACAAAATTCAACCTTGGGCTCGCTTTGTCAAAACCCGAGATTCGGACCAAAACCCAATTACCCATTTATCCCCGAGCCTGATTATGTGATTAGTTTCGGAATCCGACCTCAATTTGAGGTCTAAATCTCAATTTTACAAAACCCCCCCAATTCTACCCCAAATTCCTAATTTTCTACCATGAAAGAGCATAAATTAAGTTTAGAAATCAATAGGTGTTGATGGAAACGGAAGAAAAAGAGTTAAAGTATAAGCCACGAAGTGGGGATGAAATTGCGATTCAAAATTGCCTCTAGGTCGAGCTCTAATGTGAAGATGGTGAAAAATGGATAAAATCACGATTTTTAGAAGTTTTAAAGTCTGGGCGTCAGGTGTCCTATGCGTTCGCGAGGCACCTGACGCGTTTGCGAAGAGCACTGGCCAAAAGGCTATCGCCATCACGGTCAACTCTTTGCGTTCGCGAAGGCTTAGCCCCCTCTACCTTTGCGTTCGCGAGCCAAGGCCCGTGTTCGCGTAGAGTCACCTACCCAGCTCCCCCAGAACCCCATAATGCTTCGCGTTCACGGAGGAACAGTCGCGTTTGCAAAGGGCAAACCCCCCTCAACTTCACGTTTGCAACCAGTACCTCGCGTTCGCGAAGAGTAACTCCTCCCAAGTCCCAATTTCCCTTCGCAATCACGAGAATAGCCTAGCGATTGCAAAGCACAAAATCTTAGGCAGTAGATATCAACAAAACCAGCATTCTTCTAAGTTCAAAATCACTCTGTATCCTATCTGAGATTCACCCAAGCCCATCGGGCTCCAAACAAACATGCACACAAGTTTAATAACATCATATGAACTTGGTCGCATGATCAAAACACAACAATAACACCTATAACTACGAATCGGATAACAAAATGAATGATATTTTCAAAGAAACTCAAGAACATACAAGTTTACAATCGGGCGTTCGAATGATGTCAAATCAACTCCGTTTTGCACCAAATTTTGCAGACAAGTCATAAATAAATAAATAAACTTACAACAAGTTCCAGAACTGAAATCCGAACCCAGTAACAATAAAGTCAACCTATGGTCAAACTTAGGAATTATTTAAGCCTTCAAATTATTAGTTTTTAACAAATTAAGTTACTCAAGTTAAGGACTTCCGAATTCAATTCCGGGCGCACGCCTAAGTCCCAAATCACGATACGGACCCACCAAGACAGTCAAAACACTCATCCGGGTTCGTTTACATGAAATGTTGACCGTAGTCAACTCAAATCATTATAAAGGCTAAATTTCACATTTTCTTCAATTTTTCACATAAACATTTTCTGGAAAAAGACACGGACTACGCTCACAAATCGAGAAAGGATAAACGGAGCTATTCGAGATCTCGGAACATAAAAACGTTAAAACTAAAACTGACCTATAGTGTCATCATAGAGATACCATAAAGGAAGTGGGAGCGCATCACGATGGATTTTGTGGTAGGCTTACCATAGACCATGACGAAATATGATGCAGTTTGGGTCATTATGGACTAGTTGACTAAGTTTGCACACTTCATTCAGGTGATGACTTCCTATTCTTTGGAGCGGTTGGCTTAGATTTACATGTGGGAGATTATCCCTATGCACGGCGACCCATTTCCATCATTTCTGACCGAGGCACACAGTTCACATCACATTTTTGGAGGACCGTACAACATGAGTTGGGCACGCCGGTCAATTTGAGTACCTCGTTTCATCCTCAGATAGACAGACAGTCTTAGCGCACTATTTAGATCTTGGAGGACATGTTACATGCATGTGTTCTTGATTTATTAGGTTCATGGGATCAACTTCTACCGCTCGCAGAGTTTACCTACTACAACAGCTATCAATCAGCAACTAGATGTCTTCGTATGAGGCCTTATATGGGAGACGATGTGATTCACTGATTGTTTGGTTTGAACCAGGAGAGGCTAGATTGTTGGGCACTGATTTGGTCTGTGATGCTATGGAGAATGTTAAGGTGATTCAGGATCGACTTTGTACAGCTCATTCCATGCAAAAGTGTTAGGCGAACTGGAAGGTTTGAGATATAGCTTACATGGCAGGTGAGAAGGTTCTTCTCCGAGTGCCGCCTATGAAAGGCGTGATGCGGTATGCGAATAAGGGCAAGTTAAGACCGAGGTTTATTGGGACGTTTGAGATTTTGGAGAGAGTTAGGGAGGCTGCTTTAGTCTTGAATTGACTCTTAGCCTAGTAGGGATACATCTGATATTTCACTTTTCCATGCTTTGGAAGTACCATGACGATAGGTCAAATATTTTGGACTTCATCATGGTGCACCTTGATGAGATCATGACCTATGAGGAGTCGGTGGATATTCCAGACCGACAGGTTCGAAAGTTGAGATGCAAGAGTTTTCCTTCTGTGAAAGTAAAATGGAGGGGTCACCTGATTGAGAAGGCTACGTGAGAGTCCGAGTCCGATATGCAGAATAGATACCCCCACCTTTTTACCAGTCAAGTTACTTTTCTATGTCCGTTCGAGGACGAATGTTTCTTTCAGAGGTGGAGAATGTGACGACCCGATAGGTCATTTTGAGTTCTAGTAATTTATGTGTTCCGAGACCTCCCATAACGTCATTTGATATTTATCAATTTGTGTGCATGATTCATCTAAATTTCCAGAGAGATTTTACGTAAAATTTTGATAAAAATGTGATTTTTGACTTAAAATGAGGCTAGAGTTGACCACGATCAAATTTTTGGGTAAATGGCCTCGAATCGATATTATGACAATTCCGATAGGTTCGTGTGATATTTTTGGACTTGTACGCACTTTTTGTTGGGGTCTGGGGTGATCCGAGCGTATTTCGACGCATTATGTGAGAAAATGTAAAAATTGAGTTTAAGTTGAAAATTCTTGAGTTTTGATGATTGATTATAGTTATTTGATGATTTGAGGTAGCGAGCAAGTTTGTATAATATTATTACACTTGTGTGCATTCTTGGTTTGGAGCCCGAGGGGCTCGTGTGAGTTACAGTCGAGTATCAGATGAGTTTGGGTAGTTATGCAACTGCTGGTGCCGAGTAGTTGCTAGTGTTCAGTTGCAGATTTTGCATTTGCGAGGTCTGGCTCACATTTGCGGTCAAGTTATCGCATTTGCGAACAAGGGCTAGGGGGCTGGGTCTTTGAATTTACAAAGAATGAGTCACTTTTATGAAGTTTACTGTGTTTGCTTTTGCGACTTTGGCATCGCATATGATGTAGTTTTGTGTTGGACAGCTTGGATAGCATATGCGGAGTGGGTGTCCTTTGCAAATGCGAAGGTTTTGTCGCATTTGCGACTTCTGTATGACTATTTCACTTGTCCCTTTTTCGATCAGTGTTTCAAAAATGTGGGCTTCGCAATTGCGAACAAGAATTCGCAAATATGGGCTTTGTAATTGTGAACAAGAGTCCACAATTGTGATACCTGTAGCTGGGTAAAAGAGGAGAAAATGGAACTTAGCGCATTTTACACCATTTCTCAACCCTAAACACTCTAGAGACGGTTTTCTTGAGAGCTTTGCTTCCCAATATCATTGGTAAGCAACTTTAACTAGTTTTTAATCAATTTCCATTACTTTTCATGCATTCTAACATCCAATCTAGGAATTTTAGTGTAGAAATTATTTATTTTGGGTAGAATTTAGGAATTTTGTAAAATTGAGATTAGACCTCAAATTGAGGTCGAATTTTAAAATAAATCACATATCCAGGATCGAGGGTAAATGGTATCGGGTTTTGGTCCGAATCTCGAATTTTGACCAAGTCGGCCTGTGGTTGACGTTTTTTGAACTTTTCAATTTAGCTAAAAATTGAACCTTTTTCATTCATGGGTAGTTTCTAAAGCTTATTTTGAATTGTTTGAATTATATTTGGCTAGAATCGGTTAGTTTGGATACTTGTTCTAGAGGAAATGCCTTGGTTGAGTATTGATTTGGTTAAGGAAAGAGATAAGTGTCGTGCTTAACCTTGACTCTAGGAAATTAGGACTTGTTTGGTCTATTTGCTACGTGAAATTATATATGGGGACGACTTATATGCGAGGTGACAAGTGCCTATGCGTTGTCATGGGCTAACACATGTGGGTTGGGTTAATTACCTTTATGCCATTAGTTATACCATGTTATGTCTCGTTATTTCCCTTGATTGCTACATGGCATTAACTATTTTTCATGTCTTATTTGTTATTTGTCATTCAACTGTTGCTTGTTCTTACTACTTACTCCTTGGTCAATAATTACTTACCTGCTATGTGCTTTCACCTGTACTAGTTGAATATTTTTATCGTTTCATGTCTTTCCTTAGCTTTATTGTCTTTATTATACTTCATTACATTGTGTCTAATTGTGTGAGACCTTTAGCTATTCTTGTGTTAATGAATTATTGAGGTTTCTGAGCACGAGGTATTGGTTGTTCTCTATTGTACTAGTAGATCCTTGGTGTTTGGTACGCTTTAGTATCTTTTGTCTTGAGATTACGTTATCGGTTATGCTGAGTTGTATATGTTAATGAGTTGATTTCAGGAACAGGTTGCGTGCCGAAACAAATTGAAATGAATTGATAATAGGATTGAGTTGTACGCCACAACAGATATTATGATATTGTTGGGATCGGATTGTGCGCCGCAATAGAGTATAATGTGTTGTAATTGTTTGTAGTTGTAGTGCTTTATTTCGGTATCGTGATTGACGTTATGAGATGATTTTATTCAAGGTCCCTCAGCTAGTTGACCTTCGGGTCCCGTTCTTATGAATTAACTTGTTTTCTTTATATTTCTGATATCTTTTGTTATTATCCGTACTGGTTTATTGTGAGTGTCTTATCATAGCCTCGTCACTACTTCATTGAGGTTAGGCTTGACACTTACAAATTACATGGGGTTGGTTGTACTCATACTATACTCATCCACTTCTTGTTCATATATTGGTGTTAGACCCAGCGGCGCGTAGAGGAGACTGCTCGAATCCGACTTCTATAAGAGACTTGAGGTAGAGCTGCTCGGCGTTCACAGTCCCTAAAGTCCCCTTCTATAATGTTTTACTGTTTATCTAGTTTCAAACAGTTGTATTTCATTTCAGACCTTATTTGTACTATTGTAGTCGCTCATTTACTTGTGACTCTGAATTCTTTGAGTAGTTTAGTGTAACGACCCGGCCGGTCGTTTTGCGTATTTTAGCCCCGATCCCTTATTTATTACCTCCTCTATGTTGTATTATGGTTATGTGATTTTCTAGGGGTGTTTTGTTTTTGTTTTGGGTGAGTTTCGGAGTGAAATGGGACACAGTCCCTAAGTTGGAGGCTTAAGTTCAAAGAGCTGATCGTAGTTTGACTTGTGTGTAGACAACTCCTGAATAAAGTTTTGACTATTCCAATAGCTCTTTTTGGTGATTTTGGACTAAGGAGCGTGTCCGGATGTTGATTTGAAGGTCCTTAGGTCATTTCGGTTTGAGAAGTTTGACCAGGATTTGACTTTATTGATATCGGGGTCAGATTCCGATTCCGATTCTGGAAGTAGGAATAGGTCTGTCATGTCATTTATGACTTGTGTGCAAAATTTTAAGTCAATCGGAGTTGATTTGGTGTGATTCAGCATTAGTTTCAAAAGGCGGATATTCATAGTTTCAATAGGCTTGAATTTGGTTATGATTCATTAAATCGATGTTGTTTGATGTGATTTTTTGCCTCGAGTAGGTTCATTATGTGTTTTGGAACTTGTTGGTATATTCAGACGGGGTGCGAGGGGTCCTGGTGTGATTCAGATTGAATCCAGAAGACTTTTGGACTTTATGCATGGCTGAATCTCTACTGTGTCTGGTGCGATCACACCTGCGCATTTTGGGCCGCAGGTGAGGCACCGCAAAAGCAGCCTTCGATCCACATAAGTGAATTTGGACTGCCCAGCTAGGGCAATAGGTGCTGGCAGTGTTCCGCAAAAGCGAAATCGCTGGTGCGAGAGAGGAAGCATAGAAGCGGAAAGGCTGGCCAGGCCTGGGGTCGTAAAAGTAGAGTCCTCTCCGCAGGTGCGTGAGAGCAGATGCCCTACTTGGGTCCGCAGAAGCGGACAGTCATGGCTTAAGCTGGAACCGCACCTGTTATGGATTTTCCGTATGTGCGGCGTCGCAAATGTGGCCCTATGCCTGCAAATGCGATTTCACTTGGCAGAAATAGAGAGCTTCGAGAGTTTATTCTCACTTTTCATTTTTGGACCTAGAGAGCTCGGTTTGTGGCAATATTTCGAGGGTTATTCAAGGAAATCATTTGGGTAAGTAATTTTAACTCGGTTTTGACTATATTACACGAATCCATTGTTATTTTCATCATTTAATTAGTGATTTGAGTTGGAAATTTGGGCAATATTGTGAAAACATTGTTATTTTCATCATTTATTTAGTTATTTGAGTTTGAAATTTGGGAAAAAATTGTGAAAACTTCTTAGACTAAATTTTGAGAATTTGAAAGGCGATTTGAGGTCGGATTTGTGTAATTGTTGCGTTGTTGGATTCGTTATCGAATGTGTGTTTGGATTTTGTAAATTTGGTCGGGTTCCGAGATGCGAGCCCATGATTGACTTTTTGCTAAAATGGGGGAAGCTATTTCGGGAAAAATGATTTTAAAACTAAATGCAAAGCTTCCGCGGTAATATAAGGAAATATTGTGAATTATTTTGTAATATGAGACTACGAGGCGGTACCTCGGTAGTGATTCTTGTTGATACTTTCTACTACATCACTTGTGTTTGGTTGCTTTGTTTCCTTGGCGTGTCATTCCTTGTTTTCTTCCATGATGCATTATTTGCCTTAGTTTAGTGTAGATAATCTTTGTATATTTCCTTATTGTTTAATTTCCATTGTTATATTTATTACACTATTGTATATCTGTTCATATTCTTATTTATTCCATTAGGGCTTTGGGACGAGCACAAAACGCCCACTTAAATTTTGGTCGCTAATCAAATATAGTATAGTATAATATTGTATCCATATGGATTGGATTTAAACAGTATTCTTATAGTTTCTTGCTTGGTTGCTATCCAAGATGATCAACAGTTGAAATTTATAAGATGTCTAACTAAAATTAACTAAGAATCTAAAACTATGGGCTAATGACAATCGAAACAAGGAATAAGCAAAGAAAGTTATCAATGGGAGAAAATAGGGTTTTGATAGGATAGGTGCAAGATAATTGTTTGTGATATAACTCTAGATAATTCACTTCTAATGTTCAAGTGAGTCTCTCGAATTCACTCAATTTTTAGTTCAAACATTCAGCAAAAACTCCTCTCTCGATTAAGTTTTAACCTCACAAGATGAACCAATTTAAGCACGTGAAGATATGCAAGAATGCATAATGGATTGGTGTTTCGAAAAATCTCTTTCGATTAATCTCCTAAATAGGTTTAATCAACGATTCAACTAGCTCTTTCGATTTCTTAGAAGAATCTATGAACTCAACCAACAATATAATGCAAGGATATCACAAGTTATGCCTCTCTCGATTACATGAACTAGTGAATATAGATGCAATAATTAAATTATCCAAAACGATTCAATACATAAATCTAGAGTTATAATCCATAAACAATTATCAATATACTAAATCCATCAAACCCTAAAGAGAACTACTCCATAGAAATGGAGAGATTCATCACAAATAAAATTAAAGTATAGGAAAACATAAATTCAATCCAAACTCGGGTCTTGAGTGATGAAGGAATGATGCAATCCTTCTGCTTGTGTTCTTGCAACTCCTCCTTGGCCTCCTTAGGTCAAATATATGCCCAAAAGTCTAGAAAATAATGTTTTCCATGTATTTATACCAAGTAGGGTCGGGTCTAGATGAAACCGCCTTCTCCTAGCCAAAATAGGATATTGGATCTGTAAAACTTACACACGCACGCCGCATAGAGAAACGCGCCATGCGGGGCATTAGTGGGGAAATCCAGAGAGCATCACAACTGACAGGAAGTAGGATTTGGCCAGCCGCGCCACCCCACGCGCCGCAAATGTGGAATTTTCTCAAAGTACGGATTTTTTCTTGATTTTTGATGTCCAGACTTGGTCCTCGACCCCCGAACACGATCCCGACTTAATCCCTTGGGCTTTTACTTAGACTTCAAAGCTCCAAATAGCTCGATTTAGCTCCACAACATCTACATAGCTCGGAATCACTCCTACAATACATAAACACACAATAAGTACAAAATACTACCAATTAAAGCTCAAAAACAAATAAAGCACAGTCAATTAGAGTGCAATAAGCAACTAAAACACGTAATTATAGCCTACCATAACTTTGACCTAACCTCGTCACTACTCTACCGATGTTAGGGTTGGAACTTACTAAGTACCACTGTGGTGTACTCATGATACGCTTCTACATATCATTTTGTGCAGATCCAGGCACCAATGAGACTAGCTTAGCTTTGCAGACTTCAAGGTACACATATCGGCGTCCACAAGCCTCGAAGTCACCCTCTATCTAGTCTACTTCACTTTTCTTTCCCTTTTATAGACATTGTTGCAGAGGGATGATGCGTACTTACTCGTAGAGCTTGTGACTTGTTATCACCGAATTTTGGGAAGTGTGTTAATATTGAATTACGAAGTTTTCTTTATAATAGTTGTTGAGTATTTGATAGTTTCATCGTTATTTCAGTTATACTCTGCATGTATATAAGGATTACCTAGTCTTAGAGACTCGGTGCCATCAGACATCCTACAGAGGTGTTATGAGTTACAAGCAGGTTTAGTAGAGTCACGCGGATCGGTACAGAGACGTCTGTACTTATCTTCGTGAGACTATGGAACTGTTAGGAAAAGCTTCACTTCTTTGATCCCTTATCATGCGAATTTGTTGACTTCAAAATTCTAAATATCTGTCTTTCTATTCTCTCAGAGATAGTGATGACAAGCACATCTGGATCTAGTGATTAGACACCCGCGACCCTTGCTAGAGCCAGGAGAGGCCAGGGCCGGGGTAGAGGCCGAGGATGAGCACGTGGTGCAGCCAGAACACCTGTCCGAAGTGTTATAGAGGAGCCACCAGTAGCTCCAGCTGGTGGGTAGGCACACGGGAGGCGCCTGTTATTACCCTTGCACTTCAGGAGACTCTTGTCTAGGTCTTGCACCAACCACATCTCAGGCTGGAGGAGGAGCACAGACTCCAGCAGCCCGTACCCTATAGCAAAGGGTCCCTGTTGACCAGGTCCTAGAGATCATACCAATACAGCCGGTTGTCCTAGTTCAGCCAAGGGGTTAGGGAACCAGCATCCGAGTAGGAGCAGCTCAGGCTTAAGAGGTACAAGAAGTAACACCCTCATACTTTCAGCGATTTAGCTTTAGAGGATGCACATGGCTCCCTTGAGGAGTGCCACCGTATCCTCTGAAATATGGGTATTGTGGAGATGAGTGGGGTTGCCTTTACTACATTCCAGCTAAAGGGAGTGGCATATCAATGGTGGCGAGCGTATGAGTTGGATAGCCCTACAGAGGCATCTTCTCTCACATGGACTAAGTTCTCAAAGATGTTCCTGAGAGAGTTTGTTCCCTAGAGCCGTCAGGATGCATGGCGTGCGGAGTTTGAGCAGTTGTACCAGGGTGCTCTGATTGTATTAAAGTATGCTGTCAAGTTCAGCGAGTTCTCCAGATATGCACTAGCCTTAGTCTCCACAGTCAGAGAGCGAGTCCGTCGATTTATCGAGGGGCTCAACCATGGTAATAGATTCCGCATGGCTCAAGAGTTGGAGATTGATACCCCATACCAGTAGGTGGTGGAGATCGCTCAGAGATTGGAGAGTATGTGGGGCTGGGAGAGAGAGGACAGGGAGGCCAGGAGGCTTTGAGATTCTAGCACATATAGTGATGCCCGTGCCCCAATTGCATCCCGTTATGGTAGAGGTTATGTGAGCCATCCCATAAATTTAGCACTTCCAGCTTCCAATGCTATTCTGGCTACTCCTAGGTATCAGGTCACCCATTATGCACCGCCGCTGTCTAGTGCACTCCTGTGTGGAGTGCTTTCAGCGGTCAGTCCAGCCTACCAGGCACGAGCCAGTGTCAGTAGCCACGTCCTCCGAGAGCTTGTTTTGAGTATGGTGATACTCGTCACATGGTGAGAGACTACCCCAGACTCAGGAGGGGTGCACCTCCAAAGACTAACTGACCTGGTCTGCGGTCATTATGCGGCCCGCAGACCTGTTCTGCGGTCGTATAATGCACCGCAGAATTAGTATATGATCTCATAATGTGCCGCAACCTGGTCTTCAAACCTCCCCTTTCCTGTCTCACTATGCGACCATTATGCGGTCCGCAGAGTGATTCTGCAACCACATAGTGGGTCGCAGAAATGTCTTCTTTTGCCGAAAATTTTCCTTTACTCTCTGATGCATTATTCAACCCAAAACATTAATTATTTCCTTTGAAATATTTTACGGGGCCTTACATTCTCCCCTACTTTGGATCATGCATCCTCGAATGAGGGTCAAAATATGTTATTAGCATCTTATGCAACTCAGTTTTCATACCACACGCTAGCATCCCCAAATTTGACTAACTCCCTATATTTTCAAAAATTTCGCTAGAGTTTCCCTTGTAACTAGGCCTATCCACCTGTCAGAGAGCCCCAGAAACATATCCTTAAAACATATACATATTCCAACAATGCAACATAACACAAAACAATACTAATTGTGGCCTCACAAGCAATTATATAACCAGAACGGAACACCCTTAACATCAAATGTACAAATCATACATAATTCATAGAAAGTATCTCTTAGAATTTTCATATGGCACAACACATAATTACATGGTTATTCAAATAAATAAGGATACTTTTTATTCATTTCTTCCTCGGCCTCCCAAGTAGCCTCTTCAATCTGTTGGTTTCGCCATAACACTTTCACGGATACAATTTCTTTATTTCTCAACTTTCGGACTTGCCGATCAATAATAGAGACTGGAATCTCTTCATAAGTCAATTCTTCATTAACCTCAATAGTCTCAACCAGAACAATGACTGTCGGGTCTCCAACAACTTTCTTTAACATAGACACATGAAACACTGGGTAGACTAATGACATTTCAGGTAGTAGCTCAAGATTGTACGCTACCTCACCGATCCTCTGAATGATTCTGTACGGTCCGACATACCTCGGACTCAATTTCCCTTTCTTACTGAATCGCATTACGCCTTTCATGGGGAAAAGTTTCACGAATACCCAATCACCTTCTTTGAACTCCAAATCCCTACGACGAACATTCGAATAGGATTTCTGACGACTCTGAGCAGTCTTCAATCGCTCCTTAATAATTTTAACTTTTTCCATAGCCTGATGCATGAGGTCTGGCCCTATCAATTCTGCTTCCCCAATTTCGAACCACACAATAGGAGATCTACATGTCCTACCATATAAATCCTCGAACGATGCCATCTAAATGCTAGCATGATAGTTATAATTGTATGCAAATTCTATGAGTGGTAAATGATCATCCCATCTACCTTTGAAGTCTAGAACACAAGCGCGCAACATATCCTCAAGCGTCTGAATAGTCCGCTCTGCCTGCCCGTCAGTCTGCGGGTGAATGGCTATACTAAGATTCACCTGAGTACCCAAACCTTGCTGAAATTTCTTCCAAATATTAGCATTGAATTGTGCTCCCCGATCAGAAATGATGGAAACTAGGGTTCCATGCAACCAGACTATTTCTTTGATATACAACTTAGCATACTGTTACGCTGTGTCGGTAGCCTTAACCGGAAAAAAATATGCTGATTTCGTGAGCCGATCCACAATCATCCAAATTGAGTCAAACTTGTGCGGGGTACGTGGTAATCCTACCACAAAATCCATATTAATCATTTCCCACTTCCACATTGGAATTTCTATGTTTTGTGCCAACCCACCAGGCCTTTGGCGTTCGGCCTTCACTTGTTGATAATTTGGACACTTCGCCACAAAGTTCGCTACATTACTCTTTATATCATTCTACCAGTAGACTTCCTTAAGATCATGATACATTTTCGTAGAACCTGGGTGCACGAAATACCTAGAAGTGTGAGCTTCAGTCATAATTTTTTCCCCGAGACTATCCACATTTGGAACACATAGTCGCCCTTGGTACCTTAATGTACCATCATCCATGCCAAGAGAAAAGGCCATGGTCTTATGTTTATGAATCCCCCCTTTCAGTTGCACCAATAATGGATCGTTATATTGCTTCTCTTTGACTTTCACAATAAGCGATGATTCATCCCTATTTTACACAATTACCCCTCATTCACTAGAGTCCGCAAGACGAACTCCCTAACTAGCCAATCAGTGAACTTCCTTGGCCAATGACCTTTGATATGCCTCCAAGTGAGCCAAACTACCCATAGATTTCCAGCTAAGAGCATCTGCCACAACATTGGCCTTTCTCGGATGATATAGAGTATCAATGTCGTAGTCCTTGAGTAACTCAAGCCATCTTCTCTACCTCAGATTCATGTCCTTCTACTTGAAAATATATTGAAGGCTCTTATGGTCTGTGAATATATCCACATGAACCCCATATAAATAGTGACGCCAAATTTTCAATGCTAATACCACTGCTGCAAGTTCTAAATCGTATGTTGGATAGTTCTTTTCATGATTCTTGAGTTGCCTAGAAGCATAAGCTATAACCTTGCCATGTTGCATTAATACACATCCAAGCCCGATTCTTGAAGCATCATAATACACCACAAATCCATTTATACCCTATGGTAGAGTCAGCACCGGTGCCATAATCAATCTTGCTGTCAACTCCTGGAAACTCTTTTCACAAGCATCTGACCATTGGAACTTAATTGCCTTTTGCGTCAATTTAGTCAATGGAGAGGCAAGAGTAGAAAACCCCTCCACAAACTTTCTGTAATATCCAGCTAAGCCTAAGAAACTACGAATCTCTGTTGGAGTTGTAGGCCTCGGCCAATTCTTCACAACTGAAATTTTCTGAGGATCAACCTTAATTCCCTCACTAGAGACTACATGACCCAAGAATAAGACTGATTCAAGCCAAAATTCACACTTGGAAAACTTTGCATATAACTAGTGCTGATGTAGGGTTTGCAGAACTACCCTGAGATGATCGGCATGGTCTTTTCAACTTCATGAATATACAAAAATATCTTCATTAAACACTATCACAAAAGAGCCAAGGAATGGCTTAAAAACTCAATTCATAAGATCTATGAAGGCTGTTGGGGCATTTGTTAGCCCAAACGACATCACTAGAAACTCAAAATGCCCATACCGGGTCCTAAAAGCTATTTTCAGAACATCCTACTCCCTGATCTTCAATTGGTGATACCCGGATCGTAAATCAATTTTTGAGAAGTACCTGGAACCTTGCAATTGATCATACAAGTCATCTATCCTTAGCAGTGAGTACTTATTCTTGATTATGACCTTATTAAGCTGACGATAGTCAATACACATTCTCAGCGACCCATCTTTATTTCTTACAAAAAGGACCGGTGCGCCCCAAGGCGACACATTTGTCCAGATAAAACCCTTTTCTAACAAATCTCTCAATTGTTCCTTTAGCTCTTTCAATTCTATCGCTGCCATTCTGTAGGGTGGAATAGATATGAGATGTGTGTCTGGCATCACACCAATCCCAAAATCAATCTCCCTATCTGGTGGGACCATAAGGAGTTCGTCGGGAAAGACTCCCAGAAATTCATTCACAACAGGCACGAACTCAAGTGTAGGTGCCTCAGCATCAGTGTCTGTAACCCGGACCAAATCGTAAATATGTCCCTTATTGATCATCTTTGTGGCCTTAAGGTAGGAAATAAACCTACCCTTCGGAACTACATCATCACCCTTCCACTCAATAACTGGCTCATTTGGAAATTTGAACCGAACAGTCCTGGTTCGGCAATCAAGATTGGCAAAACAAGAATAAAGCCAATCCATCCCTATTATCACATCAAAATCGACCATTATCAATTCAATAAGATTGGCCATGATGTCCCGACCACGCAACGTGACAACACAATCCCTATAGAGCCGCACAGCCAAAAATAGACTCACCAACCGGAGTAGATACAGAAAACTGCTCATGAAGTTATTCCGGTTCTAGCCCAAATTCCATAGCAACATAAGGGGTGACATAAAGTAGAACCTGGATCAATAAGAGCATACACATCATGAGATTGGACAGTCAATATACTTGTGACAACATCTAGGGAGGCCTCTAAATTCTGGTGACCCCTCATAGCATAGAAATGGTCGGATCCTCCCGAACCGTGTGCTCTACCCCTAGCAGCACCATGCCTTGCGGGTGTTGGAGTGCCTCGAGTTAGAGGAGGCGCTATAGATGTAGTAGCTGCAGAATTGGCTGGTTGTGTTGGGCCCCTACCCGCACCCTGGCGGGACGAACGACAATCCCTCTGAATGTAACCCCTCAGTCCGCATCCGTAGCATATGGGCAAATCCATGTAGCATATTCCTAGGTTCATATTTCCATAATAAGGGCATGGGGGCCTCCTCTGCTGCTGGAATCTACCACCATGACGACCCTGCTAATAGGATCCCATGTTTCCCTGATTGGGCCTGAAACGGCTCCACCGTTGCTGCTGACTGGGCCCTGGTGGCGGTGCACTAGCTGAAGACTGAGCAAAGGACTGTGATGGTCCTGACGACCCTCCCCTGAAGGCTGACCTACCACCACCAAAAGAACCACCAAAGTTGCTCGCAGACCGGGCCTTATTACTACCCTATCGCTCCATTCTGTTCCTCAATTTGCGAGTCTCTATTTCTTAAGCGAATGCCACCATTTTTCCATAATTCATATCAGAATTCAAGGTTGCTTTAGCGGCCTCATTAATTACCAAGGGACTAAGTCCTGTACAAATCGGCGCACGCTAGCCTCCATAGTGGGCAACATATAAGTAGCATACTTAGACAGGTACGCGAATCTCATATGGTAATCCCACATACTCAGGCTACCTTACCTCAGGATCTCAAACTCTGCAGCATGGGCTGCCTTAGTCTCGGCAGGCAAGAAATGATCAATGAAAGCATCGGCAAACTCTCCCCATCTCGCCAGAGGGCTCCTTTCTTCACGGGACTCCTCCCATAATTCAATACCAAGAATATGCCACTTCTTTTAGGCGGTAGGAGGCTAATTCCACTGCCTTTGTCTCAGTAGCACGCATAACTCGGAGAGTCTTGTGCATCTCATCAATAAAGTCCTGGGGGTCCTTCTTTGGGTTAGTACCCGTGAACATTGGAGGATACAATTGGAGAAACCTGTTCACCCTGAAACTAGTAGAATCCCCTGGCTGACTGGAAGAAGTGGGTGAAACATTTGATCTCTGGGCCTGGGATGCCACTATATGAGCCAACATCTATATGGCTCCCCTAAGATCAACATCAGAAACACCAGAATCGGAAGATGGAACTGGAGGTGGATGGAATATCAGTTGGAGGGACTGTTGTACCCTCAGTAGGTGTAGGGATAGGTGCGGTCTGATCAGTTGTGGTAGAATCAGGTAGCATGGTAACTGGGGGAATATCCTCACCCCTCGGGTGCTTACCTGCATCATCAAATATAGGATCAACTGCCACTCCTGGGGTGACATTGGCTCTATGGCCAGTTCTTGCCTTCTTCTTAGGTGCATGTACTAAAAATTAGAGCAACTCAGGAGTTAAAGGAGGAACAATCTTACAACCAGCTTTATCGCACGATCAAGAACATGAAAGAAGGGTATTATTCCTAAATACCCATGTAGTATCCTAATTATAGATGTGGTCAACAACACACCGATAATAAGGACTCTACTAGACACGGCTCCGAGACATCCTAGGACACTTTAAAACTTTAGGCTCTAATAAAAAGTTTGTCACGCCCCAAAACCGAGGAGCGCGACCGGCGCTCGACTGAGTTAACCCGGTCGAGCAAGCCTATTAGATTTCCTTCTACCCAAACTCATTCATAAATAAAGAGAATATATATATATCTTCGTTAATCAAACCATAAAGTGATCATGTCTGCAATACCAATTTTTTACCATTAGTTACTTCATTTAAAGTCCCAATTTCACACACATATTTCATAAAATAGTAATACAAACACAACACAATGAGTTTGATTTCCCAGCACCAATATACAACCCACACTATGTCTACGGAGCCTCTATAGATAAAGAAGGGTACAATGATAATGCCGACAACAAGGCCCCGGCTATTCATCAAACAGAATACACAAAGTACAAAGGATTCATGACCCCAGGATGAAGTGGGGCTCACCAAGACAGCTGGGAAGAAGGTGCACGGCTATCACTGATCAATATCTCCTGTTGTGGAACCACCTGCATCCATTTAAAGATGCAGCGCCCCCGGAAAAAGGGACGTTAGCACTGTCTAATAGCACTAGTATGTATAACTAAACACCCTCTCAATAGAATGACAAATAATGCAAACTATATTACCATAATATCAATGGGAGCCTTAATGAACATCAAACCTCAATTTCGGATCAATGCCGTGTTCAAATTAATTTCCATATCTCACATTGGGAGATTTTTAGTATCGATATACCATTGTCCACAATACCATTATTCACAATATCAGTATCGTCGTACTCTCAGTACGGAGTCCGATCACGACCCGACATGCTAGGCTATATCATTAGAGACATCGACCAAATTACTCTCAATATCAATACCACCATCTTTAACATGGAGTCCGATCATGATCCGATCAGCTAGGTTATCAATTAGGGACATCGACCACAATCACCATTTCAATTACAATTTCCAGCACAATTACCACCATGTGTGTGGCGTGGTGTCCGATCGCGACCCGATCGGTTAGGCTGTCTTATTCGAGACATCAACCTTTTTGTATCAATCATCGCATTTTATACTTCTTTCACATCTTTTCATTTTATTGGCATTAGTGGCCACAATTATAAAATCATTCTTGGCACGTTGGCCGTATTTAATGTTTCATGCCCACATTTTTACTTTCTAACATCAACGTCATCAACAACAACAATAACATTTCAAATCAAGGCATGTAGTACATATGTGAAAAATTTAAGGATCTATGGCACATAGAGATTCTACACAAAATTTGGCATAATAGCCTTCGTTTGAACTTGACTTGAAGTCGAATATTTTTAATGCACAACCCATATTTTAACATATCCTCAATTGATAACATAACATAGATAAAGCATTTGGGATACTTGTGAACATATGTCTTTCAACCCAATCTTACTCGAAATAGCCAATTCTATAATGAACCACTCGGGACTTACACAATTTTCATGAATATTGTGGGATTCAATTCTAAGAGAAGAGTTTAGACAACATACCTCAATTGAGCTTTCGTAAACTCTAAAATATTCCGAAATTCTTCGCAACTTCAATCTATTTTAGAAATATAACAAATTGAACTAAAATTAGGAAGATGATCATGGTTCTAGCTCATTTGAGCATTTTATCAAGGACTAGGTATGCATAAGGTTTCAAGGTCTTTTCATGGAGGATTCCATCATCCCACAACCCAATCTTTACTATTTTTAGCTCAACAATCTTTCTACACTCTTTGTTAATACATGCATATAAAATAAACAACTCTCATGTCCCAAATATTATCTTGCTAATTACCCATTTCTAGAAAAGATTTAAAATTGAGGGTTAGGGTGTATAATCTTACCTCTAGGATGAAGACCTAGTGAGTTTCCCTTCTTAATCTCCCAAAATTTGAGCATGAATTGAAGAACAATTATTGAGAAACACCTTCTCACTCTAGGGCACTCTCTCTCACTCTAAAATGTCAGATTTTAGCTCAAAAATGGCCCAAAGCGTGTATTTAACGAAGTAGGGTCGGGTTTTAAAACCCCAAAAATGGAGCTCCGGAACAAGGTCTGCGATCGCATAATCGATATACGATCGCATAATCGATATGCGGACCGCATATTGGTAGCATAAGTTGGCCTCCAAAACTGGGCGTGACTGACCTGGTCTGCGGTCATTATGCGGCCCGCATACCTGTTCTGCGGTCGCATAATGCACCGCAGAATTGGTCTGCGGTCGCATAATGCGCCGCAAACCTGGTCTCCAAACCTCCCCTTTTTTGTCTCACTCTGCGACCATTAAGCGGTCCGCATAGTAATTTTGAGACCGTATAGTGGGCCGCAGAAATGTCTTCTATTGCCGAAACGTTTCCTTTACTCTCTGGTGCATTGTTCAACCCAAAAAGTCCGAGTACAATCCTCAAACACGTAAGCCTAGTCTGGCACCATAAAATATTAATTTTTTTCCTTTGCAAAATTTTACGGGGCCTTACAAAACGTTTCTTTTTTGTTTCATTGAATTTTCCCCCCCTTTATCTTATTTGTCAAATATGTGTATTCTTCTTGTAGAGCAGATTATATTTGGGGATTGGGTTTGATTTTGATAGAAAGGAATTTTTTTAATAGCATAACTGCTCAATGGGGGGAGAACATATTGTATTAGGGATTGGGTTTGACTTTGAAACAGAGCATATTGTTATACAGAACGGTTGTTGCTTCTTACTAGATTTTGCTAAATTGGCGAATTTCTTTAAACACAACTTCCATAACAGTTGTGGGTTGACTATAGATTTTAAATAGTTTTAATGTTGCTACATTTAGGTGCTCTGTATTGTCTGGCGATGATATTTTACCATAGAGGTTGTGTATTTTATAGAGAGAAGTTGTTGAAATAGAAAATAATGCCTTTAGAGAATAAATAAATAAAGAACAGAGCATCTTTAGTATTCATATTAAGATTAGATTTTAAAGGTAGTATATTGTAATCTTTTTTTGATTAACAACCACAACTATAAGAGCACAAAGGTAGAATAGATCTTCTTTTCAATTCTACTGATATGTAGCCTATTAATAAGGTGGTTATGAAAATGTGTTCTCATTTATCAAGAGTACAAGAAATTTGACACATTTATTCATCATTTATTATAAGGGTAGTAAGGTTGTTTACTTGGATTATAGGCCAGTAGAATGTTGTGTGTGAGAAACTATTTAAATAAACTCTAAAAATGATCCTTATATGTGGAAAGGTAAACTGTATGCAGAGCACTCCAGTAAATATCATTGTAGGTTCTCATATATGGATTGAGGATCAATCAATTGCTTGGATTGATGGACAAGTGTCACAGATTAATGGACATGATGTTCAGGTCTAGACATCAAATGGGAGGATGGTATGTCTTAGCTCTTTTACACGGAACATTATCTTATTCTTGAAGTTTCAGTTTACTTATTTGTCTTCCCATAGCAATTTCAGTGTGTATTTTGGAATCCATTTAAGGAGATACTTAACTGACAAGCTGATTTTCTGAGTGGCTTAGACGAATCTCGAGTCGGAATTCCTCTATCAAAACTGCAAATGAATGTCTTCTGGATTATGAACTTCACTGTATTATTCAAATACTTGCCAGTGCACAGAATCTTATTCCTGAGTATCGCGACATTGTTTGTTTTAGAATTTAAGCATTATCTTGCTTAGTAGTATAACTTTGCATAGTTTGTGAGTTTAAGAGTGTATGTCGCTTCCACATTAGCTTAGAAGTTATATTGTACTTCCCTGACAAGGGGAGTGCGAGGAGTATTGACATATATTTGAACTGTCTTTGCACTATATCCTTTCTTTCCACTTATTCTGGGGGAGTTTTGAACCAATATTTTGACATGCGTGCTGTCTCAGCATCTGATGACTTTGTCTCAGCATCTGATGACTTTCTAGTGTAAGGCAGAAACATCATTGCGCTGATTTACATCAATTTGCTCTTTTTCTTTTGTCTTTTTTGTTTAAGAATGCCTTAATAAAGGGCAGTCTGGTTTCCTCTTAAATTGGGTTAACACAAATTTCAATGCAAGAAACACACATCTAAATTGGCGACGTCTTGGCTCGTAACAGTTTACATATATTTCACTTTTCAATTCATCTAGGTTACAACAAATTATCAAAAATATATCCCAAAGATGAAGATGCTCCCGCTGGTGGAGTCGATGATATGACCAAGTTATCATATTTGCATGAGCTTAGCGTCTTGCAGTATTTGGTTACAAGATATCAACTCAATGAAATCTATGTAAGTTTTGCTTCCATATTCTGTAGATTGGTGAGAATGAATTGATGCATCTAAGGGTGGTTCAATCATAATTTTGTATAATAATGTAATTGAAAAGTTGATATGTTATATGGTATGTTTCTATACATTTGACGTATGCTAGAAGTTGCATACGTGTGCTAATACCATTAATATTATACTATGTGATTAATGAAATTGTTGCATTGCACATGTGATTTTTTTCCATGACATTAAGGTTTATGAATTTAAATAAAAATATAGTCATCGAGACAAGTGAATTTATAAGAAATAATGAATTTTCATACCTAATATCAACTAGAGTTGTCATAATCTGGCTCCATGAACAGAGAACTGATGAAATAATGGACCTCAAAGCAGAACCAAAAGGTGAGTTGTAAAGGGAAGCTTGGTATATGAACAAGTAATCACTGGTTCTTCATTGAGACTTGATTTAAAGTTATTATAGACCCTTTCCCAAAACTTTCAATATGCTTTTTGTATAACAATCGCTTGTCCCCATTATATGTAGAATTGCATGAAGCTCTATATTGGATTTGCTTCCCAGAATATGACATTTCGTTGTGCAGGTTTTAGTATGACTAGGATTGTGTGATTTGTAACTATCATCAGTCTTCTGATCATTGTCCCCGAACATAGGAAATATAATACGTCATTTTTCTGCTACAATATTGCCTACTGTTATGTCATCTGATGATTGTATTATTTTACTATGGTGATCAGTTTAGCCTTTAATGAATCTGATCTTCTTCATTAATTGTTTGTTCTTTGTTAGTATACTTACATAAACTTATTATTTTAACAGATCAAAAACTTGAAGTTCGAAGAACCTATTCTTGAAGAAAGTGCATAGCAAGTCGAAGAACAAGAGAATTTTGTTATATTAAGGATGCTATGAAGGCACTGTCTTATGTACATATGGTGCACTTTTATTTTTTCCCTTTTTAGGAATTGTTAAAAAATGATGTTATACTATTTGGATTGCTTTCTAGTAATGTATTGCTTAGTTCTTTGTATTAACAAATATCAATTATTTGGTTTATTTTAAAATGTTTCTGGTGTGTGTATGAAACCATATAAAATAAGTATTACTATTTGTGAAATATAAATTTTCGTAATTGTATTTATTAAAATTTCAAATTCGCGAAGGAAATGTGATCATCGTAACTCTTTAACAACATGTTTCTCAAAAAGTTTATTAGGCATTAACGAATGGAAATTTGATTGTTAAATGTAATTTTACAATTAACGAAGGGACTTTTTGTGATGGCCCAAAATATCATCTTTAAATTTAATAAGTAATAATGTTTTCTAAGACCTCGAAAAGTACCATTTATCATTCCTCGACTTACATGCGCAGTCCGTATAATTTTTCGAAAAGTTTTTATGTGAAAAATGGATTAAAATGTGAAATAGTGCTTTAAAAACTCAACTGAGTTGGCTTTAGTCAACATTTTGAGCAAATGGACCAGGATCAGTGTTTTGATAATTCCGGTAGGTCTGTATCGTGATTTGGGACTTGGGCATATGCTTGGAATCGAATTTCGAGGTCCCTACCTCGAGATATGGAATTTTGATGAAAAATTAAAAGCTTGAAAGCTTAATGATTTTTAAGAAATTACTGATGTTGGATTTATTGATCTCGGGTCTGTATTTTAGTTCTGGAACCCGTTATAGGTCCACTATAATATTTATGACTTGTCTGTCGAATTTGTTGAGAATCGGAGTTGATTTGACGTGATTCAGATGTTCGGTTGTAAACATATAAGTTTTAAAGTTTTCTTAAAAACTTCCTTTGATTTAGTGTCTGATTCATAGTTCTTGTTGTTATTTTGGCGATTTGATCATGCGAGCAAGTTCGTATGATGTTTTAGGACTTGGGTGCATGTTTGGTTTGGATCCCCGAGGGCTCGGGTTGGTTTCGGGTGGTTAACAGATCATATTTGGACTTGGGAAAAACTACAGAAATCTGCTTCTGGTATCCTTCTTCGCGTTCGCGAAGAAGAAACTAGAGGCAGATGAAAATTACTCTTTGCGTTCGCGAAGAGGGGGCCGCGTTCGCGAAGGCTTGAGGTGCGAAGCTTCGTGTTCGCGATCGAAGCCTTGCGTTTGCGAAGGGAAAGAGGCTTTCCGGGAAAACTACCCTTCGCGAACGCGAAGGGCATCTCGCGTTCACGAAGGCCAAGCCAAGCAAGCATCGCGTTCACGAGGTAGCCCTCGCGTTCGCGAAGAGTAAAATTGGACAACACAAATTTGTGCTTCGCGAACGCAAGGCACTGACAGCGTTCGCGAAGGGTAAAAATCCCAGAAACAGAACTTAAGTTCTGGAAATGGAGTTTCGACCCATTTTCAACTCTTTTCTATTTTTGAGCTCGGGTAAGGCGATTTTTGAGCGATTTTTACGGAAAAACATTGGGGTAAGTGTTCCTTATCCTATATTGATTATAATTCATGATTTCATACTCATTTATATCATGAATCCGTAAATTTATGGAAGAAAAATCAGATTTTTATAAAATCTTCCAAAAACGAAAATTTAAGATTTGAAGGTCCATTTGAATCGGAATTGGATAATTTTTTTATGGTTTGACTCGTCTTGGAATGGGTGTTCGGATTTCGTAAGTTTTTTCGAGATTTGAAACGCGGGTCCCACTGTCGAATATTTTAATGAATTTTAAATTTTTATCCGGAAAATTTATAAATTCATATGGAATTAATTCCTATGATTAGTATTGAATATATCGAATTGTTTGTGAATATATTTGAAATTTTTGGAGTCAAATTTAAAAGGAAAAGTTTTGGTTGAATAATTGATCGGAATTTGCAAAGCGAGGTAAGTGCCGTGGTTAACCTTGACTTGAGGGAATAGAACCCTTAAATTATTTGTTATGTGAATTGCATGTGAACGACGTATAGGCGAGGTGACGAGTGTCTATACGTCGTCGAATTAATTGTTTGCATGTTTACTTGAAAAATCATAAATTATTTTAAATCATGAATTAATTATTGTAACAATTGTTTCTCTCCTATTCTTTGTCAAATATTAATTCTTGAATTCCTGCATTAATTGTTACATGCTATTTGAATCATGTGCCTTAATTGTCATTTGACATTTAGCATATTAAATATTAAATTGCACATTTTCTCTCTGAATTCTATAATAATTTGCTATTTGCCTTTGTTTGTTTCGTAATTAAATCATAATTATTGTATGCTTGTTGTCTTATAATTTTATATTAATTGTTGTAGTTATTGGAGAAATTCTTCTATAAGAATTGGTAAATGAATATGTTGGAGGAGCGGGTTGCACGCCGCAACAGGATTGATTATATTGAATATATTGGAGGAACGAGTTGCACGCCGCAACACAATTAATTATAATGAATATATTAGAGGATCGGGTTGCACGCCGCAACAGACTTATTAAAAGTCCATATTGGAGGATCGGGTTGCACGCCGTAACAGACTTATTAAAAGTCCATATTGGAGGATCGGGTTGCACGCCGCAACAGACTTATTAAAAGTCCAAATATAAAGATCGGGTTACACGCCACAACAGACTTATTTAAAAGTCGACATATATATATATTGGGGGATCGGGTTGCATGCCTCTAGAGACTTGATTAAAATAAATATATTGTGAGAGCGGGTTGCGCGCTGCAAAAGAACTGAATGTGAATATATTGTGAGAGCGGGTTGCACGTTGTAACAGAACTGAATGTGAATATATTGTGAGAGCGGGTTGCACGCTGCAACAGAATTGATAGAAATTATAATTGGTTATAACTGCTGAGTTGGCTTCAATTATTATAAATGAGTTACCTGATTTATTTCTATTATTGTTGTTATTACTAATATTGCGTACAGGTTAATGTAAGTGAACCGCCTTAGCCTCGTCACTACTTCGTCGAGGTTAGACTCAACACTTACCAGTACATGGGGTCGGTTGTACTGATACTACGCTCTGCACTTCTTGTGCAGATTTCAGAGTTGGTTTCAGCGGCGTGCCATAGACTTGCTCGGATTTCAGCTACTCGGAGGAGACTTGAGGTATAACCGCATGACGTTCGCAGTTCTGAAGTCCCCGTCTATTTTACTTTAGCTATTTGTTTATTTCCAGATAGCTTCATTTTATTCAGACCGTTATTTGTATTATTCTAGAAGCTCGTGCACTTGTGACACCAATCCTGGGATAGTATTTAGACACCGTTGTTGTTTTATAGACTATTCACTATATTTCAAACTTTGTTTCCGCATTTATTTCTTTGATTATTAATAATTTAAAAATTGTTTAAAAATAATTGTTTAATATTATTCTAACGTTGGCTTGCCTAGCAAGTGAAATGTTAGGCGCCATCACGGTCCAAAGGTAAAAATTTCGGGTCGTAACACTTTTGGTCGCTAAAAGCACGTGTAAGGACTAAATTAGCTGTTGTAATTGAAGACATTTAACAACTGGTGACAAATTAACGAGGAAAAAATCCTGTTGCTAAAAATGATGTATAACGACTGGAAATTATGCCATCGTCAAAGGGTCTTTAATGGCTGGATTAAAAATCGGTCGTTAACTTTTAACATCGGGGATTTTAACGACCGGTGACGATCGGATTTTTCTCGGTTGTTATTGACTTATAGAGACCGGATTTGAACTTTTAATGACCAAGTTTCTCCTCGCTAAAGGCCAATATTCTTGTAGTTATTACATTGCATGAGGCTAAGTACTTCCTCCATTATTGCATAAGGCTAAACGTTGCCTTCCTTTGCATGAGACTAAGCACTGTCTCCATTAAATTACATGTGGCTAAGCACTGCCTCCATTATTGCATAAGGCTAAATGCTTCCTTCCTTTGCATTAGACTAACCATTGTCTCCATTACATTGCATGAGGCTAAGCACTGCCTCTATTATTGCATAAGGCTAAATGTTGTCTTCTTTTACATGAGACTAAGAACTGCCTCCATTATTGCATAAGACTAAACATTGCCTTCATTTGCATGAGACTAAGCACTGTCTCAATTACATTGCATGAGGATAAGCACTGCCTCCATTATATCATAAGGCTAAATGTTGCCTTCGTTTGCATGAGACTAAACATTGTCTCCATTACATTGCATGAGGCTAAGCACTGCCTCAATTATTGCATAAGGCTAAATGCTGTCTTCCTTTGCATGAAACTAAGCACTTTCTCCATTACATTGCATAGGGCTAAGCACTGCCCTCATTATTGCATAAGGCTAAACACTGCATTTCTTTGCATGAGACTCAGCACTATCTCTATTACATTGCATATGTCTAAGCATGTCACTTATCATCAATTATAGGGTCAACTGTCACTCCTGGTGTGACATTGGCTATTTGGCCAGTTCTTGCCTTCTTCTTAGGTGCCATGTACTGAAAATTAGAGAAACGCAGGAGTTAAAGGAGGAACAATCTTACGACCAGCTTTATCGCACGATCAAGAACATGAAAGAAGGGTATTATTCCTAAATGCCGATGTAGCATCCTAATTATAGATGTGGTCTACAATACACCGATAACAAAGACTCTACTACATAAGGCTCCGAGACATCCTAGGACACTTTAAAACCTTAGGCTCTGATACCAAGTTTGTCACGCCCCAAAATCGAGGAACGCCGGTTGAGCCCGACCGAGCAAGCCTGTTATATTCCTTTTACCCAATAAAGTGGTCATGTCTACAATTACCAATTTCTTACCATAAGTTTCATCATTTTTAAGGTCTCAAATTGACAAGTAATACAACCACAACATAGCATAATTTGTCTTTCCCAGCACCAATACACAACCCACACTATGTCTACTAAGCCTCTATAGATAAAGAAGAGTACAATGATAATGCTGACAACAAGGTACCGACTATACCTCAAACAGAATACACAAAGAACAAAAGATACATGACCCCGGGATGAAGTGGGGCTCACCAAGTCAGCTGGGAAGAAGGTGTACTGCTATCACTGATCAATCTCTCCTGCTGTGGAACCACCTGCATCCATTTAAAGATGCATCACCCCCGACAAAAGGGACGTTAGTACCTTCGAATAGTACTAGTATGAAAACCAAACACCAATTTAAGAATTTAGAAATACAATATGAATATGATGACTCAGAGCGGCAATAAAATAATATCAATAACCATTTAAACCAGAGCAAGCTTATTAAGAGCTATAAATAACATTTATAGGATTTAGGATGAGATCCTCTGTAACCTTCACACAAAGCGGCCCCACCGCCTCACCCGATGTATACAGGTGGAGGTATAAGGACAATATCACAACTATACTTCAAGCGGCCCTGCCGCCTCACCCCAATGTATGCGGGTGGATGTATAACCACAGTACCAAGAATTTACACAAAGCGGCTATGCCACCTCACCCCAATGTATGCGGGTGGAAATACATCAATGATAGCAATACCAACACAAAGCGGTCGTGCTGCCTCACCCCAGTGTATGCTGGTGGAATGCCTCAACGATACCAATAACAACACAAAGCGATTGTGCCGCCTCACCCCAATGTATGCGGGTGGAGGTGCAATCCCGCGATACCATAATTCCTATGCAAAGCGGTGATGCCGCCTCACCCCAATATATGCGGGTGGAGATGTATCACAATCCCAATATCTACACAAACTTGGCATAACAACTTTCACATAATTCACGACATGAAATTTATAACATGTGCATTCACAATCCTTAGTTTGGAACACATCCTCAATTTATAATGCAATATGATAAGAGCATTTGAAACACAAATTGAAGATATATCTTTATCACAAAAGTTATCTGTATACTCGATTTATAATCCACATCTTGGAACTTACAAGGATAATGGGAATTCCAATTCTTAAAGAAGGGTGTAGACAACATACCTCACTTGAGCTTCCTTACACTCTAAATGTTCCAGAATTCTTATCAACTTCAATCTATTTTAGAAATATAACAAATTAAATCAAAATTAGGAAGATGCTCATGGTTCTAGCTCATTTGAGCCTTTTATCAAACACTAAGTGTCGATTAAGGTTCAATGTCCTTTTATGGAGGATTCCATCATCCACAACCCAACCTTTACCAATTTTATCTCAACAATCTTTCTACACCCTTTCATAACACATGCATGTAAAATAACCAACCCTCTTGCCCAGAAATTATCTTGCTTATTATCCATTTCTACACAAAATTTGAAATTGACGGTTAGGGTGTAGAATCTTACCTCTAGGATGAAGACCAAGTGAGTTTCCCTTCTTAATCTTCCAAAACTTGGGCAATAATTGAAGAACAATTATTGGAGAACACCTTCTCACTCTAGGGCACCCTCTCTCACTCTAAAATGTCAGATAATAACTCAAATATGACCCAAAGAGTTTATTTATTGAAATAGGATCGGGTTTTAAAAACCTAAAAATGGAGCTCCAGGACGGTTCTGCGGTCGCAATAACGGATATGCGGACCGTACATCGGTCGCATAATTGCTGACAAAATGATCAAAAATCTGTTCATGTATGTGGTCACTATGCGGTCCGCATAGTCGACCGCATAGTTGCTTCCAGAATGGCTCTCTTATGCTCACTTCTGCGGCCATTATGCGGCCCGAAGAGTGATTATGCGGTCGCATAATGGACCGCATAAACGCGCTTTTCTGCCAAATATTTTCCTTTACTTTCTGGTGCATTGTTCAACCCAAAATGTCTGAACCGCGGCTCGCAAGCTCACCGCAAAGAATTTCTACAATCCTCAAACACATAAGCCTAGTCCGGCATCATGAAATATTATTTTCTTTGAAAACTTTATCGGGATTTACACTTAAGTACTTCAAAATTTTTCGGGGTGTTACAAAGCACTACCCTCATCATTGTATAAGTCTAAACGCTACCATCCTTTGCATGAGACTAAGCACTATCTACATTACATTGCATAGGGCTAAGCACTACCCTCATCATTACACAAGGTTAACGCTACCTTTCTTTGCATGAGACTAAGCATTGTCTCCATGACATTTCATTAGGCTAAGGGCTGCCTTGTATCATTCTCTCATACGACTAAGCATCACCTGTTCCATCTATCAAGCAATCCATATCAATGCATCTGTGCATTTCATTGGTTGAGATATCACCACATTATCCGAAAACATCATAGCCCGGCACCATGAAACATTAGTTTCTTTGAAAACTTTACTGGGCTTTACACTTAAGTACTTCAAAATTTTTCGGGATGTTACATTCTCCCCCGCTTAGAATCATTCATCCTCAAATGATGATAAAAATCTGTCATTAGCATCTTATGCAACTTAGTTTATTTTATACCACAAACTAGCAGCCCCAAATTTGACTAATTCCCTAAATTTCCAAACATTTCGCTACAGTTTCCTTTTTATTTAGGCCTATCCACCTGTCAAAGAGCCCCAGAAACACTTCCTAACAATATATACATATTCCAACGACATAACATAATACAAAACAACACCAAGTGTGGCCTCATAAGCAATATATTTCCAGAAGGGAACACCCTTAATGCCAATTGTTCAAATGATACAAAATTCATAAAAGGTAAGTCTTATAATTTCTCCTAGATCACTACTTTATAAATACATGGTCATTCAAACAAATAAGGATACTTTTTCTTAATTTCTTCCTCGGCCTCCCAAGTAGCCTCTTCAACCTGTTGGTTTCGCCACAACACTTTCACGGAGGCAATTTCTTTATTTCTCAATTTTTGAACTTGCCGATCAATAATAGAAATCGGAATCTCTTTGTAAGTCAATTTCTCATTTACCTCAATAGTCTCAAACGGAGCAATGAGTGTCGGATCTCTAACTCCTTTCTTCAACATAGACACATGAAACACTAGGTGTACTAATGACATCTCAGGTGGTAGTTCAAGCTTGTATGCCATCTCACTGATTCTCTGAATAATTTTGTAAGGGCCGACATACCTCGTACTCAATTTCCCTTTCTTACCAAATCGCATTACACCCTTTATGGGGGAAACTTTCAAGAATACCCAATCATCTTCTTTGAACTCTAAATCCCTACGACGAATATCCGAATAGGATTTCTAACGACTCTGAGCAGTCTTCAACCGCTCCTTAATGATTTTAACTTTTTCCATAGCCTGATGCACAAGGTCTGGCCCTATCAAATCTGCTTCCCCAATTTTGAACCACCCAATGGGAGATCTACATCTCCTACCATATAAAGTCTCGAACGGTGACATTTGAATGCTAGCATGATAGCTATTGTTATATGCAAATTCTATGAGTGGTAAATGATCATCCTAGCTACCTTTGAAGTCTATAACACAAGCATGCAACATATCCTCAAGCGTCTGAATAGTCTGCTCTGCCTGCCCGTCAATATGCGGGTGAAAGGTTGTACTAAGATCCACCTGAGTACCCAAACCTTGCTGAAATGTCTTCCAAAAATTAGCAGTGAATTGTGCTACCCGATCAGAAATAATGGAAACTGGGGTGCCATGCAACCTGACTATTTCTTTGATATACAACTGGCATACTGCTCCGCTGTGTCGGTAGACTTAACCGGCAAAAAGTGTGTTGATTTCGTGAGTGAATCCACAATCGCCCAAATCGAATCAAACTTGCATGGAGTGCGCGGTAATCCTACCACAACGTCCATGTTAATCATTTCCCACTACCACATTGGAATTTCTATGTTTTGTGCCAACCCACCGGGCCTTTGGTGTTCGGCCTTCACTTGCTGACAATTCGGACATCTTGCCACAAAGTCCGCCACATTCCTCTTCATATCATTCCACCAATAGACTTCTTTAAGATCGTGATACATTTTCATAGAACGTGGGTGCACGGAATACCTAGAAGTGTGAGCTTCAGTCATAATTCTTTCCCGGAGTTCATCCACATTTGGAACACATAGTCGCCCTTGGTACCTTAGTGTACCATCATCCATGCCAAGAAAAAGGCCATGGTCTTATGTTTATGAATCCCCTCCTTCAATTGCACCAACAATGGGTCGTTGGATTGCTTCTCTTTGACTTCCACGACAAGTGATGATTAAACCCTATTTTGCACAATTACCCCTCCTTTACTAGAATCCGCAAGACGAACTCCCAAACTAGCCAATCGGTGAACTTCCTTAGCCAAGGAACTTTGATATGCCTTAAAGTGAGCCAAACTACCCATTGATTTCCGGCTAAGATCATCTGCCACAACATTGACCTTTCCCGGATGATATAGAATATCAATGTCGTAGTCCTTAAGTAACTCAAGCCATCTTCTCTGCCTCGAATTCATTTCCTTCTACTTGAAAATATATTGAAGGCTCTTATGGTCCGTGAATATATCCACATGGACCCCATATAAATAGTCACGCCAAATTTTCAATGCAAATACCATTGTCGCAAGTTCTAAATCATATGTTGGATAGTTCTTTTTTATGATTCTTAAGATCCCTAGAAGCATAAGCTATAACCTTGCCATGTTGCATTAATACACATCCAAGCCCGATTCTTGAAGCATCACAATATACCCACAAGCATCTGACCATTGGAACTTAATTGCCTTCTGCGTCAATTTAGTCAATGGAGAGGCAAGAGTAGAAAATCCCTCCATAAACTTTCTGTAATATCCAGCTAAGCCTAAGAAACTGCGAATCTCTGATGGAGTTGTAGGCCTCGGCCAATTCTTCACAACTGAAATTTTCTGAGGATCAACCTTAATTCCCTCACTAGAGACTACATGACCCAAGAATATGACCGATTCAAGCCAAAATTCACACTTTGAAAACTTTGCATATAACTGGTGCTGATGTAGTGTCAGCAGAACTACCCTGAGATGATCGGCATGGTCCTCTCGATTGCGTGAATATACAAGAATATCGTCAATAAACATTATCACAAAAGAATTGAGGAATGGCTTGAAAACGCGATTCATAAGATCCATGAAGGCTGCTAGGGCATTTGTTAGCCCAACAGACATTACCAGAAATTCAAAATGCCCATACCGGTTTCTAAAAGCTGTTTTCGGAATATCCTGCTCCCTGATCTTCAATTGGTGATACCCGGATCTTAAATCAATCTTGGAGAAGTACTTGGCACCTTGGAATTGAATAAACAAATCATCTATCCTTGGCAATGGGTACTTATTCTTGATTGTGACCTTATTAAGTTGCCGATAGTCAATACACATTCTCAGTGACCCATCTTTTTTTCTTACAAAAAGGACTGGTGCACCCCAAAGCGACACACTTGGCCGGAAAAAACCCTTTTCTAACAAATCTCTCAATTGTTCCTTTAGCTCCTTCAATTCTGTTGGTGCCATTTTGTAGGGTGGAATAGATATAGGATGCGTGTCTGGTATCACATCAATCCAAAAATCAATCTCCCTGTCTGGTGGGATCCCAGGGAGTTTATCCGGAAATACTCCCGAAAATTCATGCGCAACGGGCACTGACTCAAGTGTAGGTGCCTCAGCATCGGTGTCCGTAACCCGGACCAAATGGTAAATACATCCCTTTTTGATCATCTTTGTGGCCTTAAGGTAGGAAATAAACCTACCCTTTGGCGCCACATCATCACCCTTACAATCAATAACTGGCTCATATGTAAATGCGAACCTAACAGTTCTGGTTCGGCAATCAAGCTTGGCAAAACATGAATAAAGCAAATCCATCCCCATTATCACATCAAAATCGACCATTCTAAATTCAATAAGATCGGCCACGGTGTCTCGACCATACAATGTGACAACACAATTCCTATAAACTCGTGCGGCCAAAATAGACTCACAAATCGAGGTAGATACAGAGAACGGCTTATAAAGCTATTTTGGTTCTATCCCAAATTCCATAGTAACATAAGGTGTGACATATGACAAAGTGGAACTGGGATCAATAAGAGCATATACATCATGAGATTGGATAATCAATATACCTGTGACAACATCTTGAGAAGCCTCTGATTCCCGATGTCTCCGCATAGCATAAAATCTGCTGGGTCCTCCCGAATTCTGTGCACCACCCCTAGATGCACCATGCCCTGCGGGTGCTGGGGTGCCTCGAGCTGGAGGTGTTGTGGATGTAGTAGCTACAGAATTAGGTGGTTGTGCCGCACCTCTACCCATATTTTGGCGGGACGAGCGGCAATCTCTCTGAATATAACCCCTCAAACCACACCCATAGCATACTGGTAGGTCCATAAAACAGGACCCAAAGTGCATCCTTCCACACTTAGGGCATGCAAGTCTCCGTTGTTGAAACCTTCTTTCGGGCTGACCCTGCTGGTGGGGTCCCCTGTTGCCCTGACTGGTCCAGATGACTACGCACCCATCAAAGACTGGGCAAATGATTGGGATAGTCCTAATGACGCTCCCCTGAATGCCGACCTACAACCACCACCACCGGAAGAACCACCAAAGTTACCCGCGGACCAGGCCTTGCTGCTACTCTAACGCTCCATTCTATTCTTCAATTTGCGGGTCTCTGTGGCTTGAGAAAATTCCACCATCCTACCATAGTTCATATCGGAATTCAAGGTAGCTGTATAGGTTTCATTGATAACCAAGGGGCTAAGGCCCTGTACAAACCGGCGCACTCTAGCCTCCATAGTGGGCAATATGTGAATAGCATACTTGGACAGGCACGCAAACTCCATATGGTACTCACATACATTTATACTACCCTGCTTCAGGCTTTCAAACTCAGTGGCACGAGCTGCCTTAGTTTCGACAGGCAAGAAATGATCCATAAAGGCATCTGTGAACTCACCCCACCTTGTCGGAGGGCTTCCCTCCTCACGGGATTCCTCCCACAACTCAAACCAAGAATAGGCCACCCCTTTCAGGCGGTAGGAGGCCAACTCTACTCTCTCTGTCTCTGTAGCAAGCATAACCCGCAGAGTTTTGTTCATCTCATCAATGAAGTCCTGGGGGTCCTCCTCGGGATCAGTACCCATAAACACTGGAGGATCTAACTGAAGAAACATATTCACCCTAGAATTAGCAGATTCCCCTGGATGACTGGATGAATTAGGCCCAACACACTATCTCTGGGTTAACATTTATATGGCTCCCCTAATATCAATATCAGACACACCCGAATCAGAAGCTGGAGCTGGAGGTGGAACTAGAATATCAGTTGGAGGAACCATTGCACCTACTCTAGGAGTAGGGACAGATGCGGTCTGATCAGTTGTAGTAGAGTCATGCAGTGTAGTAACTGGAGGAATATTCTCACTCCTCGGGTGCTCACCTGCATCATCAATTATAGGGTCAACTGTCACTCCTAGGGTGACATTGGCTCTTTGGCCAGTTCTTTCCTTCTTCTTAGGTGCCATGTACTGATAATTAGAGCAACACAGGAGTTAAAGGAGGAACAACCTTACGACCAGCTTTATCACACGATCAAGAACATGAAAGAAGGGTATTATTCCTAAATGCAGATGTAGCATCCTAATTATAGATGTGGTCGACAATAAATCGATAACAAGGACTCTACTAGACACGGCTCCGAGACATTCTAAGACACTTTAAAACCTTAGGCTCTGATACCAAGTTTGTCACGCCCCAAAATCGAGGAGCGCGACCGTGCTCAACCGAATGAACCCGACCAAGCAAGCCTGTTAGATTCCTTCTACCCAAACACATTCATGAATAAAGAGAATATAGGTTTTTCTTAATTAAACAATAAAGTGGTCATATCTGCAATTACCAATCTCTTACCATAAGTTTCATTATTTTTAAGATCTCAAATGGACAAGTAATACAACCACAACATAGCATAATTTGTCTTTCCCAGCACCAATACACAACCCACACTATGTCTACTAAGACTTTATAGATAAAGAAGAGTACAATGATATTGCCGGCAACAAGGCCCCGGCTATACCTCAAACAGAATACACAAAGAACAAAAGATACATGACCCCAGGATGAAGTGGGGCTCACCAAGTCAGCTGGGAAGAAGGTGTACTGCTATCACTGATCAATCTCTCCTGCTGTAGAACCACCTGCATCCATTTAAAGATGCATCACCCCCGACAAAAGGGACGTTAGTACCTTCGAATAGTACTAGTATGAAAACCAAACACCAATTTAAGAATTTAGAAATACAATATGAATATGATGACTCAGAGTGGCAATAGAATAATATAAATAACCGTTTAAACCATAGCAAGCTTATTAAGACCTATCAATAACATTTATAGGATTTAGGATGAGATCCTCTGTAACCTTCACACAAAGCGGCCCCGCCGCCTCACCCGATGTATACAAGTGGAGGTGTAAGCACAATATCACAACTCTACTTCAAGCTGCCCTGCAGCCTCACCCCAATGTATGCGGTTGGATGTATAAACACAGTACCAAGAATTTACATAAAGCGGCTATGCCACCTCACCCCAATGTATGCGGTTGGAAATGCATCAACGATATATATACCAACACAAAGCGGTTGTGCCGCCTCACCCCAATGTATGCGGGCGGAATTCCTCAACAATACCAATACCAACACAAACGGTTGTGCTGCCTCACCCCAATGTATGCGGGTGGAGGTGCAGTCCCACAATACCATAATCCCTACGCAAAGCGGTCATGCTGCCTCACGCCAATATATGCTGGTTGAGAGGTATCACAATCCCAATCTCTACACAAACTTGGCATAACAACTTTCACATAATTCACGACTTGAAATTTATAACATGTGGATACACAATCCATAGTTTGGAACACATCCTCAATTTATAATGCAATATGATAAGAGCATTTGAAACACGAATTGAACATATATCTTTATCACAAAACTTATCCGTATACTCGATTTATAATCCATATCTTGGAACTTATAAGGATAATGGAAATTCCAATTCTTAAAGAAGGGTGTAGCCAACATACCTCACTTGAGCTTCCTTACACTCTAAATGTTCCGGAATTCTTATCAACTTCAATCTATTTTAGAAATATAACAAATTAAATCAAAATTAGGAAGATGCTCATGGTTCTAGCTCATTTGAGCCTTTTATCAAACACTAAGTGTGGATTAAGGTTCAAGGTCCTTTTATGGAGGATTCCATCATCCCACAACCCAACCTTTACCATTTTTAGCTCAACAATCTTTCTACACCCTTTGATAACACATGCATGTAAAATAACCAACCCTCTTGCCCAGAAATTATCTTGCTTATTATCCATTTCTACTCAAAATTCGAAATTGAGGGTTAGGGTGTAGATTCTTACATCTAGGATGAAGATCAAGTGAGTTTCCTTCTTAATCTTCCAAAACTTGGGCAAGAATTGAAGAACAATTATTGGAGAACACATTCTCACTCTAGAGCACCCTCTCTTACTCTAAAATGTCATATAATAACTCAAAAATAACCCAAAGAGTGTATTTAACGAAATAGGGTCGAGTTTTAAAAACCCAAAAATAGAGCTCCTGAACGGTTCTGCGATCGCATAACGGATATGCGGACCGCACATCGGTCGCATAATTGCTAACAAAATGATCAAAAATCTATTTATGTACGCGGTCACTATACAGTCCGCATAACTGTTATGTGTTCGCATAATACACCCATAACAGTTATGCAGTCGCATAATGCACCGCATAACAGTTATGCGGTCGCATAGTCGACCGCATAGCTACTTCCAGAATGGCCATCTCTTGCTCACTTCTGCGTCCATTATGCGGCCCGTAGAGTGATTATGCGGTCGCATAATGGACCGCATAAATGCGCTTTTCCGCCAAAAAATTTTCTTTACTTTCTGATGCATTGTTCAACTCAAACACGTAAGCCTAGTCCAGCACCATGAAACATTATTTTCTTTGAAACTTTTTTGGGGTGTTACAAAGCACTGCCCTAATCATTGTACTAGTCTAAATGCTACCTTCATTTGCATGAGACTAAGAACTGCCTCCATTATATTGTATAGGGCTAAGCATTGCCCTCATCATTACACAAGGTTGACATTGCCTTTCTTTGCATGAGACTAAGCACTGTCTCCGTGACATTTTATTAGGCGAAGGGCTGCCTTGTCTCGTTCTCTCAAACAACTAAGCGTCACCTGTTCCCTCTATCAATCAATCCATATCAATGCATCTGTGCATTTTATGGGCTGAGATATCGCCACATCGTCCGAAAATATCATAGCCCGAAGGTATCATCCTCATAGCCCGAAGACACCATACCATGGACGGAGGACCTTTCGAAATCGTATATCATTATTCAAAGGCGTCATAGTCCATAAGAACCGTCTTCATGGCCCGAGGACACCATTTCATGGCCTGTGAATCTCTTATCATACGTTGCATGATCCAGGACGTCATGGACAGGACATCATCTTCATAGTCCGAAAGACAACTTTCATGGTTCGAAGGGAATTTGCATCATGTTTAAATTTCCGCTATAACTATATATATTCACGTGCATCGTGTTTTAAGTTTTGCAGATAAGTCGGGAGGTAACCGTGCTACAATTGATCATTTTTATCACCTAACCGCTCAAACATTTGTCTTGAATACCCATAATGTTCAAATTCGCATTCTTGGCCCCACTTGAAATTATTCGTTACTTATGACATTATCCTACCAAGAAAAGATCCTTCTTGGAAACACACGCTATTCTTATAATACCTCCACCGGCTCTGTTCACTGTTGGATCCAAAAATACATACGGCATGATTCCCATAACACCAGAGATATGTAGGCAACTCAGGAACCAGGGTTCGGCCCCCATTTTGTTTCAAGAAAAAACCTCACCCTTGCTCATTTGGACAAAATTGGTCATCATTTTCTTTACCCGACAACTCTTTCATCATTTCCGGGGTAAAGAGGGGTAGCTGTTGATATCCAATTTTGCCCTCATATTTTATAAAGTATTCTATATACTTTCAAAATATTATTTTGCACTATTACCCAATTTATAGGGGTGATATAAGTATTTTCTATAATGTTTTTTAAAAAGCTTTAAAATTAATTTTCGTGCGTTTAATTTGTTCAAATATTTATCAAGTATCCCTTCAAATTTTTTAAGGGTGATTTAATCATCCAAATTTATCATTTTACACCCACATGCATTTTATAAAATTTCATCTCATTTTTACATAATTACATTTACATTTTTTCTATTTTATCCACACTAGTTACAATAATAGCCTATATTCTATAAATAATTGTATTTATTATATTATTTATGACCAAATAGCTTTTTCTATTTTTATACTTTTGAGTTGTTATTTTCAAGTATTTTACTACATAAATAATATTTTTTACTATGTATTAGATGTTTTAATATTTTTATTTTTATTAAATTCGGGTGTTTTAAAGCTTGCCAAAAATTAGGCCAATTTTCGAGCCATTTTAAATGGCCCAAACGCCCCAAAATTTCTGGCCCATTCCTTTTAGCCCAAACCAAACAACCTATTCAATCCAACCTAGTCGCGACCTGCTAAACGACCTGCATGCTCAAGTATTTTAATCCTAGTTGTTGATCTCTCAAGATCAACAGACCCCATTCACCCTACCCTTTCAATTACCCAAACCCCCCAAAACCCCACCCATTCTCTTTGAGACCGCCACCCCTAAATCCTCTCACCCTCTCTTCTCCTCTCCTGTCAAACCCTAGCCGTCACCTTCCTTATCTTCTTTGATTCCATCCCTAATATGGAATCTCCATGTGATCTCCCTTCCATATATGCTCTTTCTCCCCCTTACTTACATGGCTATCGTATCACCTAGTACTTGCCTATTTTTGGCAAGTACTAGGTCTTGAATCAAGAACAAATGTCCTTAATTTTTAAGATCTAGATGATGTCTCGTCTATATACATTCATGGTAAGATTATATGGGTCCGATTCACCAAGATTCTTCAACTAATCTGTGATTGCTGGAAAAACTAGGGTTTGCCTGATTTTTCTCCTAATTTGATTATAAATCGATTTTGCATGCTCTTCTTTACTTATTTCTATTTGATTGATTGTTTTTCCTTGTTTGTGTGTTTAATTTTTGGTACTATAAAATCCTCTGTCTCGTTTCCCCTAATATAGACCTTAACTACTACTATTACTCTCTTACTCTCACTCTTTCTATTATTCTAAAATTGAGACCTTGGCTGGCGGAATGCCAAGGACACTAGAATTTGATTGTTTCTCTTTTCTCATTGCGAGCACTGCCCGGGGTAAACTTGAAACCCTTGAAAACTCTGACGCGCTGGGATTTTGGGAGTCTTGATGTTCTTTCTCAACTACTACTAGCTGCATTACTATTGACACATGATTTTCTCATTTACCTACTTGTTAATCTGCAAACTGGTGAGTACCTTGACTCTTGCAGTTCTATCTTCTTTTGCTTGTGTTCAGTGCTCTGTATATCCATGTTGTTTGAACTTTGTGAACCAATATGACTTCAATATTGTGTTATTTTCATTAGCAATCCTACTTGCTTTGAAGTTATTCTGCAGTTTTGAATTTCATAGTATCAAAACCTGCTTAGATTCGAAACTTCAATATATGCTCATTATGTTCAACTTGAATGATTTTGACTATCTTTAGCCCGCTATGCTATTCCGATCACCTATTGTTTGTTGTGAGTCTTTTCTCATGCCTTATCTTGGATTTTCGTACGCAAATTCTTAGGGAATCTTCTCTTACCCAGAACTTGCTTCTTTTTGATATATCCTTTATGTGGGCTCTGCTGTTTTCCCTGCTTACATGAATCTTATTGTTGTCTCAATGTTTTAACCAAACATGTTAATTTGTTGTTGAGAGCTCTAATGTGGTGTTTGGTCAATCCTACACTCTTTAGTATTGTCTAGGCTTCTAGTTGAATCCTAATGCACTTAGTTTCTGTTATTATCTGGCTTAAGTTCTCGAGTCTGGTTGTTCTGTTTAACCTTAAGTTGATATATCTTCCCGCCATGTTATCTTTGGCCTTGGGAATCTTTGTGTTATACTCAGCATGTTAGGCTTCTTATTGACTATTGTAGATCATACTTACTTGCATGTTTGTTATGTGTAATTTCCATTTCCTAACTATTACTCTATCAGACTTTCATGACTCAAAATCCTATGTTTAAAATTCCTTTTAGACTAACTTTGGATCATGCTCTACTCCTAAACTCATTCCGGAAAGCATATCATGTTCATCTTGTATGTGTCTAGTATGTTTTCCCTATTAACCCCAAATGGTGTGTCTCCTTAGCTCTCCTAATGTTGTGTTTATCACCTACTAAATGATTGAACTTATGATTGTTAGTTTTCCATGTCAAACATACCATGTTAAAACATGTATGTTTCCTGTAAATCCTGCCATCCTGTCTCTATGGGAGTTGTTGTTAGTAAATGATTTCCATGTGTGGTTTGTTAGTTTATGTAGTTAAGTTGTTAATCTCTAACAACTTGGTAAGTATGACTTCTATCTGGGTTTAATATGGGTCCATGTGGGGCCTGAGATGTGCAGTCGATACACTTTAATGCTTGAGTTGAGTTTGGGAACGAGTCTACTACTTGTATGAAGAATGAGCATGTTGAAAGCCCATGCAGTACTGGGTTATCTCCTCTTGCGCCTGCTCTATTTGTTGGGCCTGTAGTCATTTTAATTTTATAATATTTGAGTTTGTTTTTCTTTTATTTTTGGACCTGTAATAATTTGTAAACAAATAATGGGAAAATTAATAAAAAGGGGCCAGGTATTCTAATTCTTGCATGTATGGGTAGAAAACATGCCTAGAGGGTCTAAATGATTTATTTTCTATCTTGTTTGACATTCTCTGTTTCTATACACAGATAGAAAGCACGCCTATAGCAACCTAAGCACTTCACTTGCTCAACATGTCCTATTTCTGTACATTGTTAGAAAGCATGCCTATAAGAATCTAAGTGTGTCACTTGTTCACATGCTCTACTTCTATACGCTATTAGATCGCATACCTATAGGATTTAAACATCACTGGTTATTTCCTCAACTTGCTCTATTGCTATGTGTTGTGAAATATCATCTCGGTTGTGACTTGCTTCAATTGATATTTCCTCCAGCCACGTGACTCATCTAGATAGCATATTTATAGGACCTTAATTGATTAATTAAACTGTCGTTGTTACTATTCTTATCACACTGCCCACCTAGAAAACATGTGTATAGGGATAAACAAAACGAGTACGTGTTCAAACACAAATTGTTTAGATAACATGTATATAGGGTATTGCTACTCGCCTAGAAGGCATACCTATAGTGTCAGAGATGCAGAATTCTACGCCCAGGCATAAGTCACCTAAGGATTATGTCTATAGGCTTTTAATAATGATTATAATTAGTAGCTTCGATACTCTGACTAGAAGTACTCTCTACGATATTTTATTAAGTCATTCAATCACTCAGATATCATGTCTATAGGTCTTGAACAACTTCAATACGTTTCAACTCCAAACTGCCTATGACTGCTTACTGCATAATCTGGAACCTTGTTAACATAAAACTGATAATTGTTTTGCGTGCATTTGCGCTTATGTGTGAAGGATAACCTGATCCCTTGATTGCTATTATGTACAATCCTACCTATTTTGAATGTGCGCCCAATTTTATCATTTTGAGCAGCCCAAGTAAAGTTTAGAACCACCCAAGTAATAGGTCCAAAACTAGACCAAAGACATGGGACGGGTAATGCACGCATAGGACACAATTTAAAATTGAACTAGAGCTCTTTAGGTAAACAATTTTAAGATAGTAATTGGGTAGCAGAAGATGATAGTTTGTGTTCACTAAATATTATGAGCAACCCCTACTTTAAGGGAGTTGCGAAGTATTATATATGTTGCACAGAGTGATCCTTTAGGCTAAAGAACTTAGTACCTCCCATATACGTTTACTACTTTCACCCTTATTTATTTGAACTTAGATCCAACTAGGTTGTACCATATAATGCTCAAAAGATTACACCAATCACTTATTGATGTATAGTCTACCTCTTTCATATGTGCAATATTCTTTATGCTTGTTTCACATTGTAGTTGGATATTTTAATTCACAATCTTCCTTTAATTTACATGATCACCTAGCAGTTGTGGATCAAATAATCCCACGTAGCGTAGCGTAAAATTCGGCCGGGAACCACAATAGTGGATCTCGAAGAGTGCCGAACCCCTTCTCTTCGAGGTAATTTAAGCCCTTATCCGATCTTTGGTAGCATGGACTAGTTCTAATGAGGGTTACTTGAAAGTAGGTACCCTCATGCATCTTAAAATTGTTAGGTGCTGACTCTTCTATTTTCAAACCCATTAAAAACAGTTATCACATGTTCAAACCCGCTTTCGCGAGAAAACGGGGCACGACAGCCGAGGATCGACCAACGCGAACCATAGATGCATCTAAATATACTGTCGAGGTGTTCGGCCCGATCCACAGGAATATAGATACTTTATAACTACAGTCCATGTCTACAACACATGAATAGTACTCAAAGAAGGCATAATTTCCACCATCAATCAAGTATTCCGCCAAAACTCAAGACAATGAATCTCGGTCTCATAAAATCCCATACCCAATTTCAATTATAGGTTCAAGTAATTAAACTAACAAGTTGGATTCAGATAGTACAAATATTGCATGGTAAAGTCCTAAGTCTACCTAGACATAAGCATGATTTTTAGCTATGTACGGACTCTCATCACAATGCGCGTACGTAGAACCCACGATTATTAGCAAATAACAATTTAAAACACCTACGGGTATAATTCCCTCCTTACAAGGTTAGGCAAGAGACTTACCTCGTTTCCAAGTCCTCTTCCCGGTCCACAAATCACACTAATAGCCTCAAATCGGCATCGAGCAATCCGAAACTAGCGAAAGGTCGTACAAACTAATGAATATATGCTAAAAAGTTTGTAATTTAACTATTAGAGTAATTACCCAACCTGATTTGGAAGATTCCTAAAATTCACCCCCGAGCTCACGTGCCCGAATCTGAAATTTTTCGTAAATAAATGTTAACCATAACCTCACGAACACAAATATATAGCTTCAACACAATTACATAATCATTTTCGTGGTCTAATCTCATTTTTACCAAAACCAAGGTTTTTCAACAAAATCCTAAAACTTCCACGATTTACATTTTAATATCTACCCATAATCTAGGTATTAAACTCACATTATGTAGTAATTACTTACCTCAAGGTGCTAGGTGAAAAACCTTCTCCAAAGAGCTCTAAGATCGGCCAAAACTTGAAAGAAATGAACAAAATGAGCCTAAGTCTCGTTTTTAATTAGCCTTCTGCCTAGTGAATCCTTCTTCTCGATCGTGACAATTCCCTTATGATTGCAAAGGCAAAACAGCCAAGGCTCTGAAAAATGCACTTCGCGAACGTGAAGCAAGCCTCATGAATGCGAAGGCTGGACTGATTTAACCTACGTGAATGCGTGAGCCTCTTCGCGAATGCGAAGACCAACAGCCTGTCCCCCTTCACAGATGGCCTTACCCTACGCAAATGCGAACCCACATTTGCGAACGCGATGCACAATGGCCCAGAGCACTGCGATCACGAGCTATTTATCGTGAACGCGAAGAAAGAAATTTACCCCAGTACAATTCCTTCACCGCGAATGCGAGGCCTTCTTCACATTCGCGAAGAAGGAAACCATAACAGCAAATTGAAGAAATTTGAACTTAGCTCCGGGTGATCTGAAACACACCTGAGCCAGCCGGACCCCCGTCCAACTGCACCAACAAGTCCATAAATATAATACGGACATGCTCGAACCCTCGGAACACATAAAACAATATTGAAACGCACCCCAAAAGAAAATTAATCAATTTATGAACTTCAAACTTCTTTAACTAGCTCCGAACGCGTCGAATTATACTTATACAACTCAGAATGATGCCAAATTTTGTGTTCAAGTCATAAATCACCATACGGACCTATTCCCATGATCGGAATCCAAAACAGACATCAATAACATCAAAGTCTACTTCAAACCAAATTTAAAGAACGTGAAAACCTTCAATGTGCCAACTTTCAACATTAAGTGCTGAAACACTCCCGGGTCACTCAAAACTCGATCAGAACTCAAGCATAAGTACAAAGCATCATACAAACCTATTGGAACCATCAAATCCTAGTTATGAGGTAGTTTATTCAAAAAGTTGACTCAAGTAAAACTTGGCTATCTTAGGCTACTATTAAGGAACTAAGTGTTAACCATCTCCGCAAGTCATTAAATAGTAAAAAAAATATATGGAATCTTAATTAGGGGAACGAGTATCTTAAAAGAAAAATGACCGGTCGGGTCATTACATTCTCCACCTCTTAAACAAATATTCATCGAACGAGTCTAGAATCATACCTGGAGTGTTGAATAAGTGTGGATATCTGCTTTGCATGTCCTTCTCGGTATCCCAAGTCGCCTCCTCGACTGGTTGACCCCTCCACTGGACCTTTACCACAGAAATCTTCGTAGACCTCAACTGGCAAACATGCTTGTCAACAATGGCAACTGGATCATCCTCATAAACCAAGCTCTCATCTAGCTGAACGTGCTATAATCTAGCACATGCGACCGGTTGGCATAGTACTTTCGGAGCATATACACATGGAAGACCTGATGAACTCCCGATAGACTGGGAGGAAAATCAAGATCATAAACAACCTCCCCAACTTGCCTCAACACCTAGAATGGGCCAATAAATCTCGGACTCAGCTTTCCCTTTTTCTGGAACCTCATGATTCCCTTCATCGACGAGACTTTCAAGAGAAATTTCTCGCCCCCCATAAATGATAAATCACGCGCTTTCTAATCCATGTAAGTCTTCTTTCTGGACTGTGCTATGCGAAGCTGGTCCTGAATCAACTTTACCTTATCCAAGGCATCCTTTACCAAATAAGTACCATATAGCCTAGCCTCGCTGGGCTCGAACCAACCGATAGGGGAACAACACTGCCGACCATATAAAGCCTTAAATGGAGCCATCTCAATGTTGGAGTGATAATTATTGTCATAAGAAAACTTGGCCAACGGTAAGAATCGATCCCATGCCCTCCAAAGACAATCACACATGATTCGATCCCCCTGGAAAACTAAAAGAATTTAGCTTTCATGCAAAAAGTAAACTTGCGGAAGCATATATCTCTATCACGCACTTTAATCTGCACATAATACGATCCCTCTTTCCATACTCAATTACATAAAAGTCCAGCTAGCTCATCTCTATTTGGCAATATTTTCCTTGAGCCACCAGCTTCTTTTCAATCCAGGAGCTGCATGTTAAGAAGTCTCAAAAATCGGGCGGACGAGCTTTTGGGCACACGAAAAAATGTAGGTGGGATCCCTCTGCTTAACCAAATGCTACAAACTGCGATGATCGGTGTAAACCTCAGACGACACCCCATAAAGATAATGCCACGATATCTTGAGAGCATAAACTATCGTGGCCAACTCCAAATAATGCACGGGGTTATTATTCTTGTAGGGCTTCAGCTGACGTGAATCATATGCAATAACTCGCCCCTCTTGTATTAATACACAACCCAAGCCAATGCGTGAAGCATCACAATACACAATATACATCCCTGAACCGGAGGGCAACACTAATACTGGTGTTGTAGTTAGTTCGGTCTTGAGCTTTGAAATCTCGCCTCGCAATCATTGGACCATCCAAACGGAACATCACTCTGGGTAAATCTAGTCAAAGGTGATACAATAGACGAGAAGACCTCCACAAACCGACGATAATAACTTGCTAACCCTAATAAACTCCTGATCTCGGTCGCTGTGGTAGTACGAGGCCAACTCTAAACTGCCTTGATCTTCCTAGGATATACCTTAATACCCTCACCTGATACAACATGCCCCAAGAACGCCATAGAATCTAACTAGAACTCACACTTAGAAAACTCAATATATAGCTTATGTTCCCGCAAGTTCTGAAGCACAATTCTCAAATGATGCTCGTTCTCCTCCATACTATGCGAGTATATCAATATGTCATCAATAATGATAATGAAAAATGAGTCAAGATATGGCCTGAACACCTGGTTCATCAAATCTATAAATGTCGCCGGGGCGTTAGTCAAGTCGTAGGACATTACTAGAAACTCATAGTGCCCATACCTAGTCTGGAAAGCCGTCTTCGGCACATTCGAAGCACAAATCTTTAGTTGATGATACCTAGACCTCAAGTGGATCGTAGAGAACACCCTAGCACCCTATAACTGGTCAAACAAAGCATCAATACATGGTAATGGGTAATTGTTCTTAATTATAACTTTGTTCAACTAGCAGTAATCAATGCAGATCCGCATACTCCACCCCAAGGCGAGACACTCAGCATGACGAACCACTTCGCGAGCAACTCCTCAAGTTGTTCCTTAAACTCGTTCGGAGCAATGCGATACGGTGGCATAGAGATAGGATGGGTGGCTGGTGCCAAATCTATACTGAAATCGATATCACAATCTAGTGGCATGACTGGTAGATCAGAAGGAAACACATCGGAGAACTCCCGCACCATGATCACTAAATCAATCGTAGTAGTCTCTGCAGCGGTATCCCGAACATAAGCCAGATAGGCCAAACAACCCTTCTCGACCATATGTCGATCCTTCAAGAAAGATATAAATCGGCTAGGTGTACTGATAAATGAACCCCTCCACTCTAATCTAAGAAACTCTGGCATCGCCAAGGTAACAGTCTTGGCATGGCAATCTAGAATGGCATGGTATGGAGACAACTAGTTCATGCCTAGGATGACTTTAAAGTCAGTCATATCAAGCAACAGAAGATCCGCTCTGATCTCATAACCACAGAAAGTCACAATACAGTACAGGTAAACCCGATCCACAATAACAGAATCAACCATTGGCGTGGACACATATATAGGAGCACCCAAGGACTCACGAGAGACATCCAGATAAGGAGAAAATAGAGAAGAAACATATAAATATGCATACCCTGGATCAAATAGTATTGAAGCATCCTTACCGCAGACAGAAATAATACATGTGCAAGGTGTCTGAGGCTACTACATCTAGTTTGGCTAGAAAGGCATGGAACTAGCTGGAGCACCACCTGGATGGCCTCCACCTCTAGGGCAACCAATACCCACATGCGCTCCCCCTTTGACCCGCTGGCTGGGCGATGCGGCAGCAGGTGCGATGATCATAAACTAATGGCCTTGTTGTACTACCTTGCCCCGAAGCCTGGGGAAAAATCTCCTCATATGACCGAGCTCCCCGCCCTCATAGCAACCTCTCAATGCAAATGATGACTGACCCTAGGTCTGACCCTGGTGACCTGAATAACCACTAGAAGAACCCTGAATAACCGGTGGACGGTAGGAGCTCTCTGGAATGGCACTAAAATAGGGCCGCACTGGAGCACCCCGAGAAGGCGGTGGTGCTGCATACGTGGGCCTACTAGACTGGCCCTTCACAAACTGACCTCTGCCCCCAGACGGAGCACCACTGAATCCTCCCAAATATCGAGGTAGCTTGTCCCTTGGTTCATGCTTCCGGCTCTGCTGATGGAGACCCTCGATCCTCCAAGCTATCTCCATAACCTGCATGTAGATTTCCCTATCTCATCCTCTCAGACCATAGTAACCTGGATGCTATAATGCAAGCACGCAATAAACCTCCGCACTCTCTATGAATCTGTGGGGAGTATCATAAGTGCGTGGCGAGACAACTCAGAGAACCTCGCCTCATAATCATACACCAACATCTGACCCTGATAGAGCCGTTCAAACTGTCCCCGGAACTCTCCCCTCTGAGAGGATGGGATATATCTCTCCAGAAAAAAAACATGTGAACTGGTCCCAAGTAAAGGGAGGTGAACCTACTGCCCTGCTATAGAGATAAGACTGTCACCATCTACGGGCCTTGCCCTCCAATTGAAATGTTGCAAAGTCCACCCCGTTGGACTCCATTACTCCCATGTTGTGCATCTTGTCTCTGTAATGATCAATGAACCAACTGCGTCATATAATTGTGGTTGGTCTAATACTCCCATGTTCAACCACTTCTGCTACTCAATGATCGCGGCTGGTCTGTGCTCTTATATAGCCGCTGCAACTAGCTGAGCCCCGCCCGTAGGTACTGCACCTGGAGTGTGATATATGGCAGCATCATGCCTTAGAACCTTAGCGGTAGGGGTCTGTGCTCCCCCTACCGCATATGATGTGTCTTGGTCTATTGGAAATAAACCAAATGCGTCGTATAGTCCATGAACCGCAACATGCGACCCATGACCTCCTGAAATCCCAGTGCAGTCGTAAAATCTATCGGGGTCGGCTCAACTGTAGGTGCCTCATCCTGCTCCTCAATGACAGGATCCTCTACTAGTGGTGCAATTGGAGCATCTCTAGGATGCCCTCGTCCTCTAATAGGAGCCGTCCCTCGACCTCTGCCTCAGCCTCTAACAACAGAGGGAGCAACTCCTCTACTGTCGGGCATGTTCTCACCATCTGTAAGAGAATAAGAGAAATATACTTAGCACAACATCTACTGCATGATGAGAGATGACGAAAATGACGTTTCCTAACACACTATAGCTTCTCGAAGATAACCACGGACGTCTCTGAACCGATCCGCAAGACTCTAATAGTCTTGCACATGACCTCTGAGACCTATATGAACCTAGTACTCTGATACCAAGCTATCACGACCCAGTTCCCACTATAGGCCGTGATAGAGCCCAACTTTTACGTTAGGCAAGCCAACGGTGAACTATCCATTTGATTGTTCATTTTATTATTTTTAAAGTCATGTATATTATTTAATAAAGAAATCACGAGTAAATAGTCACGGTGATGTAAAGCATAAAATAAATTATAAGAGCGAAGTAGTGATATTAGTAGACAAAAATCATAAATATCTACTAGCAATTCCCAAAACCTAGTGTGAGAAGTGCACGAGCAACCTAGTAGAATATACAAAACCCCCTAAAGCTAATCCCAAAGCAAAGTAGACAAAAATAATAAAAACAACAAGAGGAGGCTCCAGGTGCTGCAGAACGGAGCATGGGAAGCAGCTCACCACTTGACCTCCAGGTAACGGGGATGTGCGCCTGATTGAACACCAGATGTACCTACCTCAGATCATGCATAATAAATGCAGAAGTGTAGCGTGAGTACGTAAATAACGTGTACCCAGTAAGTATCTAGTCTAACCTCGAAGAAGTAGTAATGAGGGGTCGACATTAACACTTACTAAAGGTCAATAAATAAAGTACAGGAATTATAAATAGTCATGAAATACAACATTAACAAACAATGGAATAAGAAATGATAAATAATGATTCTTTAACATAATATCAATTTAAAACCTCCAAGTATCACATGCTAACACGTAAAACATAAACCACCAAGTAATTATCAATTCTCAACTCAAGAAAGAGATATCAAGTATAATCGGACTCCTAGCATCATCAAGCAAGATATATGTTGAGGTCGTACTGTCCGATCTAGAATAGTGTGTACACTGCTGAGGGTCGACCAGCGCGAACTGTAGATGCATCTAAATATACTGCCGAGATGTTCGTCCCGATCCTCAGGAATAGAGAAACTCTATGATTACAATCCACATCTACAACATAAGAATAGTACTCAAAGAAGGCATAATTTCCATTATCAATCAAGTATTTCGCCAAAACTCAAAACAATGAAGCTCGGTCTCATAAAATCCCATAACCAATTTCAATTATAAGTTTAAGTAATTAAACTAACAAGTTGGGTTCAGATAATATAAATATTGCATGCTAAAGTCCTAAGTCTACCCGAACATAAGCACGGTTTTTAGCTGCGTACGGACTCCCGTCACATCGCGCATACGTAGCACCCACTATTATTAGAAAATAACAATTTAAAATACCTATGGGGATAATTCCCTCTTACAAGGCTAGGCAAGAGACTTATCTCATTTTCAAGTTCTCTTCGCGGTCCACAAATCACACAAATATCCTTAAATCGGTGCCGAGCAATTCAAAACTAGCCCAAGGTCATACGAACTAATCAATATATACTCAAAAGTTCATAATTTAACTTTAGAGTAATTACCCAACCAAATTTGGAAGATTCCTAAAATTAATCCATGGGCCCACGTGCCCGTATTGCAAAACTTTTCGTAAATAAATATTATCCATAACCTCAAGAACACAAATATATAATTTTTACTCAATTCCATAATCATTTTCGTGGTCTAATCTCATTTTTACCAAAACCTAGGTTTTTCTACAAAATCCTAAAATTTTCACAATTTACATGTTAAAATATGTTGCACCCTATTTTGCACGAATCAAAACAAGATTCAACTTTAGGTTTCTCTATTGTTGATGAAAGAGTGTCGCCACCTAATAGTTAAAAGTATACTAGGGTACCTATTTAATTACTAAAGTCATATTCTTTATTAGTTTGCTAACCAGTGAGATTTTGGATAAGGGTACTTGTGCTTCTAAGGGGAAGGTGTCAGGCACCCCTTAAAATCTCCGTGAGGTAGCTCCAAAGAATTTAGACTAGGTTTAAAGGGTTAGATGTTTGTATCTCTGCTTAATTAGTATTATAGAGGCATGACTTACCGTATATCTAAATGAGAGTATGATGTTGAAAGGGATTCGAGATTTAAAGGGGTATGAGTTTAGAAAGAGTCTTGAAACTATTGTTGGTGTAATTAAAAGAGTTCTAAAATCGAATGGTTTGTATAGAGCATGTAGGAATTTTTTTTTTTAAAGAATAGATGTTCATATAATTCTAAGATGTTATAAGCAAATGAGTCTGGGGTATACCTTGACTTCTGAAATTACTTAAATCCTAGACGTGAGGGGATATTTGAAAGTCTTTGGTAGGTGGCAACACTCAAGTTTTGAAAGAGCCAATTTCTTTTAAGAGGATAGTCTTGCGATCCGTTTCTGGTTTTGAAAAAAAGGGGTTGTTGCCTTTGGCTAAATTATTTTCAACATCAAAATCTTCATGAAAAGGTTAGTAAAACATCGTATTAACAACATGAGCAGCACATGATTGATGAATAGTTACTACCTAGTATTTCTTTTAACCCTATGTTCTTTAAGGCTTGCCTAAGTTATTTATGTAATTCAAAAGGTAAAGCAAAATACTAAATCAAATATGACGAGAGCAATGTTATATACCTGTAAGAGAATATAAATAACGAGATGTAATGAAGCAGTAAAGGGGTAAGGAGTGACTCTGGTTTGGGCCTGAAAGAGGTAGGCCCAGCAATCAACATTAAGTGAAAATGAAGCACTTTCAATGTAAACCAATCACTATTGCACTACCATACCACAAAAGTATATATCTCTCTTATTAGGACCAAAACAAATATCATAAGGGGCACAAGGCAGTTTTATTTACATTTTTATAACCATATTTCCAAAATCAAGTGGATGATTAACACATTAAACAAGTCCAAAAGGCTAAGTTTCAGACACACATAAAGGTAGAAATATTATCATGCTACTAATAAAGAACCAAACACCTGAGATCAGGTATCTTAAAGATAGAGAAAGCGCATACAGTTCAATTCTTCAACAGTTTATGAATACATATGTATTTGCCTTGACATCCCTTAATTAGACTAAACACTGATTGGTTTAAATCAAGTATTGTCTTTATCACACACAAGTTAACAATAATACTGGAGGCTTTTGAAATATACCAAAAAGGATTTAGACAAACAGTCATAGTTAGAACCTCTGCAGATGTTGTCAGAGATAACAAAATACAATCAAAGTTTCAACAAGACTAAAGGTTTACCCTAAGCATGTGACATGATTGCTTTCTTTTCAAAGAGCTCTAGGTCTCACATTCACGATGTCTTTATTTGAAGGTTAGATCACAATGCAATATTCAGTCAAAGCATATAATCTCAAAGTCTTTCATTAATTCTAATAGTGGATTACAGTAGACTCAAAATAGAAAGAGGACGGCAGGATTCACGGATAGGGAAGCAGATTGAGTGTTTGAGATTTAATTTTTGTGACCCTGCACCGATTTGTGTAAAGTTTCTTTATTGATGGCAGGTGAAGGGGATGAGAGAAACCAGAGAGTTTAGGGAAAGAGGGGCGGTTGGGACAGAGTGAAATGATTTTAGGGTTAGACCAGTCGGTCTCTAAGTTAAAGTGGAAGGATTAGATCTGGGTCGTTGATCTTTTATATCAACCGTCCTGATATTTTAAGGAGTTAATAATTTTGATAGGGAATTTTGGTGTCCGTTGGATCTATGTGATCCAACGGTGAGGATTAAATCTTCTGGGTATTTTACAATTAAGAGGAAAATGGGAGTTAAAACGTAGATCGTTGATCAAACGGATTGACGGTCTGGATTAAATGTATTTCTATTGTGAGTGATTGGGATGGGTGACGTGGCAAAGTCTGATTGGTTCGATGAGAGTGGCATGGATTGCCAAATTGGAAGGGAATGAGGTTGTTTGGACTAGGTATTCTTCCGCATTGGACTTGTCATTTGGGCCAAAATGAATTTAAATGATGGCCATCTTGTATTTAATAGAGAATTACAATTATAGCCTTTAACCATTTTCATCCTTTTTGAAATTAAATTACATAGACTTAATTATTTCCAATAAAATTCAATAAAATTATAATTATCATATACACTACTAATATTGTAAAATAATGAATTATAAAATTACTACCCTACTTTCCAAACTGTAAGATTAGTTTCGAATTATTGCAATGGTAGACTAATTAAATAAAATCAAAGAAATAATTAATTAAACTAATTGCAAGACCTATGTAATATATATTAGGTTATTTTATTAATCATAAAATAGTAAGTATGATATATTTATAATTACAATTATAAAATGAAATTATAATACAAAAATACAAAATTAATTTTGTAAAAATAGGTGTTATTGATTAATATATACAAAAACATTCATTGTATATCATTAGGTATAAATAAGTTAATTTTAAAAAGGATGGTCAAAATTGGTCGTCAACAAAATCTACTCATAATCTATGTATTAAACTCACATTATGTAGAAATTACGCACCTCAAGGTATTAGGTGAAAAACCTTCTCAAAAGAGCTCTAAGATCAGCCAAAATTTAAGAGAAATGAACAAAATGAGTCTAAGTCCTGATTTTAATCAAGCTTCTGCCCAGTGAATCCTTCTTCGAGATCGCGACAATTCCCTCATGATCGCGAAGGCAAAATAGCCAAGGCTCTGTAAAATGCACTTCGCAAACGCGAAGGCTTGACTTATCCTATGCGAATGCGTGAGCCTCTTCCCGAACGCAAAGACCAACAACATGACCCCTCCCTAGCTGGCCTTACCATACAGGAAGGCGAAACCACGTACGCGAAAGCGATGACCAATAGCCCAGAGCATCGCGAACGTGAAGAACGAAATTTCTCCAGCCCAATTCCATCATCGCGAACGCGGAGCCTCGCGTTCGCGAAGAAGAAAACCAGAACAGTAAATTGCAAAACTTAGAACTTAGTTCCGGGTGGTCCGAAACTCATCCGAGCCACCTGGAACCCATTCAACTGCGCCAACAAGTCCATAAACATAATACGGACCTGCTTGAGCCCTCGGAAAACATAAAACAATATCGAAACTAAAAATCGCAGCCCAAAACCAAATTAATCGACTTATGAATTTCAAACTTCTTCAACTAGCTCCGAACGCGTCGAGTTATACTTAGACAATTCGGAATGACGCCAAATATTGCGTATGGTTCATAAATTACCATACGGACCTATTCCCTGGCTCAAAATTTCAACGGACATCGATAACATTAAAGTCTACTTCAAACCAAATTTAAAGAACTTGAAAACCTTCAATGCGCCAACTTTCAACAAAAAGCGCCGAAACACTCCCGCATCACCCAAACTCGATCCGAAAATACGCCTTAGTCCAAAATCATCATACGAACCTATTGGAACTATCAAATCCCGGTTCCGAGATCGTTTACTCAAAATGCTATTCTGAATTCATCCCGAACATGTCCAAAACCAAACCAACCGTCCCCACAAGTCATAAAACAGTAAAAGCATATACGGGGAGTCTTAATTAGCACAATGGGGATCTAGAAAGTAAAATGACCGATCGGGTCGTTACAACTTTTTATAATAAATTTAGCTTATGACTCTTGGCAGGTTAAGGATACCAACGCCATATGTTCAGACTCCTATAAATTTTTTTGTTTTGTTTTGTTTTTGTTTTTTGAATGTATATATAGGTTTTGGGGTGGAGTTCTTGGAGGCATTCTTGGGACTAATCCCGTTTTTTACAAGGGCCGGGTTATTTCATAACCTCTTGTTACTCCCATGGCCAAATTTAACGGACGAGGTATTGGTTCAGTGCTAACTCTCCAAGAATACTTAATAAGGTAATTTTCTGTTTTATCCATATAAAGTATGATCAAAACATGCAACTTTTTCTGTTTTTGAATTTTATCACGTGTCTATCATTCTTAATTTTGATGAATTAATAAGAGACCTTTTTTAACATTTATCTGTGTAGACAATTGGTGAAGCTGTTACAGATTGGTTCTTTGAGAAAGCAAGGTTTCAACATATAGACCCATACCCTTGTGCTAGAGATTGCAAGCTTATAAGATAGTGAACTTCATGAGACTTGATTCTGTTTCAGATATGTAAAACCGATCAAGTACTATTTAGTGATTGAAAAACAAACTTCCTTTAGATTCCAATTGTCATTTCTTTTCTCTACAATGATGTGCTTGCGGAGAATTAATAGGACAAGCTTACAGTTAATGTTCTTAACATAAATTAAGGGTCGCTCGCTAGCTTAACACACTACTGTCCTTAAAGCTTTTGCTGAATTCAAATTGAACTAAGCTGTAGCATCGTTAATAAAATATCGTTTACCATTTACATATGATCATGAAATCCACAAAGAACTGGATTGATAAGTTATCATCCCAGGAAAGGTTTCTCCTCTAGCAAGAGGTCGTAAGCGTTGATAAGACGATTAATGAATTGTCAACAAATATTTGCTTAATTGATTAATGAGACTTCATTAATGTTTCTACTGAAACGATTTAGTGAAGAGAGACATATAAGTTCATTCGAACATATGAGCTTTTTCAGATCTTAATTAAAATCAATGAAATGTTTGTTCATCCATAACGTGCGTTACAGATCTAAATACTATTAATTGCTCCCTCTATTTATACCTGCAACCTTGTCTTGGGAAGAGGTAAAGCATTGTTGTGCTATTAAAAGAAAGGGGTAAGCAGAAATTTTTAATTATCCTTGTGTGTATTTGTTTGTTATTCTCTGCCTTTTTCTTCTTAATATCTGTGTTCTATTATTTCAACAATTTCCGTTCTTTTACACTTCAAATTTTTAGGTTAAAAATGTCTTCTAATTGGTAATGGCAGAAAATATTTCATTTCATATACAACAAGAGCATTTGAGAAATATTTGCACACTGAAATATCGCATACAGATGCAATAGTAAAATTGTTGTGTCAATAACATTAAGGTATATTTAAAATTATGGAAAAGGCAAAACTACTGACGAAGCGAGAGCGACGATGATATTTGGGCACGAGCGAATTAAAACAATTTGAGATGCCAGTGGAACCAAAATGGAGCTCACTTGATAGAAAAGATATTATATTTCGAGAAAAAGAGAGCATGAATATAATTTTAAATCAATATTAATTTGAGAAGATATTCTTGAATGTGGTATTGCTTTTTAAGTTACACATAATATCTAAGTGGCTTATGAAATTTTTTAACGCAGGTAATAGAAACTTATTTATTTATCCTCGCAGGAAATATAAATACAAGGATGGCTTGTAACCGAATGATGCTATTGGAGCAGATCTGTGCGTTTTTCTTCATAATGTGTATGAAATTAGTAAATTGTAAAACATATCCTCCATCAGTAGAAGAAGATTGTGTTTGGCAGTGCTTTGACTATATGAGGGAGTCAGTAGGCGACTATTATTCGTCGCATGATGAGTTAGAGCGCAAATGTAGAGATGGAGTACCAGGATTTGAATGTGATTTCAAGATGTTTTAATTCCTCATCAACAGTATACGAGTTTTTAAAGGGATTTGTAATGGTCCTGAATGACTCCACTCACTATCTTATTTGGATTGGATCGATTGTTAGATGTGTTTACATGGTATTAGAATGAAAATATTGGTAAACCATTATTAATAAATGTAATTCTCAACACATTTTATCGTACATTTTACTAAAATTTGGGTCTAATATCACTGAGCTTTTTTATCAATATACTTGGATTTACGGGGTGATACACCAAATTAAAGGTCTACGAATCTAGTTTCCAATACATTAAATCATTTGTCGACTGATATCGGAGTAGACTGCGCAGACAGCCCTTAAGGGACCCACTTGGTCGGTGGCCGACCTTCACCTATTTTTTCTTGTTTTTTGGATGAGCTTTGCTCATTTTTCGACCTCCTTCCTTCTTCAAACTCTCCAAAACCTCCCAAACAGTTCTTCTAAGGCTATACACCATAACCCAACATCAAAGTTAGCCAAAGGTGAAGAATAACCCCTCTATGGTGTTGTGATGTGAATAAGGATGATGATGAACTAAGCTAAGCTAAGGGTTCAAATTGTATCTACTGCCTAAGGTATGTTTAACATCATGTTGGTTGTGTTTAAGGTTAATTACATATTGGTTGTGGTGTTAGAGTGAACTCTCTCTCTCTCTCTCTCTCTCTCTCTCTCTCTCTCTCTCTCTCTCTCTCTCTCTCTCTCTCTCTCTCTATATATATATATATATATATATATATATATATATATATATATATATATATATATATATATATATATATATATAAAATACACTTTGTTATGGCTGAAAATTGTGGAAAGCAGCTTGATTATGATATTGTTTCTGTTGTTATGCATGTCTATATGTTTATCAAGTGAAATGATGAAAGAAACATATGAAACTTGAGATTAGAACTGAAGATTAAGGTGTTTGTGTGTGTGTACTATTTTGCAAGGGTTTTGAGCTAGGTTTTGATATGATTTTCTTGGAATATCTTGGATACGTTATTGTTGATGATGTTCCTATTATTTTGGTGCTGGTTTGAGTTGGATAGAAGTGGAATTTTATAGGGGAAATGCTGTCTGATTTTTTATAAGTTACCTACTTGCTTAGAAGCATGTTTGTAAGTCGTTCTATTGCATTAACTACAAGTTTTACTGTCTTAATGTAGATTCAAGTCTTCGGAAAGATATACGTTAAGTCGTTAAGCAAACGACAAAAATGTATGTTAAGGATAAACCTTTCCTTGATTTTAGCATGATCCCGTAACAAATCGCGTTTGATAACGAGGCATAAAGAGAAGTTTGTATTCCTGGATTTCTGTACATTATCCAGTCTTATAAGTTATAGTATTCTCTCTTATCAAGACTTTATGTTCAGTTAAGTATTGTCTTCTTTCAGTGAAGAGAGCAGAGGATCTATTTATATACAGTACTACAATATTTTTACCACCATCGAGCTATAATTGGTGGGCATGTCCCTACTGGATAACCTCTTATCAGATGGTAAGTTATATACCGAGTCTACTATGGTCGAGCGCCTATGAGCGATCCTACTACGGCCGAGCAGTTATACGTATTGAGCCTAGTATGGCCGAGCGATATAAGAGAGCAAACTATGGTCGAGCAGTTACACATACAGAGTCTTATAGGGCAAAATAGCTATTTTACTTACTATATTGAGAGAGTTGAGTCAGTATCAGCATGTAAGCTTATATTTAGATCATTTTTCACTTCCAGTTACTTTAAGTTATTATATTATTAGTTTAGTTTCAGCTTTCAGTTATTCTATTGCCTTACATACTCGGTACATTATTTCGTACTAATGCCCCTTTAACTGGGGACGCTGCATTTCATGCATGCACGTCCTCGTAGACAGCCCGATAGATCTTCCTAGTAGACAAAGCCAGACATCAACTTGATTGGTAAGCTCCACTCCCTCGGAGTTACTAGGTCTAGAATTTGAAGTCCCATTTTGTATACACAGGTTTGATGAGTAGGTCAAGGCCCTGTCTTGATCTTGATACAGTTCTGTTAGCTTTAGAGGCTTGTAGACGAGTCTTGTATGTTTTGTATGTTAGTATTGTGGCCTTGCCAGCCCTTTGTGCATGTTTGGTTTGGTATTGCTGGTTGTAGACGTTCATGGCAGCCTTGTCGGCCTGCACAATTATGTATATGAGCTTTTGGGAATGTCTAACCCTTAGAAAAGATAGACGTTATTTCCAGATGATTCAGAATATGGCCTCGTCGGCCTAAGTTGAGGGCTACCCCTCAAAAGTTCACAGTTATAGAATGGTACGCTTGGGCCAAGTATGGCACCGACTGCCGGCCACGCCTCCCCAGGTTTGGGCCGTGACAAGATTGCACCCAGAAAATTAGAATCCGTTGTAATTTAGTTTTTATGCATCCGCCTCCGGCAATATGCTTTGATAAGGTTCTTCTAATCCAAGTTTGTAGGACACGTCCAATAATAAGGCATCAAAAGACTGTTGTCCGATAACGTTTCTTCATTTATTGAATTAGCTAAAAAGGATATTTCAGTATTAATAATGTTTAATCACTTGAAATTTTTTCTTTAGTTTTTTATTTTATAAAGAATATTTCCTAATGTTTATGTTATTTCTTAAAGTTTTGTATGCATCGATATGGAGTACATGTGCAATGCGCGAACCTATGAAAAGTCTTTCTTTTTCTTAAACTTTGTATCTAGTCAAAAGGTACAACATAAATTGGGACAGAGGAAGTAAAAAACTAACGTATATTTTTTGTATATACAGCTAGCGACTATAATTATTTTCATTCGACTGGACAATTGTATTAAAGGCTCGAGTTCTTACTATTCCTAATAAGTTATGTGTCTTTTATTTTGATGATTTAACAAACTTTATATGAGAACCAGGTATGGAACCTGATACATTTGGTCCTCCTCGTTCAAAGCAACAAGTCAAAGGTCTGGCACAAGTCTCAATGAAATCAGATAAGGGAACTACAAAGGGAACAGATAGAGATCAGTTCCTCCGGTCACGATACAAGTCAACTTTAACAGCTGTTAAAGTTGTTGCACTGCACACGCAACAGTAGAGCAACACTGTTGAAGCATGATGTGTACCAGACACTCCCTTGCATGATGTTTGATGACCTCACTTATATATTACCAATTGAGGGAAGAGATTACACATACTTGAAAAAACTAAATATCATTTACTCTCAAGTGTGTAGGTGCCTTCAATCTCTCAAAGGCATTGGAGAACAAAACAACAACATAACGAAGGACCAGATCCCAACATCGTTTACCTCGTGTATCCTTAGTATTGTTGTGTCTTTATTTATGTTATTCACTTGTAACTCCTACTCAGCTTAATTAGAAGCATCTCATAGGACACTTTATAAACCATAAACTGTGGTTGTGTTGACTAGAGTTAGTCAAGTGGTTAGCTTTGTAATAGCGTTATTACAAAGAGGCTTGCAATATCGTTATTGTATGTAGGTGAGGGATTAAGAGTTTTATTCCTAGGTTATAATAGGTTGTAATGTAAAGTTGCTCAGTTAGTGAAGTTGAAATCCTACGAGTGTAAGTCGTGAGTTTTAATCCCTTGAGCTGGGAGTTTTCCAAGTAACTATCATTGAGTTATTTACTTATTGTTGTGTTTTGTGGAAAATAATAGAGAACCAGGTTCCCTATACAGTTTGGTGGACTCTTAGTTTACATCAATTGGTATTAGAGCAAATTCTTTCTATAAGGATAACATCTAGAAAGGATCTACATGGCTTCTCAACCAAATTTTTGAAGAAGTTCAATCAACCTACAAACTACCAAGATTCAATGGACAATACTATGGCTGGTGGAGGACAAGAATGCATAATTTTATCATGGAAGAAGATTCAAAGCTTTGGGATGTTATCTGCGATGGACCCTTTGTCCCTATGAAGACCTTTGGCGAGACAGCAGTAACAGTTCCAAAGACAAGGAAGGAATATAAAGATGTTGATCGTGAAGCCATCGAGAAAAACTTCAAAGCAAAGAAGATCCTCGTCTGTGGTATTGGACCAGACGAGTACAACCGCATATCAGCCTGTCAAATTGCCAAGGATATCTGGAAGGCTCTCCAAACTGCACATGAGGGAACCACTCAAGTCAAGCAGTCAAAAAGCACATACTTACTACTAAGTATGAACTCTTCAAGATGAAGGAGGATGAGTCCATTCAGGACATGCATACTCGCTTTACTTCCATCACCAATGAGCTTCACTCCCTTGGAGAAATTATTCCAAGGAACAAACTCATCAGAGAATACTCAGTGTGCTACCTAGTTCCTGGGAGAGCAAAGTCAATGCTGTCACGAAAGCCAAAGATCTATAGAAGTTGATGATCGATGAACTCATTGGAAATATGAAAACCTATGAAATGAAAAAGAAGAAAGATCATGAAAGAAGGGAATCCAAAAAGGAGAAGAACCCGGTTCTCAAGGTAGACAACAGTGAATCAAGTGGTGATGATGTTACATGGCATATCTTTACACAGAGGTTTCCAAAAATGGTTCGCAGAAAAGGAGGAATCCCTAAGAAAGGCAGCTCTAGCAGAAATACAAAAGGTTATGATTGTTGTCACAAATGCACGAAGATAGGACATTTCATCAAAGATTACCCTCTCCACAAGCAGAACCATTACAAACACAACATGGACAAGACGACAAAGAGGAACCCAGTCCCCGACAGGAAATTCAAGAGAAGAGATATTGCTGATAATGTTATGAAGCAAGCTCTTGCTGCCTGGGAAGATTCCTCTAGTGAGTCTGAGAGTGATGATGAACAAGGAGACTCCTCCATGATGGACGTTGAAAGAGAAGCTGTAGAATATGATTCCATATTTGCCCTGACGGCAAAATCTAATGAATATGATGATGATGATGACGATGACGTTGACGATGAGGTAAACTTTCTAGACATTCAAAGAAATTTGAGGTCTTACTTTTGAAAAGAATCAAGTATCTTTAGCTAATGTCCTAATTGATGCTTACCATTAACTGAGGAAATCGGAAAGATAGAACATGAGAGAGATGATTTGTTGGTTGTAGTTGTTGATCTGAAGGAAACAATAGAGGAATTAAAGAAAGAAAATGTCCTCTGAAAAATTTCAGTGGAAATTTGTATGAACTCCTCTAAAGGAACGAAAGTGGCAAGTGAGGCACACCTTAAGCTTGAAAATAAACTCAAAAAGGTAAAATTGAGTCTTGTTGCTGAACTTGAAAGAAATAGAAAACTTCAGGAAGATCTAAGAAGGGTTAAAAATGAACTAGATAAATCTCTAAAGTGGACTTGATCCTCTGGCACAATCACTTTCATGTATAAAAGTAATGGGAACATGCAAGAAATCTGGTTCCAAAAAGAAAAGGCTCCCTATAACCCACATAGAAAGTATGTTATTGTGCCTGATAACTGGCTTTGTACTCACTGTAGTAATACTAGTCATTACAAAGATTCATGTAAAGCAAAGTTTCAGTCCCAACAGAAAAATAAAGTTTTTGTTGAGAAAGTATCTACTGCTAAGGAACCTGATTCTCTTAAAAAGAAAAGTTTGATGCTAGAATGGATAAAAAGAAGTCTGATTCGCCCCTTCCCTCATTACAAAGGACCCAAACTTCTTTGAGTTCCTAAGTCTAATTTCTGATTCTCTTGCGCAAGCAGTAGTGAAAGGAAGCAGTCAAAAATAGTACATGAATAGTGGCTGCTCTAAACACATGACTGGAAGAATGGATGATTTCCTTTCACTCAAGGCCCAGCAAGGTGGAAGCGTGTCCTTTGGAAATGACAAAAAGGGACACATTCTAGGAGTTGGAAAGATTGGGTAAACACTCACTCACTCAATTGAAAATGTGTATTATGTGAATGGCTTGAAATATAGCTTGTTGAGTGTCTCTCAAATCTATGACAAAGGAAATAAAATGGAGTTCTTGTCAAAGTCTTACCAAACTTATAACTGGTGAAGTAGTTCTGATTGCAAAAAGATTTAAAAATACTTATGTTGCCGACTTTGATTCTTTTAATGGTGGTGATCTTACATGTCTGAGTGTTGTTGCTGATGATGCTGAACTGTGGAACAGAAGATTGGGATATGCAAGCTTTATCTTGTTGAACAAGCTGATCAAGAAGGACCTAGTTTGTGTGTTGCCGAAGTCAAAGTTCAAAGATCACAAGGTTGCATGTGTGAAAGGGAAGCAAGTCGGGTCCTCATTCAAGCTTAAGAAGGAAGTGAGCACCATAAGGCCACTGGATCTTCTTCATATGGATCTGTGTGGACCTATGAGGATGCCCAGCAGAGGAGGAAAGAAGTACATCTTCGTTATTGTTGATGACTATTCCAGATTTACATGGACTTTATTTCTCAAAACCAAGGATGAAACCTTTCCAGTCTTCATTGCTTTTGTGAAGCAAATTCAAGTGAAGATGAGCCATAATGTTGTGAGCATTAGATTTGATCACGGCATAGAGTTTGACAATGCAAAATTTGATGAATTCTGTGCTGAAAATGGCATACGTCATAATTTTTCCACTCCTAGAAAACCGCAACAAAGTGGTGTTATGGAGAGAAAAAATAGGACTCTTGAAGATATGGAAAGGACGATGCTGATTGACAGTGGCCTACCAAGGAGTTTTTGGGATGAAGCAATGAACACTGCCTATTATTTGATTAACACATGCATGATCAGGTCCCTCCTAAACAAGACCCATTATGAGTTGCTTAATAGGAGAAAACTAAAGCTGACTTACCTGAGAGCATTTGGATGCAAATATTTTGTTCTCAATAATAGTAAGGAAGCGTTGGAAAAATTTGATGCTAAAAGTGATGAAGTAATCTTTCTTGGCTACTCTTCACAAAGCAAAGCATACAGAGTCTACAACAAAAGGACTCCATGTGTAGAAGAAAGCATACATGTAATCTTTGATGAATCACACCACTCAAGCAGGAAAGATTCACATGATAAAGATGATCAAGATGGAGATTATTCAAAGTACCCAATAGTGGTTATTGATATGGCAGACGGGAAAGCTAATCTAATGAGTCAAGTCAAGGAATTCAATGAAAAAGATGCAGTAGAACTTCCAACTGATTTGGAAAAACCTGATTCCTCCATCACAACAACTGAAGCTGACAATAGAGCTACTGATGTTGTTTCAGGCACTGCTGATGCAGAGCACAAAAGTGGTATTCACTCTTCCATCGATGCCAATGACGGGTCTCACATGACGGAACCTGGTCCCTCATATCCTGAAACCCAGATGTCTAACTAGAAGCACAAAAGCTAACATCCTCTCCAAAACGTAATCACTCATTTGGATTCAGGGATTCAGACTAAATCCAAGGCAAGAAACATGTTTGCTTTTTTAGCTTTCTTGTCTCAAATTGAGCTGAAAAATATCAAGCAAGCTTTGAAAAATGTTAACTGGATATTTTCTAATGTTTATGTTGTTTCTTAAGGTTTTGTATGTAGTGATATAGATTACATGCGCAATGCGCTTACCTATGAAAAGTCCTTTTTTTCTTAAACTTTGTATCTAGTCAAATGGTACTACATAAATTGAGACAGAGGAAGTACAAAACTAACGTATATTTTTTGTATATACAGCTAGCTATTGTAATTATTTTCATTCGACTGGATAATTGTATTAAAGGCTCGAGTTTTTACTGTTCCTAATAAGTTATGCGTCTTTTGTTTTAATGATTTAACAAACTTCATATGAGAACCATATATGAAACCTGATATATTTGGTTTCTCCGCGTTCAAAGCAACAAGTCGAAGCTCTAGCACAAGTCTCAATAAAATCAGATAATAGAACAACAAAGGGAACATATAAAGATCAGTTCCTCCGGTCACAGTACAAGTCAACTCTAACAGTTGTTAAAGCTGCTGCACTGCACACGCAACAGTAAAGCAGCACTGTTGAAGCATGTTGTGTACCGGATACTCCTTTGCATCATCTTTGATGACCTCACTTATATATTACCAACATGAGGCAAGGGATTACACACACTTGAAAAACCTAAATATCATTTACTCTCAAGTGTGCAACCGCCTTCATTCTCCCAAAGGCATTGGAGAACAAAACAACAACATAAAGAAGGACCATATCCCATCACTGATTACCTTGTGTGTCCTTAGTATTGTTGTGTCTTTGTTTATGTATTCACTTGTAACTCCTACTCAGCTTAATTAGAAGCATCTCGTAGGATACTTTGTAAACCATAAACTGTGTGGTTGTGTTGACTAGAGTTAGTCAAGTGGTTAGCTTTGTAATAGCGTTATTACAAAGAGGCTTGCAATATCGTTATTGTATGTAGGTGAGGAATTAAGAGTTTAATTCCTATGTTATAATAGGTTGTAATGTAGAGTTGCTCAGTTAATGAAGTTGAAATCTTACGAGTGTAGGTCGTGATTTTAATCCCTTGAGGTGAGAGTTTTTTAAGTAATTATCATTGTGTTATTTACTTACTGTTGTGTTTTGTGAAAACTATAGAGAACCAGGTTCTCGCTACAGTTTGGTGGACTAGTTACATCAGTTCTGTTACCATCTACATATTGCATTTTATAAAAATGGTATCAATGATGTTTCTTTATTCGAATTGATTTTGAAGGGTAACACCAAGAAGCTTCCTTGATTTTTCATGTCTATTTCTCATTAATTTAGAAAGCGGATACTTTTTTAATACCACTCCCACTGCTTCATTTTGCAGCCATCTTCGTAACGACATGAGTTCTCTCAGCAAATGCTGAGACCAAATGTCCAGCATAAGTTTCTAATTAATCGTCCTTGTTGTGGAGTAGAGTTGCTATATTGCAGTCACATTGTCAGATTGATATGGAGAATTTTTATTAACTCAGGTTGTGTGGAGAAAAAGCTAGAAGGCCAAATTATTTGTTTGTGCTTCTACACGAGTGACAAACCATCTCCACCACCAAAAATTCATTAGAAACTGACATACTTCCCTACGGTACTTTAAGAAAAAAGTCGTGCAAAGAAAGAAAAGATTTCTATTAGATTACATGGATGACATATTAGTTTTTGCTCCAATTTAAAGAGATCATTTAGATTCCGTTTGGTCCAGAAGTAGTAAATAATAAGTCGTAGATTACTTTTTCTTTTTGGGGAGTGAAGATCAAACTCAGAGCTATTGTGTGAAAAGTTTTCATCAATATCACTAGATTATAAGCTTGGATGGAAACTAAAACAAATTTTGGGCTGATTGACCGTAACTAATTAAATAACTCAACCAAATTTAACCCAATAAAATTTCGAAAAACCGTTCATTTGACATTCTGATTGAATGTACTAAAATTACTATAAAACAAACACGCACTGCTCAAAAATGTTAAAATCGGAAGTAACAACGACCCACAAAAAAACAGGGAACTTTCACACTTTTGTTTTTCACACTACAGGATTGCTGCTGCTACTAAAAATAATTTTCCATATTCTTCATATTGATTTGGTAGGTAAGTCCTCCTCTAGTGGTATATTGGTCAAAATAATGGCATGATCTGACTTTGAATTCATTCACAAAATTCCTACTATTATAAATTCTCTCTATTACTGCAATCTCGCTAAGAATCAAATATGACAAAGCCAATTTCAAAGTTAGTTGAATGTATATTTTGGATATATAGAGTCAGGTATAGTCCCCTCTTCTTTTGGTGACAGTTTGATATAATACATCATGCTCAGATTTCTCTGAGTATAACTTATATACTCCCTCCGTTTCAATTTAAATGAGCTAGTTTGACTCGACACAGAGTTTAAGAAAAAGAAGAAGACTTTTAAAACTTGTTGTCTTAAAAACTTAGGGGGTAAAAGCTTTGTGGGCCATGACATTTGTGTGGTTATAAAAGTTTCTCATTAAAGATAAAATAGGTAAAATGAAGAGTTTAAAGTTGAATTATTTCTAAATTTAGAAATGTATAGTTTATTTTGAAACAGACTAAAAAGGAAAGTATCTCATCTAATTTAAAACGGAGGGAGTATAAAATAAAAAACACTGCAATCTCTGGAATTCTACTATAAAAGATAGGTAAAGTAACTACGTTATTGCTAAATTCTTCTATGGAAACTTTGGTGTATCTTTCCGCTGTTCCATTTTCCTCATTGCTTACATTTGTGGTATGTATGTATGCTGCTTCAATTCTGTTTTCTTTTCTGCTTGAACATACAATTTTCTTTTCCTGAAAAAACTCTCTTTCATTTTTCCTTTTTGTGATTAAAAAAGATGCAAAAGAAAGAACAGGATTAGTCACAGTCCCTCTATGCATTCCCAAAATGAATATCCGTTCTTTTAGTTCTACCATATTACGTACGGAACAAACCCAGTAGTTCTTGATAACATCATTTATTTATAATAGGAAATTTATTAAATATATATAAATATTTAATTACGAATTCAATTACTAATACAAGTTATAAGTTCAATGGCAAGTTCAGAATTTATAAACTCCAAATGCTGACTCTGGCTCTATTGATTTAATGAGATGACAATAGTAGTAGATCACGGTTCAAATATCCAATAACAATGTCTATCATGTTGCGGAAGCCAAATGTATATAGTGTGAATGAGTCACAACTACTATACCAAAAATTATGACAACCACTAAATAATAAACAAGACAATAAGACAACAATAAAAGAACACCAGAATTTACGAGGTTCGGCCAATTTTGCCTACTTCCTCGGACACAATCAATATTTTATTCCACTCCAAAATTACAAGTGAAATAATACTAAAGAGAGAAGATACAAATGCCTTAAGAAGATAAAAGGCAAATGAGAGGTGTGTTTAAATCCTAAACATTAGGCCTCCTTTTATAGGGTGAAATTCTCATTCAAAATTGTCATCCACCGATGTGGTACTTTTGCCAATTTCAACAAATCTCCACCTTGGCAAAATTCCACATCTTCAATTTTCTCTCAATAACAAATTTTGGTTGTGTCTTCATCTTCAATCTTTAGTGTTCAACAATGTTGATCAAATCCAAACAATGTTGAAACTTGACCGCAGTCACCACTTTTGTCAGCATATCAGCAGGGTTCTCCGTAGTATGAATTTTCTTCACCGTGACTCCACCTTCTTCTATGATTTCTCGTACGAAATGATACCGAACATCAATGTGCTTCGTCCTTGCATGATAAACTTGGTTCTTCGCTAATTGAATAGCACTTTGACTATCACAAAAAATTGTAATATTTTTTTGTTCAATACCAAGCTCCTTTAGCAACCCCTGAAGCCAAATTGCCTCCTTCACAGCCTCCGTAATAGCCATGTACTCTGCCTCTGTTGTAGACAAAGCAACTGTTGACTGCAAAGTAGACTTCCAACTAACTGGTGCCTTTGCAAAAGTAAACACATAACCAGTAGTTGACCTTCGTTTGTCCAGATCACCCGCAAAATCTGAGTCACAATATCCAACTACAGACCGATTGCCTTCCTGCTCAAAAACTAACCCAACATCTACAGTACTATGAATATACCGTAGAATCCATTTCACAGCTTGCCAATGCTCCTTTCCTGGATTATGCATATATCTGCTAATAACTCCAACGGCTTGTGAAATGTCAGGTCTCGTACAAACCATTGCATACATCAAGCTACCAACAACATTTGCGTATGGTACCCTTGACATATACTCCTGTTCAGTTTCATCCTTTGGCGACATAGTAGTACTTAGCTTAAAATGGGGAGCAAGTGGCGTACTAATTGGCTTAGTCTTCTTATCTATGCCAAAACGCTTTAGTACTCTCTTCAAATATTCTTTCTGAGATAAACAGAGTTTCTTTGTACGTCTATCTCTTATTATCTCCATGCCAAGAATTTTCTTTGCCTCACCCAGATCCTTCATCTCGAACTCCTCCTTCAGTTGAATCTTCAACTTATCAATTTCTTCCGAATTCTTGGAAGTTATCAACATATCATCAACATATAGGAGAAGATATACAAAGGAACCATCATTAAGTTTGCGCAAATACACACAATGATCGTATTTGCTTCTCTTGTACCCTTGCCGCAACATAAACTTGTCAAATCGCTTGTACCATTGTCTAGAAGATTGTTTCAATCCGTACAACGATTTTTCAAGTTTGCATACTATATTTTCTTTTCCAGCAACTTTGAATCCTTCTGGCTGAGTCATGTAGATTTCCTCCTCCAAGTTTCCATGTAAAAACGCAGTTTTTACATCCATCTGAACTAGTTCCAAATCCAACTGTGCTACCAAAGCCAACATAATTCTAATGGAGGAATGTTTTACAACTGGAGAAAATACTTCATTGTAATCAATTCCCTCCTTTTGAGCATATCCTTTGGCCACCAATCTTGCTTTGTAGCGAACATCTTCTTGGTTAGGAAATCCTTCTTTCTTTGCAAATACCCATTTGCACCCAATTGCTTTCTTTCCCTTCGGGAGATTGGCCAATTTCCATGTATGATTCTGATGAAGGGACTGCATTTCTTCATTCATGGCAATCCTCCACTTATCTTCTTCTGAACTTTGGATTGCGTCTTTATAAGTGGTAGGAACACCATCGGCTACAATTGAGGTTGCACAAGCAACCGTCTCTATAAGACGAACAGGTTTCGTTATTGTCCTTTTTGGCCTGCTGGTTGCTATTGATTCAAGTTGTTGTCGAGGTTCCTGAGTTGGAATCTCCCTTTCTACTGGCTCTTCTTCCAGAGGGTAATCTTCATGAGTTTCCTCCTCTGCTTCTTGTGTAGGAAAAATAAATTTTCCCTCAAACTCCACCTGCTTTGATGCACCACCAGTTTGTTTGACATCTTCAACTGTCATCTTATTTGTTATGGTAGATTCATCAAAGGTAACATCTCTGCTGAATATAATATTCCTTGTCTCTGGACACCATAAGCGGTATCCTTTGACTCCAGAAGTAATCCCCATAAATATAGCCTTCTTTGCTCTCGGATCCAATTTTGACTCTTTCACATGATAGTATGCAATTGAGCCAAACACGTGCAAAGAGTCATAATCTACAACAGGTTTTCCATACCATTTATCAAATGGTGTCTTGCCATCAATAGCAGCAGATGGTAGACGATTAATGAGGTGGCATGCATATGTAATTGCCTCAGCCCAAAATTCTTTGCCCAAGCCAGCATTGGACAACATACACCGTACCTTCTCCAGTAAAGTCCGGTTCATACGTTCTGCCACTCCATTCTGTTGTGGTGTATTTCTGACAGTGAAGTGTCGGACGATGCCATCATTTTCACAGACCTTATTGAAATGATCATTTTTGTATTCACCTCCATTGTCTGTGCGAATACACTTGATCCTCCTGCCTGTTTGATTCTCCACCATCGTTTTCTATTTGAGAAAAATTCCCAACACTTCATCTTTCCTCTTCATTGTATACACCCACACTCTTCGGGAAAAATCATCAACAAAGGTTACAAAATAGTGCTTCCCACCCAATGAAGGTGTTTTGGAAGCACCCCAAACATCAGAGTGTACATAATCCAAAATGCCTTTAGTATTATGGATCGCTATACCAAATTTAACCCTTGTCTGTTTCCCTTTGACACAATGCTCGCAAAACTCCAAGTTGCAAGTCTTTACGCCTTTTAACAATCCTTGATTAGATAAAGCTTTCAAGGATTTTCCTCCAGCATGTCCCAAGCGCATGTGCCATAGCCTGGTTGCTTCTGCCTCTTTGTCATCACTGGATGTCACTGTTGCTGTCCCAATAACTGTGCTACCACGATAGCAGTACATGTTATTGTTCTTCCGATTGGCCTTCATTACCACTAGTGCACCGGAGCATATTCTCATCACTCCATTTTCTGCAATGATTTTGAACCCTTTTGATTCTAGGGCTCCCACAGAGATGAGATTCTTCTTCAAACCCGGTACATATCGAACATCTGTTAATGTTCTGATCATTCCATCATGGCTCCTTAATCTTATTGAACCAATGCCATATGAGGTAAGAGGGCTGTTATCCGCTGTGTGGATGACTCCATATTCTCCTTCTTGAAAATTCACGAACCAGTCCTTGTTGGGACACATATGGTAGCTACAAGCCGAGTCCATCAACCATATGTCTGATGATGTTGATAACTCTGTTGTAACTAATGAGAAGTCTGAATCATCACAATCAGCTACATTTGAATCCATAATGGCCTTTCCATTGTTATGTCTGGCCTTATTCTTCAACTTCGGACAGTCTTTCTTCCAGTGCCCATTTTCTCGACAAAAGGCACATTCATCTTTGCTGGGTCTAGATCTCGACTTGGATCTTCCCTTCTTAGTCCTCGTTTGATTTTGAGGACGACCCCTCACAATTAGTGCTTCTTCTTCTCCGCCCTTCTGTTTTTCTCCCTTTCTTTGTTCATAGCTGTACAAAGCCGAACAAACTTCTCTGAGAGAAATTTCGTCATTTCCATGGAGTAGAGTAGTTTCAAGGTGCTCGTACTCATTAGGAAGTGACCCCAATAACATCAAGGCCAAGTCACCATCATCAAAAGTTGCATCCATATTTTGCAAATCTGTGACCAACTTATTGAAACTGGTGATATGTTCATTCATTGTGGTACCAGGAACATAGGTAAAGCGAAACAGTCTCTTCTTCATGTACAATTTATTTTGACTGTTTTTCTTCAAAAATTTATCCTCCAGTGCTTTCCATAATTTACTTGCAGAAGTTTCCTTTGTGTATGGATATTTCTGCTCTCTAGCAAGGTAGGATCGAATGGTACCGCAAGCAACACGATTGATAATTTTCCAATCTTCTTCTCCAATAACATCTGGTTTCTTTTCTTCAATGGCAAAATCTAGCCCTTGTTGAAAAAGAACATCTAGAACCTCGCCTTGCCACATCCCAAAATGTCCTGACCCGTCAAAAATTTCTACCGCAAATTTCGCATTTGACACAATTCTTCTCATAAGCGAAGATGCCAACGATGACGTATTATTGACACTTGATGTAGATTCTTCTTGTTTACTGTCTCCCATTTTGACACAAATATTATTTAGTAGCTGACGACACAAATCAAGATTATTTCCTTTCTGGTGTGGAAGATCAGACTAAGCTACAACCACAGAGCATACTCAGATAGAACCTTGACTCAGTTACCAAGATAGATCTTTTCTGATGTGGAAGATCAGACTATGCTGCAACCACAGAGCATACTTAGACAGTACCTTGGCTCTGATACCAATTGTTGCGGAAGCCAAATGTATATAGTGTGAATGAGTCACAACTACTATACCAAAAATTATGACAACCACTAAATAATAAACAAGACAATAAGACAACAATAAAAGAACACCAGAATTTACGAGGTTCGGCCAATTTTGCCTACTTCCTCGGACACAATCAATATTTTATTCCACTCCAAAATTATAAGTGAAATAATACTAAAGAGAGAAGATACAAATGCCTTAAGAAGATAAAAGGCAAATGAGAGGTGTGTTTAAATCCTAAACATTAGGCCTCCTTTTATAGGAAGAAATTCTCATTCAAAATTGTCATCCACCGATGTGGTACTTTTGCCAATTTCAACAATAAAAACGTCAATTCTTTCGCATCTCTCTCTCTAAAACATATACATCATCAAAATGAACTTTTACATTTTCTTAAAAGAATTACAAGATACTATTTTTATAACACTCGTAGATACTGCTTGATTTTATAGCCATGTTCATAATAACGTGTGTTCTCTCAGCAAACGCTCACTACGTATGTGCATCGCATGGTAATGCAAATCTTCCTTGTATTAAAGAATTGCCAATTTGCCAAAACCTTTGCCACAGAGATTATGGACCGTTCTATGTGTATACGGTAAAAATCGAGCTTGTCCTTCATATGACTAATCAAGACTGGAATATGATAGATTAAGGTTCAACTTCATATAATATCATGATATGATGCGAAGTTAAGTTGCCGAGCTCGTGACCTAGAGACCGACCAAAATCAAAATCGGTCAAGACTGAAACCGATCAGAATAGAGACCGGTCGAGATCGGTCAAGACTGAGACCGAGCAGAATAGAGACCGATCGAAGTCGGCCAAGATTGAGATCGAGCAAAATAGAGACCGATCAAGTGCATGATCGGCCAAGATCAAGATCGAACCAGAAAACAAAAAAGCCGGTGTATCCGTAATTAGGGCGAGAATCTCGGCGAAAATCCCGGCGCATATCAAAAAAAGGCCAATTAATTAATCTATCATTGAATTCCTTCTGTATTTAGAATTATAAATAAAGTAGGACTTCCCCACTATATAAAGGGATTTTTGATCATTTGTAGAGGAGACATGGGAGAGACAATAAAAAACAACATATTATCTTCTTTGAAAGCTTGATTATCTTGTTACTCTGTTCTTACACTAGCAGAATACCCACTTATTTCAAGGGTGACCGAACTCAAGGGCTAAAGCTAATTGACTCATTTGGTTTGCATTCATCTCTTTTATAGTTGATTTCAGCATTGATATATATACTTTTTCTCGGTTTGTATCAAGTTATATCACGTATCCTTAGAATCGCGTATAAATTTAATTGTTATCCATTTTTCGGGTAAACAGTTTGGCGCCCACCGTGGGGCTAAGGATAATAGTGGTTATTTGATACAAATCTCTATAAAACACACTATTTTACACTTGCTCTTGGAAGTACCTTTGATTTCAGGCTAAAAATGACGAACTCTCAATTAATGTCCCTTCATATCGACAACGAATCTGGCCATCAAGGCGAAAATAACAATGTGACGCCCGGGGATGAAAGGCCACTCGCTGACCCCGTTGGGATTCGGGTCGTGGATCCATTTGACGTTAATTCACATGTGGCCATTGAAGCAAACCAACATTTCGGTCCCGAAAACAACATCCATGGTGAAACCTGATCTGCAGTTTGGAATACTCAAAATATTGGAGAAGACGGGATTAGCCTGCATATGATCTTTGAAATGCTGCAAGCTCAACAGGTGGCGATAGCTGAGTTGCAGAGCCAAACCCAGGCACAGAGAAGGGCTGAGCTCGGTCCACCCCAAGAAGTCACCCACAATACGGGGCAAGCTACGGTAAGGTTAAATGGACAAGAATCGGGGACTAACGCCGAAATTATAAAAATGCTTGAGAAATTAACAAAACGAATAGAGCCAGGGAAAAAGAAGATCGAAGAAAACGACAAGAAAGTGAAAACCTATAACTCCAGGGTTGATCGGATCTCGGGAGAACCACCAATATTGAAGGGTTTGGATTCCGAAAAATTCATACAAAAGCCCTTCCCCCCGAGCGCGGCTCCCAAACCGATCCCCAAGAAGTTCTGCATGCCCGAGATTTCTAAGTATAATGGAATGGCCGACCCCAACGAGCATGTCACCTCTTAAACATGTGCCATTAAAGGGAATGATCTAGAGGACGGCGAGATCGAATTCGTGTTACTAAAGAAATTCAGGGAAACCCTGTCAAAGGGACCAATGATATGGTATCATAATGTACCACCTAACTCTATCGAGTTTTTTGCCATGCTTGCATATTCTTTTATAAAAGAAAACGCCGGGGCCATAAAGGTCGAGACAAGGAAGTCGAACCTTTTTAAGGTAAAGCATAAAGATAACGAGATGCTCAGAGAGTTTGTATCTCATTTCTAAATGGAACGAATGGATCTACCACCGGTCACCGATGATTGGGCCGTTCAAGCTTTCACCCAAGGACTAAATGAACAGAGCTCAGTGGCTTAACAATAGTTGAAGAAGAACTTGATTGAGTACCCGGCTATTACCTGGGCCGATATACATAATCGATATCAATCAAAGATTAGAGTCGAAGACGACCAGCTGAGGGATCCTTCTGGATCCATTATCAAAAGAGACGTCGATCGAGAACCGAGGTTGAACAGGGATCGATACCAGCCGTATCATAGAGATCGTAGGGGCAACAGACCTGGTCATAACTCTGTACGAGGTGAAAGGAGAAGCGATCGAGACCAAGGCTCTTGAGGGCTGATGAGCAATAATGGTTTTGACAGGCATACTGGACCTAAGGAAGCACCACGACTGTTAGAGTATAACTTCAATATTGATGCATCCGCCATCGTATCGGCTATCGGACACATCAAAGATACTAAATGGCCTCGACCTATGTAGACCGATCCAGCCCAGAAAAATCCTAATCAAGTATGCAAGTATCATGCCACCCATGGCCACAGAACGGAAGATTGCAGGCAGTTGAGAGAAGAAGTAGCTTGGTTATTCAATGAAGGGCACCTTCGGGAGTTCTTAAGTGATCGGGCTAAGAATCACTTCAAAAATAGAGAATTCAATAGACAAAACGAGCAAGAAGAACCACAACACATTATTCACATGATTATCGGAGGGATCGATGTTCTCTAAGGGCCAGTGTTAAAACGCACTAAGGTGTCAATCGTAAGGGAGAAGCGATCTCGGGCTCAGGATTATATACCAAAAACAACCTTATCCTTCAATGACGAAGAAACAGAAGGAATCATGCAGCCACATAACGATGCACTGGTAATATCTGTACTCATGAAAAAGACTCAAGTTAAGTGTGTGTTAATTGATCTAGGTAGTTCGGCCAATATCATTAAATGACAAGATTTAGGAAAAGGAAAAGATACAATACGAAATTGAAATGTATTTCATTGAATTTGAAAGGATAGAAGGGTTAACATCAAAACAAAATAATCATACTGAGATGTTTGGATTACAACCATGAAAGTAACCCAAAATATAAAAAGAAGCTGCAAAAGCAAACTACCAAGACTCATTCCTTGTGGGGAGAGAAATTGCTTCCCAGTTGTTGAGCATGGTGTCTGGGCCAATTAGTTGCATATCGGCATGACTAGTGCCTTCACCAGCCTGGATCATATTCACTTCAGAAAATATCTGGCTGAGGTCATGGCAAATTTCATCAATGTTTGCCTGTACCGAGGAATTTTGACCCTCTTTGAGTCGTGGCTTGACAAAAGTGTAGAAAATGTGAGGGATAGGTTGCTGCAAGACCCACCCATGCTTTTTGCGGTGCTTGGCTTTGTCTTCGTATGCTTGTGTTGGCCTGAAGCCTAAACTAAAAGTACCCTTATTACTGAACGGAGAAATGGGTTCCGAAATTCCTTGCAATGATGCCCCCAAGCCTTTTCCTGGCTCATAACCTAGTCTCATCATAAGTGCATTCACCATTACAGATATGGCAAAGAGACGAGGATGCAGAGTGGGCTTTCCTTCCTCAATATGGTCCACAACAACCACTTCGAAAGCCTGATAGACAATGGACTCGCACCCTTCCTTGGCCTCAATACACGAGATTAACGGGTCTTTGTAAATGGATGACTCGTCTTCTCCGTAAAAAATAATTTCTTACCTGTCGTGTTCAAATTTGAGCATCTGATGCAAGGTTGATGGCACAGCTCGGGCCCTATGGATCCATGGCCTTCCAAAAAGAAATTTATAAGAAGTTTCCATGTCCACTACTTTGAAGACAATTTCAAAATCAACAGGCCCAATCGTCATGGTGAGGTTGATATCCCCAATGGTATCTCTCGATGAGCCATCAAAAGCCCGGATGCGAACATTGCTAGGTCAAATTATGTCTGTATTGATCTTTATTCTTTGCAAGGTAGAGAGAGGGCAAACATCTACACTCGAGCCTCCATCAACCATGACTCACTTTATATAATGCCCTCACATTTGACAATCAGGTGCAAAGCCCTATTGCGCCCGGATCCCTCCTTGGGAAGTTCATTATCAGTAAAGGAGATTCTGTTCACCTCAAAAAATCTATTGGCCATCTTCTCTAACTGATTCACGATGGCTTTCTCTGAGACATGTGCCTCGTTTAGGATTTTGATTAGTACACGGGCATGCTCTTATGAGTGTATGAGCAGAGATAACAGAGAGATTTGGGCAGGAGTCTTTCTCAATTGGTCAATGATTGAGTAATCCTGAACTTTCATATTTTTCAAAAACTCCTCCGCCTCTTCTTCAGTGACTAGTTTCTTTATTGGCAATTGGTCTTCTCTGATTTGCTTGGCCTTCCACAACTTTTCTGGAGAGTAACACCTCCCCGATCGAGTCAAACCTCTAGTTTCCCCTACTTCTTCTATGATTTCCCTGCCTCTGTAGGTTACTACAGTTTTGTTGTAGTTCCAAGGAATGGTTTTTGTGTTTGTCACACGGGGTTGTATGGCAGGCTTGATTATGATCGGCTCTGTAATACCCTTCGTACTGCCCTGATTCTGCCTTGTGATAGGGTGACCTCCAAGGACATACAACCTTGGGATTGGAACATTGGAGCGAACTTCCAACCTTGAGATATTGGGAACAAATAAAGTTACCTTTTCTAAGCTCGGGGCACCTTTCACAATCAACGGCACATCTCGGCTTGGACTTACTTCTAGTTTGGTTCCTTCTTGAATCGCTCCCACTGTCATTTCTGCTTGACCAACCGACTTGTATTCCTGATCTCGGTCAATCATTCCCATAAAATGAACATCATTGTGTACTGGCAACGGTTGTTTGTCACATTAGGAGGGTCCTCGCCATTTGTCACTACAATCAACTTTTCAGCGATGAGTCTTTCTATGGCTCTTTTCAGAGTCCAACAGTCATCAGTGCTATGCCCCGGGGCACCTGAATGATATTCACATCTAGCATTTGCTTGAAATCCATGTGAATCGGGATGCATATGGTGAGGAGCGATGGGTCCAATCACGCCCATCTTCTTCAACTTCTAGAATAAACTAGAGTATGATTCAACCAATGGAGTGAATTTTTCCACCGACCTCTGTTCTCGACCATAATCCTGCCTGGGATGAGTATTGTAGGGTGCCCGAAAATTTTGCTGCTGAGGTCGGGGGATCTTTGGAGCTGGTGCTTGTACTTGTAGATTGGGTGGCTGAGCATAGGATTTAGTATTAAACACCGTATACAGTGGTGGGACCATAGAGTACTGAGGAATTGACGGGGAATAATAATATTGTGGGTAGCTGGATTGCCCCTGCTGAACGTGCACATAAGGGTGCGATGCCCCTCTTTGAATTTTCCTAGATCCTAAAGTCATCATGGACTCTTTATCTCTCTTCTTTCTATTTGCCAAACTTCCCGACCCATTTTGGATTGCTTGGGTGATGGATTTGAGAGCAGCCTGACTTACAATTCTGCCTGTTTTGAGGCCATTTTCAACCATTTCTCCTATCTTGATTGCTTATGCAAAAGGCCCGCCCATTGCATACATCATATTTTGGAAATAAACAGGCTCTTGAGCCTCTAGAAAAATAGTGATAACTCATGATTATCCATGGGTGGCTTAACTCTAGCCGCTTGCTCCCTCCATTTGATGGCATACTCCTTAAAGCTTTCTGTCAGCTTTTTCTTCATATTGGACATGGAATTGAGATCTGGTGCAATATCAATATTGTATGAAATTGTTTGACGAATGCCTGGGCCATGTCGTCCCAGACATGCCAGTGAGAGATATCTTGGTCAATGAACCATTCGGAGGCCACTCCCACAAGACTTTCCCCAAAATAAGCCATCAGTAATTCTTCTTTTCCACCAGCATCCCTTAGCTGGTTGCTGTACCTTTTTAAGTGGACAATAGGGTCGCCATGTCCATCATATTTCTCAAATTTTGGGATTTTGAACCCTGGTGGAAAATGGATATGAGGGAACATGCATAGATCACTGAATGAAACACTTTTGTGACCACCTAGCCCATGTATGTTCTTTATGTTCTGTTCAAGACTTTTCATTTTTCTGGCCATCTCATCTGGCTAAACCGTCTTGGCAGGCTTTTCATTTTCCACTGGTGACTCGTACTAAGCAGTCTGATTTTATGGAGTTGAGATACTGAAAGCCACATTTGGAGAGTAGTATTGGCTATCATAAGCATGAGATGGTGGCTCATTATTTGGCCTCATCACAGGAGGTGATGTCGGGATTGTATATACCGGTATGCCATATACGACGAGAGGAGTGTTCCTGACCGGTGCAATTGGAGGCCGCACATTAGAGGTACCAGGAGAAGCATGAAGGCTATAGTTTGGCACATACCCTGGTGGTAGAATATGATCGCTCGTTGCATGGAGCAGTGGTTGAGTAACCAAGGGTACGGTAAAAGTTCCCTCTGAAGGACCCCGAGGTGGAGGCTGACCAGAAATCCAAGCTTGATATACATCAGACTATTGTTGTCTCTATTTTCTTATTTCCTCCGACTCTTGCTCAACTGACTGACCTTGGGGGTCGTCACTGACCAGCTCGATCTCATCATCGTTAGCCATTACTATCATTCCCTTAGATCTGGTGAAGTAATGATGTGTTGCCTGTTTCACCACAAACCAACCACCTTAAGCTTTACTTTTAGAGACAACAAAATGTGTTAGAGTGAAGCATTTTATAGATATGAATCACACGTAATATGTCATGCTCCTATCATTATCACTATTTCTAACATACTTTTGGAGGCTTCATGTTTCATTCCGGCTTATCAGGTTGCTTCTTATTGACGCTCTTATTTTATTTTTATTTTTTCTCTTTTTCTTCTTCTTTTTTTCAATCACGCCTCATTTTATCCCTCATCTTAGAATCGTTGAAAAATATTTTGATCGAACCTTTTGGGGGTTGCCTACGTATCATGTCACCGCATGAATCAGATTATTACGTAGTTCAAGGACATGACCATTTTCGAATTTGTATAAAACAAAATCCTTCTATTGTTTTTTTAATACGAGACCCAAAAACAAAATTACATAAAGACGAACATCTAAACAAGAACACACTTTTTAAGATAAAAAAAAAGACTTAACACACCAAAAGACTCTTACAGACTCAATGACAATAAATGAACAATTAATGGACGGCCAAGTAAAAGGAGAGTGTAATCTCTGCGGGAGAATCAAATGGCATCACTTTAGTCAAAGCACTTATTCCTGCGGCTGACCCCCAACATCGCGATATATCCTCTCTAGGTCTGTAGATATGTGACGGGCGACGTTCAATGATACTTCTGCAAACCGCTCAGGCATCATTCCATGGAAACTTCTGCATGCTCGGGAGTTGTATGTGGCTACCTCGAGGATCTTTCCCTTAATGTGTTCTTGAGCCAAATACAACTCTTGATTTCGCTGACCACGAGTCTCAGCTAGATCCAGCGCATCATGCTCGCGCTCCAAGGCCATATCTCTGTGGCGCCGAATTTCTAGTGACTCTCCCTCCAACCGATTGATCATACTTTGGTATTGATGTCTTTCTATTTCAAACTCCGCTATCTGGCGCTCCTTGATTGACTCAAATCCCCCTATCTGATCCCTTAGACCTTGGATTAATGGAACAAAACCTCTGCATTCATGATCACGAACTACCTTGAACTAGCCTTCTCTTTCTTCTTGTTGTTGAGCAGTAGTGATCATTTTTTCTGTCTAATTTGAACTTTGAGTGCTCGCCTCTCTTGTGCCCGCTGAGCCTTTTCCCGCTCAAAATCAGCCTGTTGTATGTACATGGCTTTCTCCAGAGTGCCCTTATCTTCTTGTAAAATATTAATACGGTATTGGTACTCTCATGCCACTTCCCTTCCGATTTCTCTAACTCTGGCCTTGATCTCTTCCTCCCAATCAAATGCATTCCATATGGCTCTTTCTGGCCTTTGCTCTGGGATAGCTTGGTTGTGAAACCACTCAAGGTATGCAACCCCGGATGCTTCGCATCCGTAGTCTCCTCTGTCAGCCTTTGGTAATTTGGTCATAACTGTAGAAATGTCTGATTAACGAACGGTTTGAAGCGTTAGAAACTAGACTCGAAGATCTTTCATTTAATAGATTGTGCATCACATAAAACCTTAGATATATGTATATACTCTCGTCCTAAGTTAGGTCTTGTGCCTAAACATAACAAATCGATCCCGAATGACCTCAAAATTTGTACACAAGTCGTAAATGACGTAACAAAGCTATTTAAATTTCCGGAATCGAAATCCAAGCCCGATACATCAAGGTCAACTCCCGGTCAACACTTTTCTTTTAAGCTTCTTAAATAAGGATTGTTCTTCCAATTCAATTCCGAACCTTCCAAAATCAAATTCGACCGCACACACAAGTCATAATACATATTACGAAGTTGCTCGGGACCTTAAGTCGCTGAATGGAACGTTAATTCTCAAAATGACAGGTCGGGTCGTTACAGTTTGATTTACTAAGGGTCACAACATACGTTGCACATACAAGGGCAGACTCACCAGCATCGCTTTACCGAAATTGAAGTTGTCAATATCGTTATACACTACTAGATATTCGGCAAAAATCGACCACGGTCGACCGATCAATTTTGGTCGGTCAAAAAACTGGCCAAAAAATCGACCAAAGTTGGTCGGTTTTTCAAAATATTTTATTTTTTAATTTTTTTACGAAATCGACCAACTTTAATCTGTTTTCTTTGGCGCAAAAATTCGAAAAACTATTTTTGAGTCCCGCGAAATTTATTTTTCAAGAAACCGACCAACTTTGCTCGGTTTTTTATTTAAAATAAATTAAAATTAATATTAAAAAATGACCGATTAGGCTAGTCATTTTAAAAAACCGACCAAATTCGGTCGGTAATTTTATTTTTTAATAAAATCGACCAACTTTGGTCGGTTATTTTAGTGCGAAAATACAATTAAAGAGTATAAATAAAATAAAAGATAGTCTTAAAATAAAATGCACCAATGGTCTAGTAGTAGAATAGTATCCTGCCACAGTACAGACTCCGATTCGATTCCCAGATAGTGTATTTTTTAATTACATAATTAAAATACCGATCAACTTTGGTCGGAAAAAACAGTCCAACTTTGGTCGGTTTTTCGGCAAATTGTTTTTTGAATTTAATTGACCGACCAAAGTTGGTCAGTAATTTCCGACCAACTTTGGTCGGTATGCCCTTCCGACTTTCAAAATACCGTCCACACGTAAATGGTCGCGTTTTGGATGGTTATTGGCCATTACCGATCCACTTTGGTCGATTTTTTTTGGATGGTTTTGCCCGGATTTTTAGTAGTGATACTTCCTTCCGTTCCAGTTTATGTGAACTTATTTATTTTTTGGTCCGTTTAAAAAAGAATGACCCCTTTCTAAATTTGAAAATAATTTAACTTAAACTTCCAATTCTGCCCTTGATGATAAGTTTTTATAACCACATAAATACTATAGACTCCTTTCTGACATGTTTAAGACCACACATTTCAAAATTCTTTATTTTTTCTTAAATTCCGTGCCCAGTCAAACAAGTTCACATAAATTAGAACAGAGAGTAATAATTTGTTCATTTCTTTAAATATCAAAACTGCTTATGCAGTGCCCGCTCTTGGGTAAAGCAAATAAAATCATGGTTTTAGGCCCCAAAATTTTGGGTAAAGAAAATAAAGTCATGGCTTTAGGCGTCAAAAATTTTGGGGCCCCATTTTTCACTACTAGTATGTTTATAAATTAATTCTCTTAAAAATTGAGTATTTTAAAATAAAATTAATTAGAAAAATAATAGAATAGGAAAAGAAAACTTCACAATAGATTTGAACAAAGTGTTTTTAATTTTATATATAGTGATAACACTATAACATTATGTATATATAGCTACAAATTCTTATAACACTATAACATTATGTATATATAGCTACAAATTCTTAGCTATGTGTATGAAAATCGTGGCTAATACCTAACAATAGCCACTAAAATTAAACTTCCGTGGCTATTTACAATTTCATAAAAAACTTTAGCTACAAAATTAAATTGGCAAAGCTAATTTATTATTTTTGCTATATTTGCTAACTGTCGTGGCAATAATTATCCAAATAGCTACAAATTTATTGCTACAATAAACTTTTGTAGCTAATAATATTTTTTTGCCACGCATTTGAAGTTACTGTAGCAATAACAGCTTTATAGCCACAAAAAATTACTTCTAACAAAATATTATAGCTAAATAGATATTTTTTCCTCAAGTTATAAAAGCATGTGGCAATAACTAGATTAAAAGCTATAAACTTTTTACTACAACGATATTTTGTAGCTAATTGTGAGTTTTTGCCACACGTCTGAAATTACTGTAGCAATATTAATCTTTTAGACACAAAATATTATTAGAGACAAAATGTTGTAGCTGAATAGGTATTTTTTCTTCAATTATAAAAATTTGTGGCAAAAACTAACTTAATAGCTACAAACATATTCTGATATAATAAAATTTTGTATCTAAACATAAATTTTTATCACGTGTTTGAAGTTACTGCAACTATAACATGTTAGCCACAATAATGATTTGAAATAAATATTGAATATAAAAACTATTTTAAAATTCAAATTATAAGAAACCGAGAACATCGTTGGCTTAATAGCTACAATTATTTGTTATGATAGAATGATATAACCACGACAGTCAAGAGAGACAATAAACTTCCGTAGTTAGTTATAATTTTTGTCATGCGCTTGAAGTTACCATATCAATATTATTTACCATAATAAATTAGTTGTTAAAAAAAATCATAGTTAAATAAATATATTTTGCTTTCATTACAAAATCAATATAAGAGTTTGTCCAAAAATTAGAGAAGTTTTATGAAAATAAATTTTAAATATAAAAAGTTAGATTTTTCCTACAATATAGAAAAGTTAGTAAGTGCATATAATTGAAAATTTTATTAATTCTCGAATAACAAAGATTAAAGTTCAAAAAAAAAAATCAATAATAGATCATGTGTACACTTACTTATGGCATCAATGTTTATCAACTAACTTCTTGACTTATTAACCTCATACTTTATTTTATGTATATTTGGTCCTTTATTATTTTAAATAAGAATTTAGTATAATTTATTATATTTAAGCACTTATTTTAAAATAAGTACTCATATAGAAGACTTTAATAGTTTGTAGAGATATGTATGTATGGTACTTAATTATTTTAAATAAGTACTTAAAGCAATTTCATATATCTAAGAACTTATTTTTTAAATAAGTACTAATATTCATTATATTCTTTCAAAAAGTAAGTTTTCCGATTATATAAACTTAATATTATAACATGGTTAATATTTAAGTCCATAACGAAAATAACTATATTGCAATTCTTACAAAATAAGTATTACTCATAGGTTTGAATTATATTTATAAAGAACGCAATTGAATATACCTAATTCATGTGTAAATAACTAATTATATATATAGAATTTATACAGCTATAAGCTCGTATCCATTACATTATATATATAATCAAGATGATAAAAAAGTCATATAAATTTGGTCCTTTATTAATCTAATAATTTATTAATTATCATAAAACTCATTATCTATCGAAACAATTGAGAGTTTAATATGGTTCTCATACTTGATCATGTTTCATCTCTCTTGTGACTATAAAGTTTTATTTCAAAAATAAGAATTTAATATGTTTGTTATTAAAGTATATGACTCAACTAACTAGTATATTATATTTTATATTAAGTAAATTATTACTTTTAACTTTTAATATAATTTTACTAACTATGTGATCTACTTAATTAGACTTAAGTATTTAATTATTTCACATTTAAACAAATATGTTCTTGTATGTAATTATATTGATAACTAATTATATTCAATATAAATATGCATAAAAGCTATTGATGTTGTAATCCATTAAAATTTTAATGACTTAATATTTATAATAAATCTAATTAATTATTAAAAATTAACAATTTCATACAATTTAAATATGAGCATATGACAAAAATAACAATATCATAATTCAATATAAAAAAAGTATTACTACATGTGAGTTATAGTTATATTTTAAATAACTATGCAATTATAGTCATCACTAAACTAGTAGACTTAATCTTTGTTGCTAAATATTTTAAATTCTTTTTGATATTTTATTTTTATATGTTGGACTATATGATACTTGACAATATATTTTGGAATATTATTTTTTCATGGGAATAATTAATTAATTTTATTCTGTTTAATGTTAATTACATATTTATTTTTTGTTGTTTTTCAAATAATGTTTTAAACCATAGTTGTTTACATTTATTAATGGTATTTGTACATAAAAATATTTAAAAGTAAAAGAATATGAAACAATTAGAAACGGAAGCCAATTGGTCAAGTAAAAAGCCCCAAAACCTAGCCCTTCTTTTCTAGCTCCAGCCGCCACACTTCCCTACTCCATCTCCTTTTGTTTTTGTTTTTTTTTTTTTTTTTATAAGCAGGGATCTATTATATTAAAATCATAAAACAGAGTTTACATAGTCAACATTGCCCAAAGGGACATCACCTACTTGGCTATTACATAACATAGTAATGTCACGTAGGACATCTTTGTTTCCAAGAGATGCAAGCTTAGATTTGAATTTCTTGTCTCCTTTTGTCTTGAATTTCCAAGACATTACCATCTCCTTTTGTCTTTTCTTTATCAATCTTATTCAGGTAATTTCTTGCTTCCCAGGATCCTTTTCTATTCTTTTATTTGTCTTTTTTCCCTTCTATTTCGATTTGAATTGTCTTAATTTGTGTGAAACAATAATACTAGTTAATTATAATAAATCAGTATTTGACTATGTTGGAATCTAATTAAGCAATTAATTGTAATATATGTTGGTTCTCTCTTTGAATGAGATTTTATTTTTATATTTTGGGGTTTTTTATTTGTTGAGTTCAATCGAAAATACACGTGTGATTTATGCCTTTTCTCGTTCATGGTTGTAAAAAATTGGTGAAGCTAATAAATGTATTTTTGCTAGTTGTGGTTGATTTACAAGCTATTGTGCTTATGTAGCCTATTTCAAAGAACGCATACTAAATATTCGATTGACTTGAATGAACGCTCTGACTATTGCTTAGGTATATTGTTGTTCATGTTAATATTTGTTACTTAGGTATGTTATTGTTCATGTTAATGTGTGTAGGTTTTTTTGGTGTGGATCTATAATTCTTCCATGAAATAATAGTGTAGGTTTACATATTTGTTTCTTCATTGTGATTCTGTCGAAAGAAAATTTTAGGGCAAAAGATTAAATTGTCTTTTGATATATTTGGAATTTTTCTATTCCTTTTAAGCTAATTGAGAGTTTTATTATCTCATAAAATTGGTCATATTTAGCATGTTAAGGAGATATTCATAAAGATAATACTAATTAAACTATTAGAGAAATATATAAAAAAAATTCATGAGAAGTTAATCTGTAATACTTTTCTATAAAATATATGATTATTTGTACATGTTAAAAATATATGTTTGATCAGTTTGTATCCAGCTGGTGTTGATTTTCTTTATCAAAATTGACAGGCAAATATGTGAAATTAGTAGAGCTCAATTGAAAAGCTAATAGATGTTTGGTCAAACTAAGGTGCAGATGAAGACAATGGCAGGAAAGAAGGGAGAAGATTGTGCAACAATGGGTCTCAAGCAAGATATTAATTAGTACTATAGTTGGCGTCATAGATCAATTATGTACTCTAAATGTTTTGAAATTTAAAAATACAATTATGTATCAGTTGTAACTTACTTTGGAATCTAAAAAATGTATATTCTTAGCTACATTACAAAAATTCTTGTTAACAATTCATGTGACAAAACTTTCAATTTATAGCAATAAAATTATTGAATTGGCAGCTAAATGTATTTATAATTGCCACGGAAATATGATTATATATTTTTACTTTCGTAGCAAACGAATATATTTAGCTATAATTCTATATATTTCATGGCAAAAAAGAATAGACTTTTAGCTTCATACGAAAATGTTTGTGGCAAATACTTTAATTCGTAGCTATGAACTGTGGAACTCATCGCTAAATATAAGTACTATTACCACGAGACAAAGCTATAAAAATAGCTACAAAATTTGAATTTTCATGACAAACAAATCAAATCTTTGCTACAAAGATAGCTACAAATTTTATCGTCGTAGCAAAAAAATAAAATCACTTGCTATAAGTATATTTTCCGTGGCAAGATATTTTATCATTACGGCTACAACATAAAAAAATTTCGTAGCAATAAGTATTAGTCCTTAGCCACGAACCAGGTAAAGTTTGTAGCTAACTTTTAGTTACGCTACTACTTGCTACGAATGCTACGGAAAGTTTTTTGTGGCTAGAGTGTTTTGCAACGAAAATTTATATATTTAGCTACAATATATTTTATAACTATAAATGTATAATGTTGTAGTGTAAATATTTGAGATCACTATGTGATGAGAATCTAAAAGAAAAATGCGATAAAAGTCACTATGATATTAAAGGTTTAGACTTATTTTTTAAATAAAAATTGTTAAGAGAAAATGCACAAGTAGAAGTTAATATTCTAATCAATATACTCAATCAAATTAAAATACTTGATTCTTTTCCAAATGCCAATATCACTTATAAAATAGTATTAGAAATGTAAATTGTTGCATCTGCAGAACGAAATATTTCAAAATTAAAGTTTAAAAATATTACCTAATACCAACAAAGTGTTTTAGAAGTTTTTTTTGGACTCGCCTCTTGGCTCACTCCTGGACATAGCGCTATTAAAATGCCTTGAGGCTCATGTGTGAGGCTTAGTTCTGTGAGGTTTATGCCCCCAAGCACCGGACTATGCACCCTAAACATGTCCAACGCTCAACGCTCGTGGTTAGCCCAAGAGTTCCGATGCAAATCATGTGTCGAATTCACTAATTAGCAATGTTGACTCTCAAAATTCTTTAACAAATAAATAATTAAAATTTTTTTTTTTCATCTATAGGAGTATGAAAATTGTGAATAACTCAAATAACGAACCTTAGTATTGCATATAAGAATATCATGAGGTGAATATCACTTGAATTTTCTTCTGGAAATAGATAATCAAAAATTATATTTTTACTTGTCGATTGTCTTAGTTCTATGTCTCTCAAAATTATACATTTATTACTTTTGCTATTTAAAAATAATTTTGCATTTACTCATGAAGGATCAATATTTTAAATTACAGTATTAATAAAATTTATTGAGTATTTACTTTTATGGAGGTAAGATATGCAGTTTGATAAAAAATATTAAAAGAAATTATATATGATATTTGATTATTTGAAAGTTAAGACATTATAGTTGATTTATATTTCATAGTAACTTAACAGCATTGCATTGTTTATACTTATAAAACAAGCTAAATATTTTATTTTCTATGAATTTCTTTAAGCTTTTTAGTTTTCTTGAATTTTTAATGTATTTTATATTTGTGTTATAATGATATATTTTATACATTAAAAAAGTTAAAGATCGTGAAGCTTACACCCCATGTCTTGAGGCTTACATCTCGCCCCATATAAAGTAAAACGCCTCGCTTCACCTCTCCACCTTTTAAAATACAACAATATGGCTTATAGAATTATGATAACATTTGACTTTAAGCTATCAATTTTGTTGAGCCACGCTTGTGCTTGTGAAAAATTATCATACGCAACTGTTCAAAATTGCTTACAAAAAATTATCGTACACAACTGTGCCTACGAAACTGTTTTCTTCTTTTTCTTTAATTTTTAGCTTTTTCGTAGATAGCATGAGAGTTTCAATATTTCATCGAACCTGTATTAGGAAAAGGCATAAGACTTCCGAACTTTTGTCGGATTTTCAATCACGCATTCAACCATTGCGGGGTTTCTATTTTCCCTCTCGATCTTTTTGAAGTGAAAAAAACAAACGATAGAGTGATGATGTGGCTCAAAAAGTGTGTTAATATTGAATATTGGGTTCAGATTGCCCATGTGGACTAACCCGACATGGGCAAAGAAAGTGGGAGTGTGGGATCAATTTATCTTATCGGAAGTTTTCTCTGACAACTTCCCTTCATCTATAAAAAAAGGCTCCCCTATAACAGAGAATTAACTTTGTGCAATTCTCCGTAAAAAAAAAGAAACATACCAGAAAAACAAAGAAGACATCTTGTTTGTGAAATAGTATTTTGTTTCCAAGAGAGACGAGGTCGGCTTGGAGCAATTCTTCGATAACAGAACTTCTGTTGTTGTTAACAAGTACACAATCGATGTCCCTGTTACTAAGATTCTACATTGGTATCAGAGCAAGATTAATTTGATGCCACTCTACGTCTTGTTTCTGGATAAATATATGTTTTAAAACACTATGAAGGATGAATTCCTTTTGTTGGAATTTATTTTACTTCTACAAACGTATTGTATATTGCTTTCTGCAAATTACTCGTCAAAAATTTCAGCACAAAATTTATTTTTCCCTAATCTCCTTATTTAGAGCTTTCCGTTGATCTATTACTCATCAAAAACGGATTAATAACGAGTGAGATATGATTTTTTTAAGTTGCACAAAAACGGTTATTGTTTTTCTGAAATTCTGAGAACTGTTTTTGATTTCAGGACATTACACAATTAGAATTAAAATGTATGATATATATTTTTAGAATCTACTCGTTATAGGCTTTTCCTTGATATATTACCCATAAAAACGGATTTAAAATGAGTGAGATATGAATTTTTTAAGTTGTGCAGAAGTTGCTATAGTTTTTCCAAATACTGTAGACTGTAATTTGATTTCTGTATGATGTGTGTTAAGAATTACATTGTATGGTATATATTAGTTTTTCTATATTTTTTGAAATACTACGGAACTGTAATTTATTTTCTGTATGATGTGTGTTAAGAATTACATTGTATGGTATATATTTTCAAAATCTACTCGTTATAGGCTTTCCGTTGATATATTACCCGTAAAAACGGATTTAAAACGAGTGAGATATGAATTTTTGAAATTGTGCAGAATTTGCTATAGTTTTTTGAAATACTGCGGACTGTAATTTAATTTCTGTATGTTGTGTGTTAAGAATTACATTGTATGGTGTATATTTTCAGCATTTACTCGTTATAGACTTTCCGTTGATATATTACCCATAAAAAATAGATTTAAAACGAGATATGAATTTTTTAAGCTTTGCAGAATTTGCTATAATTTTTTGAAATACTGCAGACTGTAATTTAATTTCTGTATGCTGTTTGTTAAGAATTACAGTACATAGTATATATTTTCAGAATCTACTCGTTAAAAGCTTTATTGATATATTTACCCATAAAAATTGGACTTAAAACGAGTAGGATATGAATTTTTGAAATTCAATGAATAATAAAAGTGAAAGGATTTATGCCAAGTCTTGGTCGTCCCGTTACTGATTAAATTAATTTAGTCCTAATCCCCTTATTGATATCATTCAATAGTTAATTATGACATATGTTGTCACATTGAAGGGTTGTATTCGTTCTTATTATTTCTTTGTTCCTATTTCAAACATGGTTGAACAGGGACAAGCTCGAATTACTCCAATTGGGAGTTCTCGAAGTCGAGCAAGGGGACAACGTAGAAGGATGCGTCGTCGCAAGATCTTTTAAAAAAAAAAAGATTCAGAGTAGGAGCCTGAAGTCATCAGGATAGTTCCGAGGGCGACGCAAAATTAGTTAAGGGATCGAAAGGGCTGAACAAAGGAAAGGAGAAAAGAAACTCAGGGAGTAAGGAATTTAAAATGGCCCCTGATACTTTCATTCCTGAACATGTTCACCTTTTTCAGTTAAAAAGAGCTGAATTATCTAATTACATAGAAATTACTCATTGGAAAGCGTTAGCTATTTTAGCGTACTCTCTTCGAGAGCCTTGGGGTGAAGTTTTAACTGATATTTATTAGGATATTTGGCCTAGTGCACCTTTTAGCGTATATGTACAAGAGTTAGTATTCGATTGGTATATGTATGTCCTAGCAAACATGTAAATTATTTTGTTTATCTCACCAGTTACATATATTATCAATTATTTTATTTGTACTGAATTGAGATTTGAAATGAATCACACACTAAGAAGCGATTTTAATATTAATTAAAACCTTTAATATAGATGATGAATGGAAACATAGAGACCTTTTGATTCTATACTAAATGTAGAATTAATATTATAACTAATTTGCTTGAGTGTGTAATCACATGCATAAATTGACTGGCATATATATTGATAAGTTAAACTTGTAATATTGTCTCTAATAACAGACGTGTCATCGAAAAGTTTTATCGCTAACTTGAACAAGGGTAATAAACTGAATGGTTAAAATTATGACATCTGGAGTCGTAAGATGTGGTATGTTCTCGAAGAGAAAGATACTCTTGAAAGTATTAACCATGTTATGAGTTACCCAGAGGAGGGTAACACTACCCAATACAGGAGGGATCTCGAAACTTACAATATTTGAAAAGGAAATATTTCACTGCACGTGAAACTATCGTAAGTTTATTTGTTGATGATCTCATCCATGAATGTGAGCAATATCCTACTGTTCAAGACATGTGGACACATTTAAGAGAGGCATATAGCGGTACAACTATTACTTGCTTTAGATAGCTGACAATCAAGTTTGATACGTACAAGAAGCACCATGATCACAGTGCACACAACACTTAAGGGTGACGTCAAACATGATTGCTCAACTCAAAGGTGTTGGTCATGTTCTCTCTGATGAGCGGTAGGTTCAGGCAGTGATCCAGTCTCTTCCCAATAATTGGAAATATTTGAAGGTTAACTTTGACCCACAATGACATCATCAAAACTTCTGCTGAGGTTTTTCCCATCATGTAGATCTTGAACATGAGCGGCTTGGTGCTGCTAAAGCTGTACCTAGTGCCTTTGTGGCAGAATCAAGTGGTACAAAGAGTTTAAGCTTCAAGGGCAAGAGAAACTGAAAAAATAACGAAAAGGGTAAGGAGACCGGAGATAGATCCTTCAAGAAAAGAAATAGGCCAAATTCCAAGAAAAGAAAATAATTCTACAAGAAGAAAGACAAGAGCAATATGAAGTGCTATAACTGCTAATTTCCTATGAAATTTTGTTCGTGAATGCACTAAGCCGAAAAAGGTAGTATTTTAAAATACATCTCTAAGTATTATATATGTTTCTAGTACTGTTTTACTAAATGAATCTTATCCTTTGTGGATTTTAGATTCAGGGGCCATCGGCCATGTGTGCCGTGATAGAGAAGCGTTTATAGAGTTCCATCGAGTCTCACCTATATCAAGGCATGTATATGTGAAAAATAATGCAAAGCTTGAAGTTAAAGAGATAGGAACTTGCAGAATGGACATGTGTGGTGGCTGATCTTTGATGTTACATGACATCCTGTATATTCCAAAAATTCGACGAAACTTAGTCTCTGTGTTTGTTCTTTTAGATTTAGGTTTCAATTTGAACTTTAGTCGCAATGGTGTTAGAATTACTCTAGACAATATTGTTTATTGTTTTGAACATCCTTATGATAGTTTTATTGTGTTAGTTTATAATCCTTTTACGTATAACTATTATGTTGATCGTTGTGTTATGGCATGTTATTCTAGTAATAATGATGTTGATGTTATTACATGACATACAATATTAGGTCACATAAGCCAAGATCGAATGAATAGATTGGCTAAGGAAGGACATTTAGGGTCTTTCTCTAAAATTAAAATGTCATCGTGTGAAAATTGTCTTACCGGAAATATTACACGTAAACCATTTGAAAAGGCTATAAGATCTGATTTTCTATTGTGATTAATCCATTCTGATATCTATGGTTCAATAAATGTGAGGGTTAGGTCTGGTACTTTATATTTCATTACGTTTATTGACGATTTCACGCGCTTTAGTTATGTCTATTTGATTTCTCATAAATATGAAGCACTTGAATGCTTTAAGAGATATTTGAATAAAGTTTAGAATTAATTAGGCAAAAGGATTAAGACCCTAAAAATCGATAGATGGCATGAATATCTATTAAAATAATTTGAATAATTGTGTAGTGAAAAAGGTATCACCAGACAATTAACTATTTCTTATGTACCTCAACAAAATGGTGTAGCAGAAAGGAGGAATAGAGCTACACTACTGGACATGATAAGGTCCATGATGGCACAGACAAATTTACTTATCTCCTTTTGGGGAGATGCATTATTGACTGCAGCCTACTTATTGAACAAAGTACCTTCTAAATTAGTTTCTTTCACTCCTTATGAGCTTTGGACTGGTCATAAACCAAACTTAAATGCTTTACATTCTTGGGTTGTGCTGCATATGTAAAAGATTCTTTTAGCCAGTTTGATAAATTAGGTCCAAGAGGCAAGAAATGTATCTTTATAAGATATCCAGAATACTTCAAAGGGTATGTGTTCATTGGTGAATTCGAGGATGGAAGTGTCACTGAGATTGAATCACGAGATATCACAATTTTGTAAAATAATTTTTCCAAGAAGGGCGATGTAAAGAATGGAGAGCCTCTTTATAAGATGTTGAACTCAAATAATCAACAACTATCTTCTGACACGGTTGATAATTATAACGACCTGACTAGCCGTTTTGAGTATTATAGCTCTGTTCCCTTATTTATTGCTTATTCCATTGTTATGTGACTTGTAAAGGTAGTCGGTTTAGTTCCGAGGATGTTTCGAAATGAGTTGGAACACTTAGTCCCAAGGTTGGAAGCCTAAGTTGAAAGAGTTGATTTGATATTGACTTATGTGTAAATGACTCCAGAATGGAATTTTGATGATTCTGATAGTTCCATATAGTAATTTTAGACTTAGGAGTATGTTCGGATATCAAATTGGAGGTCCATAGATGATTTTGGCTTGAATTGGAAAAAGTTGGAAAAGTTGAAGTTTGGAGAGTTGAAAGGTTTGACAGAGAGTTGACTTTGTAGTTACTAGGCTCGAATTTTGGTTTTAGAAGTTGGAATAGGTCCATTGTGTCATTTATGAATTGTGTACAAAATTTGGGGTTAATCGGAGTTGGTTTGGTATGTTTCGGCATTAGTTTTGGAAGTTAGAAGTTTATAAGTTTATTAGGCTTGAATTGATGTGCGATTCGTAGTTTATTGTTGTTTGATGTGATTTGAGGCTTTGAACGACTTCGTATGAAATTTTAGGACTTGTTGGTATGTTTGGTTGAGGTCCTCGGGGACTCGGGTGTGATTCGGATCATGTTCGGCGCATTTTGGAATTTGAGGAACTTCTGATTTTCTGTAGCTGGTTTCCTCTTTTGTGATCGCGGAGAGGGAGACGTAATTACGAAGAGTGTTGTTAGCAGATGGGGGAGTTTGTGCTACGTATTTGTGAGAAGGTTTATGCGATCGCGAAGCTTGGGGAGGCAGTGCTACGCGAATGCGTGTGTTAGGTCGCGTCCGCGAAGAAGAAAGGAGGGGGCTGGGAGTCCACACGATTTGTTCTTCGCGTAGTTTGAGGAGCCTGTGAATTGCTTTCACAATTGTTTGTTCGCGTTCGCGAAGTATACTTTGAGGGCAACTTGATTCTTTTTCTTCGCGATCGCGAGGGACTTTCCGCGATCGCGAAGTGGATCATCTGGGCAGAATATAGTATTTCAAAAATGAGAGTTAGAGTATTATTTCATATTTGGACTTTGGGAGATCGGATTGAGGCGATTCTTGGAGGAATTTTTAAGGAATTGATTGGGGTACGTGATTCTAACTCAGATTTGATTAATATACATGAATCTATCATTGTTTTTATTATTTAATTAGTGTTTTGGGTTGGAAAAATTGGAAAAAATATTAGAAACTTCATAGGCTTTAATTTGAGGATTTGAAGGTGGAGTGCTGATCAGAATTGAGTAATTTTAGTATGGTAGGACTCGTGGTTAAATAAATATTCAGATTTTTTTAATTTTGTTGGATTCCGAGATGTGGGCCCGGGGTTGACTTTTTAACATTTATTAAAGAACTTAGCTTTATCATATGGAATTGATTCCTATAGCTTGTGTTGATTGTATTGAGTTATTTGTGGCTAGATTCGAGTCGTTTGGAGGCCGATGCATGAGGCAAGGGCTTGTTGGAGTAGATATTTGCATGGTTTGAGGTAAGTAACACTTCCAAACTTGGTTCTGAGGATATGAATCCATGAATTACATGTTATGTGGTGGTGTTGAGGTGACACACATGCTAGGTGACGGGCGTGTGGGCGTGAACCGTAGGAATTGTGACTCGGTCGATTCCGTGGAACTGTGTAGTCATCTAATCTTGTTATTATCCACATATTCTCCATGTGTTAGAGAAATTGAGTTGTGATTCATGTTAAAAATTATGCTTAAGCTATATGTTAGTACTGTTGGGACCCACATAGGTCGTTTTGCTATTGAATTACTTGCTTAATTTGCATTTATGTACTCAATCACATCTATCATTTGCATATTATATCTCAGTTTCTGTTACCATCTATTGATACATTATATTATTATTGTTTGGGCTGATTGTCATGAGATTTGTGAGCCCGAGAGACTGGAGAGATTGATGACTAAATGAAGCCGAGGTCCTGATTGTGAGTGATATTTATGAGATCAGGCTGCATGCCGCAACACAATTTATTGATTCATGCCATGATTGGCTTATATTAGCGCTTGGGCAGGATCCGCCCCTCCGAAGTCTAACTTACCAGCAGTGAGCGCAAGTACCTACTGAGTGCGAGTGCGAGTCGAGTGCCGAGTGATTGGTAGGATTGAGTGACTGGGAGGACTGAGCGACTGAGAGGACTGAGTGAATTAATACTCCGAGAGTATGCATATGACTTTATCACCGTGTTGCATTACAATTGGAATGCATAATTGACATGTAGATATAGTGATGTATCATTCCTCATATCAGTCGCACTTGGCATATTTTATCCGTGTTGATCTTAAACAGTTAAACTTGAAAGCATGTCTACATTTCTGTACTGTTAAAAATATGTATTGGGACTGTATATGTTGAACTCGTCACTCCTTTCAATCCAAGGTTAGTCTTGTTACCTATTAAGTATATTGGGTTGGTTGTACCCATACTACACTCTACACTTCTCATGCAGATCCAGGTACTTCTGGGTACGGCGGCTACTAGCTTTGGAGCCTTATCTATTGGAGACTATCGAGGTAGCTACCTTGGTGTCTGCAAACCTTGACTCTCCTTCTTTTTCAGTTATTGTGTTGTTCTATACTTCTAGACAGTGTTTTAGTAGTAAAACTATGTTGTTATTGAGATGCTCATGTACTCAGTGACACCCGAATTTTGGGGGACCTTGTATTGAGTCACAGTATTTTCTTATCAATTATTTATGAGATTTTACTCTTAAGCTTATTTTATTATGTTTTCAAATTTAAAGATGCGTGATTATTTGTGATTGTCGGCTTGCCTAATATTGCGATATGCACCATCACGACGTGTGGAATTTTGGGTCATGAAAGTTGGTTTCAGAACCTAGGTTACATAGGTCTCACGAGTCATGAGCAGATTTAGTAGAGTCTTGTTGATCGGTATGGAGACGTCTGTATTTATCTTTGAGAGCCTGCCGAAACCTTAGAAAACTTCACTTTCTTATATTCTTGTCATGCGAATTTGTTGATTCCGAAAATTAAGCTTCTGTTATTCTATTCTCTCACAGATGGTGAGGACACGTGCTACCGGATCGGGTGGACATCCACCAGTACCACCAGCTAGGGCCATGAGAGTTCGGGTTCGCGGTAGGGTCCGAGGTTTAGCTCGTACAGCAGCTAGAGCAGCACCTGTAGACCCACCAGTTGCTCCAGCTCAGGAGCAGATTCTAGATGTGGTTGAGCCGGTGGGACCAGCTCAAGCACCAGCTGTGCACATTATGATTCCAGGCCTTCAGGAGCCTCTGGCCCAAATATTAACTGTTTTGCACTAGCCTTGCTTAGGCGGTTTCAGTTCCAGCTACGCTAGCCACTTCTCAGGCCGGTTGCAGTTGCTCAGGCCAGGTGGGTCTCATTATGAGTGACGAGGAGAAAAGGAGACTAGAGAGGTTTGGGAGGCTTAAGCCTCCATCATTCAATGCGGCTGAGTCAGAGGATGCTCAAAACTTCTTGGATAAGTACTAGTGTATTCTTCGCACGTTGGGTATTCTGGAGACTAGTGGGGTCTCATTCACTACTTTTCAACTGTCGGGGGCAGCCTTCAGATGGTGGGAGGCCTATGAGTGGAGCAGGCCAGCCAGTGCTGCACCACTTGCATGTCACAAGTTCTCCGTTTTCTTCTTGGAGAAGTTTGTGCCACCGACCCGCAGTGAGGAGTTGGGTAGGCAGTTTGAGCAGCTACGCTAGGAGGGTATGTCCGTGACCAAGTATGAGATGAGAGTTTTAGAGTTAGCTCATCACACAATATGGTTGGTTCCCAAAGAGAGGGAGAAGATTAGGAGGTTCATTGATGGCCTCATCTATGGACTGCGCTTTGTTATGAATTGAGAGAATGCATCAGGTGCTAGGTTCGACGAGGTGGTTGATATTGTTCGGCGGCTAGAGCTGGTCCGTAGTCAGGAGCGTGAGGAGAGGGAGGCTAAGAGGCCTCGTGGTTTGGGTGGTTTCGGCAGTGTTTCTTCTGGAGAGCAGTCTTACCACAATAGGGGTCGACCTTAGAGGCCCGCTCAGATGGCTCGTCTGGTTCATCGTGATGCATCAGCTAGCCATGGTTCTTACAGTGCCCGTCTAGGTCATTTATCTCTTATCTCATAATTCATCTATTCAGGGTTCATCTGTGCCAGGTTCTTCTAGCAGTTATTCTGGTTCTCGGGGTATGATTCAGTCCCCACCACCATCGGGAAGTTGCTTTGAGTTCGCGGAGTTTGACATGTGTGGAGGCAGTGTCCCCGTCGCCTTGGAGGTCCAGTTCAGTAGAGGGGTCAGGCTATGACTTTTAAACTAGTTACCTCACCACCCGCCCAGCCAGCTCGGGGTGGGGCTCAGGAAGCTAGGGGTCTACCTATAGAGGGAGGCCGATCAGGTGGTAGTCAGGCTCGATTCTATGCTATCCCTACCAGGCTAGAGGCCGTTGCTTCAGATGCAGTGATCACATGTATTGTTTCAGTATTCCACAGGGATGCTTCCACCTTATTTGACCATGGTTCCACTTAGTCATATGTATCATCCTATTTTACTCGTTATTTGGATATGCCCCGTGAGTCATTCGTTTCACCTGTTCATGTATCTATTCCAGTGGGCGATACTATTATTGTGGAACGTGTGTATCGGTCATGTGTGGTGACCATTGGAGGGTTGGAGACGCGAGTTGATCTCTTATTGCTTAGTATGGTTGATTTCGACGTGATTCTAGGTATGGATTTGAAAACATGTCTACATTTCTATACTGTTAAAAATATGTATTTGAACTGTATCTGTTGAGCTCGTACTGATTTTAGCCCAAGGTTAGTTTTGTTACTTATTGAGTACATTGGGTCTGTTGTACTTATACTACACTCTGCACTTCGTGTGCAAATCCAGGTTCTTCTGGATACGGCGGCTGCTAGCTTTGGAGCATTATCTGTTAGAGACTATCGAGGTAGTTGCCTTGGCGTCCACGGACCTTGACTCTCCTTCTTTTCATTTATTGTAATGTTCTATACTTCTAGATAATGTTTTAGCAGTCAAACTATGTTGTCATTTAGATTCTCATGTACTTAGTGACACCCGAATTTTGGGGAATTTTGTATTGAGTCGCGGCATTTTCTTATCAGTTATTTATGAGATTTTACTTATAATCTTATTTTATTATATTTTCAAATTAAAAATGCAACTAGGGGTGGACATCGGTTGGTTCGGTTCGATTATGAATATTATCGGTTTAGCATATCGGTTATCGGTTTACAAATATGATAAACCGATAACCAAACCGATAAGATATTAGTTATTGGTTATCGGTTAATCGGTTATCGTTCATTATCGGTTCGGTTATCGGTTTACCCGATAAGATAACTCAATCTAGAGTTAAGCAAAAAAGAGAAGAGTAAAACAGTTTTAAAACTCATTTCTGGCCACAACTAAAATAGTTTTATAAAACAGTTTTATATCAGTTCTGGACAGTGGACACAACTAATTGTGCTAATCTTCCTGCTAGCTTTGACTTAATCTAACCCCTGTAATACAGTGGTTGTATCACATGTCTTGCCAATTTTGCTAAAATATTTTTATATCGACAACTAATATTCAACGTAATCAACATTACATTGAACAAAGAATCTGCAACAAACATAATCAAACACTACATTGAACAAAGAATCTGCAACTAATATTCAACATAATGTTGTTGCTACAACTTTCTAGTTTTCAACACTACAAACATCAACATAATGTTGCTGCTAAGCCATAAAATTTGCAACTAATAGTTCAACACTACAAACAATTGTTCAATTGTTTGAAAGAGTAGGGATGACATCGATAGAATCAAACACAACTAATAGTTCAAACACATTAATAACAATACAAAGTAGTAGCAATTTCACCTTAAGATTAACAAGTCCAAACATAGTACTAATAGTTCAAATTCAGGTTAAAAAGAAAAGAGCAATGTAATGCATGGTTATTCCAATGCAATCTGATGTGTGGCTATAATTCCATAGTTTTGTACATTATGTGCATTGCATTTTATATGATTTAATGATAAATTACACTTTATTTGTGCATAATGGAGTCTATTTTATGTGTAGGTGAATTGGATATGAAAGTAGAGCAAAAGGGATACTTAAACGTTGAAAGTGTGCTCGAGAACAGTGAAAAGGAGAGACCTGGCGAGGCCAGGCTGGACCAGGCTTTAGACTGGAGAGGCCAGCCTAAGGCCAGGCTGGACCAGGCTTTAGCCTGGCGAGGCCAGCCAAATTCCAGGCGTTAGGCTGGCGACGCCAGGCCTAAGGCCAAGCCCAATCCGAGTTTTGAAGACTTAATTCGTTCTGGGTTTGACTAGGACTCGGCCCACATGTTTAGGGTTTCTAATTAAATGTGTTACTACTGACTGCACACTGCAGTACCAGTAATTTCTTTTGATCGGTGAATGCACTACCAGTAAGGTTCTATTTTCATGACAAAATCTTAAAAAATGAATTAAAAAAATCTAGACATAAGGCAACTGAACAAAATACATATTGGTTTTATCCTTCACCTACTTTCTCTGTGATTTTACAATTAATATTCTCAGAAGTTTTTCATTCTTAAAGCTGATTCTACGATTTCCTAGACAATGAAGTTCCATGTAGACAATGAAGATGAAGCAACTAAAAACTTACACGAAGAATGAAGATGAAGCTGAAGAATGCGGCTGAGAAGTGTGAACTGTAAAGCAATTGAAGAGTGAAGAGTCTGAACTCTGAAGAATGCGGCTGAGGCTGAGGCTGAGAAAGAATAGGAAAGAATGATGCCCTAGCATATCTGCATATGTATATACTTAAGGGTAAAGTAATAATTTTGTTAATCCTTATTGGGTTATCGGTTAACCCAATAATAGAATTGCCAAACCGAGGCCCGAACCGATAACCCAATAGTAAAAAAATTCTAAACCGTTACCGAACCTTTAACCCAATAACGCAATACCTATAAACCAATAAATAATTAACGATTTGGGTTATCGGTTTTACCCGATATATGCCCAGCCCTAATGCATGGTTATTTGTGATTATCGGCTTGTCTAATATTGCGATATGCGCCATCACGACGTGTGGGATTTTGGGTCGTGATAATAATCAAATTGATCAAGATCCTATTCTTGATCCGAGTGGGAGTGGGAGTTCTCAATCCCAAAATGCTTCTGACGAACCTGAATTTCAACTACAAAAGAGTACCAAGAAAAATATACCCAAACATATTTATGAGATTGAAGATTACGTTTTCTTGGTATCTCTCACGGAAATGGATGAGACAAAATCCGTGACTGAGACTTTATCGATCCCTAGAATAGATGAGTGGCTAAAAGTAATGAAAGAAGAATTAGAGTCCATGAAAACCAACAATGTTTGGATCTAGTTGACCTTCCACCTATGCGTAGAGCCGGAAGCAAATAAATTCTCAAAATTAAACGCAGAATAGAGGGATTAATAGAAAAATACAAGGCACGATTGGTGGCAAAAGTCTTTACTCAAGAAGCTGGAATAGATTATGAGGAAATATTTTTACCAGTTGTGAAGTTTACCTCAATTCGCTTATAACTTTAGGCTATTATTGCACGTTCGCATTTGGAATTACATAAAATGGACGTGAAGACAGCTTTTCTCAATGGAGAACTAAATGAGAAAATCAATATAGAACAACATGAAGGCTTCATCGTTAAAGGCCAAGAAAAGAAGGTCTGTAAATTAAAAAGATCTATTTACGGCCTAAAGAAATCTTCAAGGCAATGGTATTTAAGATTTCACATGGAGGTGATTTCGTATGATTTTACCATGATCAATGAAGACCATTTCATTTATGTGAATAAGTCCAATAAGATGTTTGTAATTCATTCTCTTTATGTGGTCGATATTTTATTGACCGGAAATAATTTGGAACATTTGAATACAAGAAACTGTTTGGTTGAAGAGATCCTTTGAGCATTTGGATATTACAAAGAACTCTCAGGGTCCCATGATTCTATATTGTGATAGTCAAGCGACTATTGCATGCACAAAGGATCCTAAATATAACAACAAGACCAAACACAATGACAACAAGTATAACTTTATGAGATACATGGTAGCAAGTGGAGAAATAGTTTTACAATATATTCCTATGAAAAGTGTGATAGTTGGTCCTTTTACAAAAGCGGTATCTAGAGACCTGTTTGAGAACATGTTATGGCTCTAGGTTTGCAAAGTATATAACCATATTTATGTATTATAAAATGACTTGATTATTATAATATGCTCACCAATATTTGACTCTTGAATTTATGTTCATATCTAATATACATGTGATGATATTTTGTTGATAAAGTGTGTTGAATAAGTCACGAGATTCTCTCTCTCACACAAGCAATCGCCTCTTACATAGAGAATCATAAAGAGATGAGACCTTATACGATCTTGAATAGTTTGTGATTATATTTTACTTGTAAAGGTCGGTCTTGATAACTAGCCAGACTTATGAATTCCATCATTCAATTATGACTTATTGTGTGAGCCAGATGCGAGCTTCTTTAAGAAGTTGGATTTGAGAATTATTGAAGTGAGAAAATCGGTTTAGATATTTGGAGGTGTCTAGATCAAGATTTGTATGGTGTTGAATGAGTAAAAAATAATGAGACACACGCACCAATATAAGGCAAGAACACTATAGTACGTGTTTTTTACCACGTGTGCTTAGCGACCAATAGGTTAATAAAAGAATGGACCCCTGCTTCTTCATTGTGTGAGACTCATAAAGTCAAAATTGACTTTCCATTAGAATATCCTTTGACCTTTTACTATTTCTTGAGGTACTAATCAACGTTGCTACTTTAGCATGTCACTAATAGCTACGCGTGATTCGGCAATGTAGTGCATGTCTAGGAAATCAGTTGATCTGGAATAGATAGTTACGAGTAGAAAGGGAAGACAACTAAAATAAATAATATAACTTGTATTCACAGGTTGACCATTACACTTATCATAGGAGCAACAAGTGTAATTATGGATAAAGTTATACATGAACTCGAGTTCACCTCTTTAGAGGATGAGGAATCGGATAACTAGTACTGAAGTAGCGAGTGATGTATGGGGTAGTGCGAGTAATAAGATCCTCATGTAGTAGTGAATCCCTTCCGGATGTGATTGAATTTATATATGGAGCTATTAAACTACCTTAAAGGATTAAAAATATTATAGCTCTGGAGCTCGCAGGTCGCACAAACTATTTGCCAGTATGAATTACGTGTGTTATTGTTATGGTACTAGTTTGGGTCTAGTCTACCATGTGCGAAGTGCGAGATATTGGATATTGGGTTCGGGTCGCCCATATAGATTGACCCGACCCGTTTAAAGGAGATGTAATTAAAGGAAATTACCTAAGAAAGGTTTAACTCCTAAAAGAAAACTGACGCACATTGCAAAGAAAGTGGGAGCATGAGATCAATTTGTCTCATCGAGAGTTTTCTCTGACAACTTCCCCTCTCTATAAAAAAGGTTGTCCTTCAACAGAGAATTAACTCTGTGCAATTCTTCCTAAGAAGAAAGAAACACACCAGAAAAACAAAGAAGACATCTAGTTTGTGAAACAGTATTTCGTTTCCAAGAGAAATGAGGTCGACTTGGAGCAATTCTTCGATAGTAGAACTTCCACTGTTGTTAACAGGTACACAATCAATGTCCCCGTTACTAAGATTCTACAATTAACTCTTTAGAAAGCGTGATAGATAAAAGTTAAGTTAAAAATTAAACGGTTCTTTGGGTTGTTAATGTACAAGGTAGGGATCAAGCCTAACCCCCACGAGAAAGTCGCTTCTAAGAAATAAATAAAAATACCTCACAATTCATTTTACTTAATTAATGATCAAAATAACTCACTAACATATTTTTTCTCTTTTAGATTATACTTAAACCCATTAATATTCGCTATATAGGTTCATTTCGGTTCATTTGGCTCCTGTATATTGTTGGAGGATGATAATATATCTAACTGAAAATAAAACCGGAGAAAAAATGGATGTTGTTACAATAAATATTATTTTCCATATTTTTCATAATGATTTGATACTGATGTTGTACAATAAATAGCTTACCCATTTTCATCATTTTGATTTGATATATGTAAATCCTCTTCCAATTGTATATTGGTCAAAATAATGACCTGATCTGAATATCTCTTTCATTCATAAAATCCTAATATAAATTATCTCTATTATTGCAATCTCTTAAATTTTAGTATAAAATATAAGTGAAGAGACTATTTCATTCACTACATTATACAATGGAAAACTTTGGTACATCTTTCCGCTGTTCCATTTTCCTCATTGCTTACATTTGTGGTATGTATGCAGTTACAATTGCCATTTGCTTCAACTTGAACATACAACTTTTTTCTGTGACAATTTTGTTCTCTTTCATTTTTTCCTTCTCGTGATTATTCTAACTAAAAATAGGGGAAGCAAAAAGAGGAGGCATACTCCCTAGATCTGCGCATTCCCAAAATGAACGTCCATTTTGTTTTTAGATTTTTGACCTAAGTGGAAAAAAGAAAAAACGAAGTGTGGCCTAAAGATGGAATCATAGAAGAATGGGGTTCAAAAGTGTGCCTCCACTAAAGTGTGGCCTAAACACGCTAGGTGACTTTTTCACATCTATCTAAACTACTAAACTACTACTGATTGACAGAGTTACTAGTGTACGCGCAAGCTGGCTCTAACACTGCCATTATCACCAAAAAGGAAAAAGTATAAATCCCAATTGTGTTCCATTATTGAAAGATTTATATACAAATCATAATCATGAATTTCTTCGTAAAACTCACTTATGAATATGAATTATTCTACAAAACTTGATGTCACTGAAATGAACTTCTGCCTTTCTCTTTCACATATGAATTACAAGAATATATAACACACTTATACTGCCTCATTTTGCAGCCATGCTCGTAATGACTCAAGTTCTCGCAGCAAATGCTCAAAACGTATGTGAAAAAGAAATTCAAGGTCTTCCTTGTAATTCAGAAAATTTGCCATTCTGCATCTCCCAATGCGAGACAGCTTTTGGACAGTCTTTTATTACTACAGAGTGCGTGGAGATAAATCCTGATGAAACTATTTGTGTCTGCTTCTTCAAGAGTGCTAATCCATGTCCACCACCAAAGATTCACTAGTAATGTCATGCAGAGAAAGAATTTATTTTTTCCTATCAGTTATTATATTGATATTCTGAACTACTTTAAAGAGATGTTCAGAAAAAACTATTTTTCCATTATTTGAAATTGCACTAAAAGCCCTCTCTACTTAATACTACGAGATTTATGTTAAGTAACTGTGCGCCAGTTTTCATCAATCCAAATCTCTTCGTTTGCCAAAAGTCCTATACTTGTATATTTGTGCAAGCAGCATCAGTCAGTCTATTATCATTAATCTACTTTATTACTTATATGTGGGATTGAGAATGGGATTGTAGTGGATTTAGGGTGTGTTTGGTACGAAGAAAACATATTTTTTCATCTTGGTTGGTTTAAATATTTTTTTTATGAACTCATTTTCCTCCAATTGGAGGAAAATAACTTCCTTACGTAAATGAGTGAAAATATTTTTCAAAACTCTTTCTTAACCGTTCTCACCCTATTTCCCACCCCCACCCGCCCCCTTGCGTCCCCACCCCACCCCCACCCTGGTAACATCGCCACCGTCGTCCCGACCCCTAAACCCTGACCTACCATCCTCCCCCGCCTTTATTCATTTCGTCTCATATAATTTTTACTTAAATTATATATTTTCATAAATATTTTCTGCTACCTAACCAACACCATAAAATAAGTAAGAAAATCACTTATTTTCTAAGAAAATATTTTTTGCAGAAAATATTTTCCTTCATACCAAACACACCCTTAGAGTTATCTAGTTGATATTTCTTTGTATTATTTTCAAGTGATATCGTATGTATACATCCTTCTTTTGTATTTTTGGAGATGACAACCAAAAAAGATGAGAGATAAAAATAAAGCATTTGAATATTAAAGGGAGTAAATATAGGATTTTAACCAACCGATATACTAGTAAATAAAATGTTATAGAGTTGTAAAATTTTTGATAATCTAAAGAGATCTCTAGAAAACGTTGTTATCAGCGGGATTGAGAATGGGATTGTGTAGCGGATTTAAAGTGTTAAAGTTGATATTGCTTTGTATAATGTATAAGTGATATCGTATGTATACATCTTCTTTTTGGAGATGACAACCAAAAAAGATGAGAGATAAAAATGAAGCATTTGAAAATTAAGTGGACTAAATTATTAAAAAACAAACGAAAACTAATTTTGAAGTGGGTGATTGATTGTGGCCCATTGTTAGCCTAAACGACTCACCCATCTTGACTTGTTCGTAAGGAGTATGCAACGACACTGATAGAACTACAGTTTTTTTAGGGTGTGGCTTTTAATGCCAAGGTATAGTGACATGTGAGAGCGAGGCATTGTTGGTCTATGGTAGTAGGCCTCATGCAACAATAATGTCGCAATCAGAGGTTTGTTTGGGGTCACGTAGGCCAAGGCCTAGTGACGATGTCGAGCGCAAAGCATATATCAATGACACCATGTCGCACTTATGTAACAAAATATCGCACGATGTCTTATGTGCAATGTCAACCGATATTTGCTGATAACACCGTTTTAATGGCTTACTGGCTTAAGCTCTTTCATTGATTCGACTCGTTTTAACCCCTACCCTATAGAGTCGCTATTACGCACTTACCTTTAAGGGAAGAGTTGCACCGATTGACACTCGTTATTGTCATTCATTGATGACCGGACAAGACGCAATACAGAACAGCTAACAACTAGAGACCCAATCTAGAGTGATATAATAACCGTGATTTCAATTTTGTTCCAACAAAATTGAATCGCATTACGAAGTCAGTTCAGCTGTGAATATATACTAGCCTATAAGGAACAGTGTCTTAAATTACGGACCAAAATAATACTCCCTTTGTTCTCTGAACCTATTTCCTTTTTGGTCTGTTCCAAAAAGAATGATTCCTTTCTAAATTTGGTAGTAATTTAGCTTAAACTTACAATTATACCCTTAATGAGAAGCTTTTATAACCACACAAATACTCTGGGCCCCTTTTTGACTTGTTTAGGACCACAAATTCCAAATAAATTCTTAAACTCCGTGCCCAATCAAACAAGTTCACATAAATTGAAACGGAGCGAGTATTTCATTGGAAGGTAAAAGAACACATTTAAGGCTCATTTTATTTGGTCATCATTTGGCTTCACAATCTTTTTAAGCATCACATTAGTTGGCTGAACATTCTGCGTGGACAGCATATTTGCTGCAATGGCGAGAGAGAGAAAGAGAGCTGCATCATAGGTTAACAACAACAACAACAAACCTAGTAAAATCTCACAAAAGATCTGAAGAGGGTACAGTGTACGCAAACCTTACCCCTACCTTACGAAGGTAGAGAGGTTGTTTCCGATAAACCCCCGGCTCAAGAAGGAAAAACTAAAAAGGAAGCAGAAACAACAAGTAGTAACCATAGCAGGGAAAGGTAATATAATAACTTAAGCGAAATAAACGACATATAGTAAAAGAAATATGCAGATACGAGAAAATAAAAATACGAGACTAACACTAATGATACCGGCATGAAAACAAGACACGCTCGCTTAACCACTACCCTTCTACCCTAATCCTTAACCTCCATACCTTCCTATCAAGCGTCATGTCCTCAGTGAGTTGAAGTAGCGCCATGTCATGCCTAATTGATGGTAGGCTATAATTACGTATTTTAGTCGTTTATTATACTCTAATTTACTACACTTTATTTGAGTTTGAGCTTTAATCGCTAGTGTTTTGCACTAATTGCATGTGTTTATGCCTTGTAGGAGTGATTCTGAGCTATGTAGATGTTATGGAATGAATTCGAGCTATTTGGAGCTTTGAAGTCTGAGTAAAAGCTCAAGGGAGTAAGTTGGGATAGTGTTCGGGGGTCGAGGATCAATTCTGGACGTCCAAATTTAAGGAAGAAGCAACTGCTGAAGAAATGCACTAGTGCGAGGCACTATGCGACGCATTAGTGTAATTTTATGTCAGAAATTTCCAGAGTTTAGAGACTAGGTTTTTTTGGTCTGACAGAAAAAAGCACTAGTGCGACGCACTGGGCGACACATGAAAAGCAATAAGTTTACAAGTTTTCCTATTTCGGTTGCGAAAGGGAGATTTCGTCTAGACCCAACCCTACTTTGTATAAATACATGTAAAAAATATTATTTTCTTACTTTTGACATACCTTAGACCTAAGGAGACTATTTTGGAAGGAGAGAAGACATTGGGAGCATTCTTTGGAGGAGAAAATCATCTTCAGTCTTTCATCTTTTTTTTTTAATTTGTTTATACAAAATACTTGAAAAGTTGTTACTATGAACATGAGTGGCTAAGCACTCTTGTTTCTAGGGTTGTGGTTGACATGATTATTAACGTTTATTAATTAAATCTTCGTTAATTTGGATTATCATCTTGTGGTTGTTTCTTTAATTCTAGTTTCAACTTGTGAAATGTTGTAGCTACCAATTCACTCTACTATCTATGCTATACTTGAAAAAGCCGTGTTTAGATTAGAGTAGAATTAAAGAGAGCTTGTTTCTAAACCCGTGGTTCGGAGAAAGATTTTGCGGTTAGGATAGGAATATACCTAACACTCTTGCTTAGTTGAATACTGTATTATATTCGTTCATGATAGACTCAATACCATAGGAATATAGGATTGATATATTCTGGGCAGACGAGTAGTATTGTGGGAACATGCTATTTATATAAACGATCCGGTTAATTAGCAACCATACATAATTTGGATTAATGAGTATGATTATTGAACTTAATAGGATTGATAAACCAACCACAACCCTGGAATTTTTATCTCCTCTGAATTAAAATCTCATCATACACATTTGCATTCTTGATAAATTAGTTGTTACTTGATTAATTTCAGCAATAGTAGATTAATAGAAAAACATCACTCTTGATTATCTCATACAATTAACTGAGTTTAGTTTGCTTAGTTAACGATTGATATACGTCTTTGTGGGTTCGACATCCGACTTTCGAGTCACTTTATTACTACGGCCATGTATACTTGCATGTACTAGGGGAACCAACAAGTTTTTGGAGCCGTTGATGGTGACTTAGTTATTGACTGTTTATTTAAGTTAAGCTTTTATTCGTTATTTGTTCAAGTTTTAATTTTTAGTTTGCTTTATTTGTGATAACGCGTGCTTTTATCTTGAATGCGAAGGAGTAAAAGCGTAAACAATCTCCTTCCTCTTGATCCTAAAATCGAACGAACACTTCACAGAGTGAAGAGGGAAGTCAAAGCTAGAACTAGAATTGAAAGAGAGTTAGACATCATAGTTGAACCACAACCAATAGAGATGGCAGGTAATGAAGAGCGTCCGGTGATAGAAGCTGGACGGCCCAATATGGCTAATATGACTCAGGCGATTGTGAAGCCTGATATCACGGGTCACTTTGAACTCAAACAGTACATGGTACAGTTAATTTAGTCCACATGGCAATATGTGGGTCTATCTCATGAAAACCTGCAGAGGCACATTCAGAACTTCCCGGAAATTATGGACACTTACAATTATCCGAATGTTTCCAAGGACTATGCCAGGATGACACCTTTTCCCTTTTCACTGCTGGGGGAAGCTAAGGAATGGTTGCAAAAGGAACCCACAAACTCAATCCACAATTAGGATGATCTAGAAAGGAAATTCTTAATCAAGTTTTTTCCCAGAAAGAAGACAAAGTCGCTGAGGAGCCAGATTCTTGGGTTTCAACAACGAGATTGCGAGACTCTTTGACAAGCTTGGGAAAGATACAAGAAGCTACTCAAAGACTACCCACATCATTGTCAGACTGATGAGGTGTTGGGTCACACTTTCTGATAGGTTGGACGAGGCTTCAAAGATGAATCTTGACTCAGCATGTGTGGGTAGTTGCATGGCAAGACTGTATAGTGAGATCCAGATCCTGCTAAACAATGTCACTGATAATGATAATAATTGTCAAGGAGATGGGGAACCACGAAGAGCGCTTAAACAAAAGGCAGCATGTGGGATCGAGCTTGATGATTTCTCAGCCATGAGGGCAGATATAGCGAGATTAGCAAATCAGATGAATAAAATGACAATGCACCAAGTACAACAGATGTAGCATGTGCAACACATGTCTACTTGTTGCGATTTATGTGGTGAAGGTCACACAAGTGACATATGTCCCGTGAATCCTGAATTCCATCTACTATGCGGGGAAACAAGCTAGAGGGCCGATGAATCAAAATGCTCAATATGGTAACACATACAATCTAAACTGGAGGAATCATCCTAACTTATTTTGGGGTGGCAATCAGAATATCAGGCCTCAAGCTAATTATAACCAGCCACCTAAACCCCCACAACAAGGAGAAGAGTGTTTGACTGACATGATGAAAAAGCTCTTGCTAGACAATTGTAAAGTTATGGGTGAGAATCAACAATTGCGCACAGAGTTCAGAAATCTAGACAGGCAGTTTGGGCAAATTGCTAACAATCAGAATATTAGACCTGCTGGAGCTCTCCAAAGTGATATAGAGAAAAATCCTCAAGTCAATGCAGTGACGTTGAGAAATGGGAGAGAGTTGGTAGAAGTGCCTAAGAAGAAAAAGGAGCAGTCTGGGCTCGAAGAAAAAAGAGTGCCCAAACCCATAGAGGTAGATGAGAGAAACAAAACAGAGTCTGAGCAAATATCAGAGAGGGTTCCACCCCCTTTTCCTTAAAGATTAAGAAAGAAGAATGATGACTATATGCTTCACAAATTTCTAGATATGTTGAATCAGATACACTTGAACATTCCTTTAGTGTACATACTCTGTGAGGTCCCAAAATATGCAAAATATATTAAGGATACAATGGCAAATAAAAAGAGTTTAACTAAGTTTGAGGCCGTCGCACTTACTGAGGAGTGCATCTCCAGGATTCAATATAAGCTTCCACAAAAGCATAAGGATCCGGGTAGTTTTATCATCCCTGTGAGGATTGGTAAAATTGATGTGGGTAGAGCCTTATGTGATTTGGGTGCAAGTATCAATCTGATGCCGTTGTCAGTGTTCAAACAATTGGGCATAGAAGCTCCGAGACCCACCACAATGATGCTATAGTTAGTTGATAGATCTTATGTTTATCCTGATGGGGTAATTGAGAACGTCTTGCTGCAAATTGGGAAGTTTATTTTCCCTGTAGATTTTATCATCCTGAACTACGAGGCTGATGATTTAGTTCTTATCATCTTGGGACGACCTCTCTTGACCACTGGAGATACAATTATCAAAGTCCGAGAAGGTAAGATGATCCTGGGGTGGACAATGAAGAAGCAGTCTTAAATGTATATCGAGCCATTCAGTTTCCTCGTCATTAAGATGACCTGGCCATGATTTCTGTGGTGGAGATAAATGAACCAGCCATAGAGCCAAGTGCGTTTAAAGAAGATGCACTATAAAAGACATTGATATTGTTCAATCACTTGGAACTTAAAGAAGAGGTTGAGGAGATATTGCAAATTCTGGATGCATCTTGCGAATATAGAAGAGAAAGATTCCAATTTGAGCCTTTGGATGGGCCAATCGGCCCGCCCCCTAAACCCTTACCATCTCATGTTCATTATGCATATTTAGGAACTTATAACACTTTACCTGTGATTGTTTCTTCTCATTTGTCTAAATTGCAGGAAGAAAAGCTCTTAAGGGTGCTGAGGGAGCAGAAGCATGCCATTGGTTGGACAATGTCACATAAAGGGTATTAGCCCTGCATTCTGCATGCACAAAATACTCATGGATAAGGGACACAAGCCTAGCGTGGAACATCAACGCCGCCTAAATCCAATCATGAAAGATGTGGTAAGAAAAGAAGTAATTAAGTGGCTCGATGCAGGTATAGTATTTCCTATCTCCAATAGTAAGTGGGTAAGCCCTGTTCAATGTGTACCTAAAAAGGGGGTATGACTGTTGTAGTGAATGAACAAAATGAATTAATCCCAACTAGGACTGTGACTGGTTGGCGAATATGCATAGATTATAGAAAGTTGAATAATGCTACATGAAAAGATCACTTCCCTCTCCCCTTCATTGATCAAATGCTTGACAGGTTAACCGGACAGGAATACTATTGTTTCCTTGATGGCTATTCGAGGTATAATCAGATTGCTATTGCCCCGGAAGATCAAGAAAAGGCCACTTTTACATGCACTTATGGCACTTATGCATTTAAGAGAATTCCATTAGGGTTATGTAATGCACATGCGACTTTTCAAAGGTATATGATGGCTATTTTCACCGATATGGTGGAACGGTTTGTGGAGGTCTTTATGGATGATTTTTCTGTGTTTGGTTCTTCTTTTGATGAATGCTTGACCAATCTTGCTAAAGTGCTTGTTAGGTGTGAGGAGACTAATCTGGTACTGAATTGGGAAAAATGTCATTTTATGGTACTTGAAGGTATAGTGCTGGGACAAAAGGTGTCCAAAGAGGGACTGGAAGTTGACAAGGCTAAGGTGGAAGCAATTGAAAAGTTGCCACCACCGATTTCAGCGAACAGAGTTAGGAGTTTTCTGGGACATGTAGGTTTTTATCGCCGATTTATAAAGGATTTCTCAAAAATTTCCTCTCCTTTGTACAGGTTATTATAGAAGGATGTGCTGTTCAAGTTTGACTATGCTTGTCTGAAAGCATTCGAGGAGCTGAAAAAGAAGTTAGTGAGTGAACCAATCATAGTAGCTCCTGACTGGAACGAGCCATTTGAGCTGATGTGTGACGCTAGTGATATTGCAATTGGGGCCGTATTGGGCCAGAGGAGGAGCAAAATATTTCACTCCATTTACTACGCAAGCAAGACTCTCACTCCTGCTCAAATAAATTATACTGTGACAGAAAATGAGTTGCTTGTTGTAGTGTGGGCGTTCAATAAATTTAGGGCCTATTTGGTTGGCACCAAAGTCATCATCTACATAAACCATGCAGCCATCGGGTATTTGTTTGAAAAGAAAGATGCTAAACCAAGGTTAATCCGTTGGGTTTTACTCTTGCAGGAATTTGACTTGGAGATCCGAGACCGTAAAGGAACAGAGAATCAAGTGGCTGATCATTTCTCCAAGTTAGAAACTCGGAATCATGTAACTGAGGGAGATGTCATCAAGGAAACCTTCTCGGATGAGCATTTGTTGACCGTTACTGCTGGGGAGGTGCCATGGTATGCAGATTTTGTAAACTATCTGGCAAGTGGAGAAATGTTCCCTGATCTTGAACCTCATGCTAAAAAGAAGTTCTTGCGATATGTGAGATCATATGTGTGGGATGAGTCGTTTCTGTTTAAATCTTGTATTGATCAGTTAATGAGAAAATGTGTGCCCGAATCTGAAATAAATGCTATCTTACATGATTGTCATGCGTCGCCTTATGGTGGTCATCATGCGGGTGACAAAACGGCAGCTTAGGTGTTGCAATCGGGTTTCTATTGGCCTAGGGTATTTAAAGACGCCCTTGAGTTCGTGAGGAGGTGTGATAGGTGGCAGAGAACATGAACAATTACGAAAAGACATGAGATGCCATTGCACAGTATTATGGAGGTTGAAATTTTTGATGTGTGGGGAATTGATTTTATGGGTCCGTTTCCCTCGTCCAGTGGGTGTAAGTACATTTTGATGGCCGTTGACTATGTGTCGAAGTGGGTGAGGGCCATCGCTCTTCCTACCAATGATGCGAAGGTTGTGGTAAACTTTGTGAAAAAGCATATCTTTACAAGGTTCGGCACTCCGAGAGTGATGATAAGTGATGGGGGCACCCTCAGACTAAGGTTGCAACCGCTTACCATCCTCAGACTAGTGGACAAGTTGAAGTCTCAAATAGAGAGATAAAGCATATTTTGGAGAAGACGGTTAGTGCAGGTAGGAAAGATTGGGTTGCAAAGCTTGATGATGCTCTATGGGCATACCAGACTACCTACAAAACTCTAATCGGAACCTCCCCTTACAAGTTGGTTTATAGGAAAGCATGCCATTTACCGGTGGAACTTGAGCACAAGGACTATTGGGCGATTAAGAAGCTGAACTTTGATGCAGAATTAGCGGGTAGAAAGTGGTTGATGAAATTGAACGAGCTTGATGAGTTTTGCTTGCACGCGTATGAGAATGCTAAGTAATATAAAGAAAAGACCAAATGCTGGCATGATAAGCATATCCACCATTGCGAGTTCGAACCGGGCCAATTGGTTCTTTTGTTCAATTCGAGGTTGAGACTCTTTCCGGGGAAGCTCAAATCGAGATGGTCGAGCCCGTTTGAGGTAGTGAGATTCACTCCACATAGTGCAATTGAGCTGCGTGTCTTAGGTGGCGAGAGAACGTTCTTAGTAAACGGACAAAGAGTAAATCACTATTATGGAGGTGACTTTGATCGTCAGAAGTCGAAGGTGTTACTTGCCAATGATTAAACGAGATTCTGTGCCGTGCCGCGACATTAAATCAGGCGCTTGTTGGGAGGCAACCCAGCTTTACTGCTTTCTTTTATTTTTATTTTCATCTTATTATTGTTGTAGTGTCTGTTTTTGTTTTGTAGGATTATAAGAATAGGAAGCAAAGCCATTGAAAGAGTGCAAAAGCGAGTTAGATGGTGAGAACTAAGTGTGGGGTGCTCACACAAAGGACCATGCATGGGGAAGTCTGAGTACTCCGTGAGCCGCTATTGCTTTGGCCTTTGGCCTTTTAGGGAGTTTTTTATCCACCCTCATTATTGTTTTGCTTTATTTGTGCATTGGGGACACTACACTCCTTTAGTAGTAGTATGTTAGAAAAATGTTAACTTCTTATTTTTGCTTTCGTAGTTGTGCACTATTTTAGTAGCTCCTAAGAAAATAAGAAAAAAAACAAAAAAAGTAGAAAAATTGAACTTTTCCCGGTGATGGATCTCATTCGACAGGTTTCTTGAGGGATTTAAGTCGAAAGGAAAAAGACAAAAATATTTTATTTTGTTAAGTAGTGTAATAATTCCCTCTTGGTTTTTCTTTGTGCCGCGGTTCTTTTCCAAGGGTTTTGTTTGAACCGGGTGTAGTTAGTTTTATTATTTTAGGAGTGGGAGCCATTGTGCTATGAATTGAATTGAAGCAATATCTCTTGACTTTGTTATGCCTTGAGAATAGTGAGTACTTTGGTTGTGACGCTTAGGGTCAGTTTTTGACTCTTGTATAAGTAACTTAAATTGTATAATCTTAACTTTGCTTAACTTCTTTGACTAGAGTTTCTTGACGAGTCCAATCCCGAATGAGTTATGTGACATGTGTGTGTGAGTTGGTGTGTTGTTTTGTGCATTGCATTTGATGTCTAGAACTTGCCCCGTGTGTTTGCAAAGCGAAATAGTAGTTTTATTCAGTCTTGGAAGTGATATAGATGGTTCTTTGTTGAACCAGTTATATATTTTACCCGCCTAATTGTCATGTATTGTAGTTAACCCTTTGAGCCTGTAATCCTATTTCTTTGGCAAACACATTACAAGCCTTACCCATTTGTTTGAATTAACCATCTATTTGAACCTTTTCACCTCTCATGAGCACTTGAATTGTAATGAACTTTGTAAAAGTTAAAGTGTAGGGTAGTTGATTTGGCTTTTGATTGGAACTAATGAAATAAGGAGAAATGTGCACTATTTTGAAAAAGTAGGAGCCACTTGAATTGAAAAAGAAAGAAAAAAAGAATATAGTTGTATTGTTGTAAAAACTATTCCTTGATAGTGGTGACTCTTGATGTAATTATGCTTAAAGAAGTATGGAGTTAATATACATTGATGTGAAGGTGAAGTTATGGTTTGACATAAGTGTAGGATTTTAAATGTTAAAGTGTATGTATTAAAGTGCTTAAGGAGGTGTAGTCACTCTTATATCCAAATGTATCATACTCGACCGGCAACCTACATTACAACCAATTAAAGTCCTACTTGATCCTAGACTGAATGAGCTCGATTAGTAGAGTAGTACACTACAGGCAAGCTTATGGTGCATCTTTTGTGGCATATGAATGTCATTTCTGAGAGTGAGTGAATTCTTTCTATATTGAGTTCCTAATTGTTCTAAAATTTTATTGTGCGTGGAACTACTCTCTTTTGTTGTGTGAGGGCATTTGATTCATGGAAGAAAGGCAATGTCATTGATATGTTAGAGTAAGTGAGTGAGTTGTGAATAATGCATAGTACTTGTGAGTCAAATCTTGAGGTGAAGATGTTACACTCTTGTGCTTAGTCTATTTTAAAGATTCTTGGGGTGATGAGTTAGGAGAATTGTTTAAAAAGGTCGTATCTATATAAAGTATAGTTTGATTGCTCGAGGACGAGCAATGGTTTAAGTGTGGGGTGTTTATTGTAGGCTATAATTATGTATTTTAGTCGTTTATTATACTCTAATTTGCTACAGTTTAATTGAGTTTGAGCTTTAATCGCTAGTGTTTTGTTCTCATTGCGTGGTTTATGCCTTGTAGGAGTGATTCTGAGCTATCTAGATGTTATGGAATGAATTCGAGCTATTTGGAGCTTTGAAGTCTAAGGAAAATCCTAAGGGAGTAAGCCGGGATCGTGTTCGGTAGTCGAGGATCAATTCTGGATGTCAAAATTCAAGGAAGAAGCAACTGCTGAAGAAATGCACTAGTGCGAGGCACAGTGAGACACACAGTGCGATGCATTAGTTTAATTTTATGTTAGAAATTTCCAAAGTTCAGAGACTGAATTTTTTGACAGGAAAAAGCACTAGTGCGACGCACTGGGCGACGCATGAAAAGCAATAAGTTTGCAAGTTTTTCTATTTCTGCTGGGAAAGGGAGATTTCGTCTAGGCCCAACCCTACTTGGTATAAATACATGAAAAAATATTATTTTCTGACTTTTAACATACCTTAGATCTAAGGAGACTATTTTAGAAGGAGAGAAGACGTTGGGAACATTCTTTGGAGGAGAAAATCGTCGAGTTCTTCAGTCCTTCATCTTTTCTTTGTAATTTGCTTATGCAAAATACTTGAAAAGTTGTTATTACGAACATGAGTGGCTAAGCACTCTAGTTTCTAGGGTTGTGGTTGACATGATTATTAACGTTTATTAATTAAATCTTCGTTAATTTGGATTATCATCTTGTGGTTGTTTCTTTAATTATAGTTTGAACTTGTGAATTGTTGTAGCTACCAATTCACTCTACTATCTATGCTATACTTGGAAAAGCCATGTTTAGATTAGAGTAGAATTAAAGAGAGTTTGTTTCTAAACCCGTGGTTCGGGGAAAGATTTTGCCGTTAGGATAGGAATATACCTAACACTCTTGCTTAGTTGAATACCGTATTATATTCGTTCATAATAGACTCAATACCATAGGAATATAGGATTGATATATTGTGGGCAGGCGAGTAGTATTGTGGGAACATGCTATTCATATAAACGATCCGGTTAATTAGCAACCATAGATAATCTGGATTAACGAGTGTGATTATTGAACTTAATAGGATTGATAAACCAACCACAACCCTGGAATTTTCACCTCCTCTGAAATAAAATCTCATCATACACATTTACATTCTTGATAAATTAGTTGTTACTTGTTTAATTTTCGCAATAGTAAATTAATAGAAAAATAACACTCTTGATTATCTTGGACAATCAACTGATTTTAGTTTGCTTAGTTAATGATTGATCTAAGTCTCTGTGGGTTCAACATCCGACTTTCGAGTTACTTTATTACTTGACGGTCACGTATACTTGCATGTACTTGGGGAACCAACACTAATCACCTTTCTCCAATACTTCTTAGGCCCTCTTCTACCTCTCTTCATCCCCTCCTTCCCCCTCTCCATTGCCAACCTCTCACATCTCCTCATTGGGGCATCTATGCACCCTGTTGACTTGAGCAATTTTGGTTTTGATAATTGACAAAGTAACACATGCATGAACCAGGTCGATGGTGTCACAACTCCTTTTTGCGGGGAAAGGAGTTTTTCCATTTTTGTGACATTATTTGAAATGGGATTGATTTATTATTTTAGAGAGTCGCCACTTAAAATAATTATTAAGGTGTCCCAAGTCACCATTTATTTTAAAATCTCAAATCAAGGAAAATTGACTCTGTTTAAAGTTTGCGAAACACAGAAGATCATGTAAGAAATTCTGCTAACCCCGAGAGAAGATACTAGGCATTCCCGGATTCTGCGATTTTAGAGCGGTTGCTTTTACAATCTACATTCGGCTTATTAATTTGATTATTATATATTTTAGAACCTATGTGCATTTTAACCTTTTATCGCATTTTAATTACTTGATTATGGTATTATAAAATTATCTTGAAATGAACCGCATGTGTGTGAATCCCTTTTATTTACGGTGCTAAAATCATATCACATGTATGTGTACACAATTAATAACACTTAATTATTAATTGAGATTGTTTGGCCAAAGTCAGGCGAACGCGTACCTTAATTTATTTTGGGATCATAATTATGCCACGCGAACGCATATATAATCACGTGATAGATTAAAGGCGCGCCTAAAGCATTCTACTAATATTTGAAATTGTTTAATATTTCAAACACTTCTTTGAGGTAGTCTGCAAAAAGCCATGAGTTATGGATAGAGAAGATTATTGTGTAAGAGGTGTGTGGTCTTTAATTTTATTAAAGTAACACTGGAATTAACTATGTGCCATGTAGAAGAAGCATTACGACTTACTCGGTTACAATAGTGCTATATTTGTGTGTGTGTGTGTGTGTGTGGGGGGGGGGGGGGGTTCAATTTATAGTGAAGTGTCTAATAACAGAAGATCGGTTCCGGTGCTTCATTTGAACTAAGATCACTAGAGTAATTGTTTAATTTGTTTAATAACAGGGAAATCGTTTGGGTATTCTATGCTCAACTACAAAGTAACAAAACTGGCTCATCTATGAGCCAATATCAGCCCAAAATGAAGATTACCCCTCTATGTACTGAATGGGCTAACCTGAAACCCAATAACAGCTTCAAACGCAGGGCCTTGGTACGATCAAAATGGATCAGGCCCAAGCAGGTCCCCCATAAAATGAATGTACAATCAACAAACTTTTACATTAATTTACAACACTTTTACGATAGAACCAAATACACTAGAACAAAGAGGGAATAACGAAACTGTTGTACAAATGAATTATTACGACACTGTTCATTTTAATAGAATTAATACTACATTTACACTTTTAAATTACCACATGCTAACATAGCTACCGTAACGACCCGACCGCTCATTTTGAGTATTGTAGCCTCGTTCCTCTATTTATTGCTTCCTCTATGGTATATCATGGTGTAACGATCCGGCCGATCGTTTTGAGAGTATTAACCTCGAACCCCTATTTATTGCTCCCTCTATTTTATTTTGTGGTTTTGTGACTTGCCGGGGTGCTTGGTGTCGGGTTCGGGAGAGTTTCGGAGTGGAATGGGACCCATAGTCCCTAGATTGGAAGTTTAAGTTCGAGGAATTTACCGTAGTTTGAACTGTATGAAGACGACTCCGGAATAGAGTTTCGACGGTTTCAGTAGCTCCGTATGGTGATTTTGGTCTTCGGAGCGTGTCTAGATGTTGATTTGGAGGTCCGTATGTCATTTTGGCGTTAATTGATAAAAGTTGAAAAATTGGAAGATTTTTGGGAAGTTTGACTGGGAGTGGACTTTTTGATATCGGGGTTGGATTCTGATTCCGGAAGTTGGAGTATGTCCGTAATGTCAATTATGACTTGTGTGCAAATTTTGAGGTCAATCGGACGTGTATTGATAGGTTTCGTCATCAAATGTAGAAGTTAAAGGTTCTAAAGTTCATTAGGCTTGAATCGATGCACAATTCGTATTTTTATCGTTATTTGATGTAATTTTTTGCCTCGAGTTTGTTCGTTATGTGTTTTAAGACTTGTTGGTATATTCAAACAGGGTCCCGGGGGGGGGGGGAGAGGGTGATTCGGATTGAATCCAAAATAATATTTGACTTGTGGGAAAGCTGAAGCATTGCTGTGTCTGGTGCAATCGCACCTGTGCACTTTGGGCCGCAGGAGAGGCACCGTAGAAGCGGCCACCGAGCTGCATAAGCGGTTTGTGGCCTGCCCAGTTGGGACCGTAGATGCGGTCAGAGTTCCGCAGAAGCGGACTCGCACATGCGATTGGGGAAGCACAGAAGAGGAAAAGCTATGAAGGCCTGGTGATCGCAGAAGCGGACTTAGTCTGCAGGAGCACGTGCGTAGAAGCACTCCTATATCGCAGGAGCGGAAGCGTAGATGCGCATTTTGGTCGGCAGAAGCGGAAGTTGCTGGGCTAAGTGAGAACCGCACCTGCGATGGGGATTCCGTAGGTGCAGAGCCGCAGAGGTGGATGTGGGTTCGTAGGTGCGACTTCACTGGGTAGAAAAAGCCTAATTTCGAGAGTTTGATCTCACTTTGATTTTTGGACCTAGAGAGCTCCCTTTGTGGCGATATTTTGAGAGATTTGCAAGGAAATCATTGAGGTAAGAAATTCTCACTCGGTTATGGCTATATTACACGAATCTATTGTTGTTTTCATCATTTAATTAGTGTTCTTAGTTGGAAATTCGAGAAAAAATTGGAAAAAACTTCTTAAGCTAAAATTTGGGGATTTAAAAGGTGATTTGAGGTCGGATTTGAGTAATTCTTGTATGGTTGGACTCGACATCGAATGGGTCTTAGGATTTTTATAATTTTGGTCGGGTTCCGAGACGTGGGCACGGGTCGACTCTTTAGGGAGATTTTTTAATTCTTTGCTAAAGTCGTAGTTTCATTATTTAAATTTGCTTCTTATTGTTATATTTATAGTATGTGATTGTTTTGGCTAGATTCGAGTCGATTAGAGTTGAAAAATCAAGGCAGAGGCCTTCTTATCGATTGATTAAGCGAGGTTTGAGGTAAGTGACTTGTCTAACCTTGTATGGGGTAAATTTTCCTTAGGATTTGGTATTGTTATGGTATTTGCAATATGTCAAGGCCGTGTACGCAAGGTGACGAGTGCGTACTCAGGCTAAATATTGAAAATTTGATTTTTGCTAAATAGTTCCTTTTATTCCCTTAATTCAGTTACTCTAGCACGTGTAGTCATCATGCTTAGCCTAATATCACATGTCTACGTGTCTTATCTCTTGCTTGCAATTTTTGCAACATGCTTAGTTGAATTACCTGATTTCTCTGATTTCGTATTCATTCTTTAACTATAAGATTCCTTGCTGTAATTTCATTGTTCCATTGTTATGTGTTATTTTCACGATTTTTGTTGAGAGAACTGATTGGTTGTGGCACGAGGTTTGTTCCGTGCGGAGTGTTATTGTAACACAAGGTTTCTGTCGTGTGAAGTGTTGTTGTGGCACGAGGATTCTGTCGTGCAGAGTGTTATTGTGGCACGAGGTTTCTTCCGTGCGGAGTGTTATTATGGCACGAGGTTTCTTCCGTGCAATTATCATTGTTTGCATGAGATTTTTTTCGTGTCGTTGTGAGATATTTAGTTTTTAGACTATGAGGCGGTACCTCGGGAGAGCCCATGTTGCTTACCTCTATTTTCTATATTGTTGTTGTTGAACTTGTAACATTTTTGTTTTCTTACGTGTTGTAGTTGTCTTCTTGAATTTCGTGTTGTTATCTTCTGTGAATTTCTATTGTTACACTTCTCTGTCATTCAATACATTATTATATCTTCCGTCCTGTTTTTCCTATTATTTCTAGTAGGGCCCTGACCCGACCTGGTCACTACTCTACCGAGGTTAGGCTTGGCACTTACTGGGTACCGTTGTAGTGTACTCATACTACTCTTCTGCACATGTGTTTTGTGCAGATCTAGGTTCTTCCTACCATATCAGGTATAAGTGAGCTTGCCCGCGCGTGGAGACGTCAAGGTATATCTGCCAGCGTCCGCAGACCTCGGAGCCCCCCTCTATCATTATTATATTGTTTTCCTTATTCTCATTAGACTCTGATGTGTAGAGATATTTAGCATTTCCCTTTAGAGCTTGTGACTTATTTCTACCGGGTTTTGGGAGTTGTAACTATTTTGAATCACAATTTTTATTTATTTCAGATAATGAGGTTTGAGTTTCAGCTTTATATTCAGTTATTTTGCAAAATTATTAATCTTACCTAGTCTTAGAGACTAGGTGTTGTCACGACATCCTTCGGATGGAAATTGAGGTCGTGACAAGCTGATATCAGAGCTCTAGGTTCATAGGTGTTATGAGTCACAAGCAAGTTTAGTAGAGTCTCGCAGATCTGTACGGAGACGTATGTACTTATCTTCGGGAGGCTATGGAACTGTTAGGAAAAGCTTCACTTCTTTGATTCCTTATCGTGTGAAAGTTTTGACTTCAGATTCTAAATTTATGTCTTTCTATTCTTTCGCATATGGTGAGGACATGTACAACTGGATCGGATGACCAGACACCCGCACCCCCAGCTATATTTGCGAGAGGCCAGGACCGGGATAGAGGCCGACGACGTCCACGTGGTGCAACCAGAGCACCCGTACGAGGTGCTACAGAGGAGCCACCAGTAGCTCTAGTTTGTAGGTAGGCACATGAGATGCCTATTACTGCACCAACCATCCAGGAGACTCTCGCCCAGTTTCTGAGCATGTTCAGCACTTTGGCTCAGGCAGGGTTGATACCACTTGCTCCTGTCACATCTTAGTCCGGGTGAGGAGCACAGACTCCCACTGCATGAACCCTAGAGAAGTGGGTCCATGTCGACCATATTCTAGAGGTCATACCAATACAACCGGTAGCCCTAGTCCAGCCCGAGGTTATAGTAGCGATTTATGAGGAGGAGCAGCTCGGGCTCGAGATGTACAAGAAGTACCACCCTCCTACTTTCAGTGGCTTGGCCTCAGAGGATTCCCAGGTTTTTCTTGAGGAGTGCCATCGTATCCTCCATACTATGGGTGTTGTGGAGTCTAGTGGGGCTTTCTTGAGGGTTTTCTTTCACTACGTACCAACTTAGAGGAGCGGCCTACCAGTGGTGGCGAGCATACAAGTTGGGTAGTCCGACCGAGGCAGCTTCACTCACTTGGATTCAGTTCTCAGACATGTTCTTGAGGGAGTATGTCCCCCATAGCCTCAGAGATGCATGGTGCGCAGAGTTTGAGTAGTTTCGCCAGGGTTCAATGACCGTGTCAGAGTATGCGGTTCGGTTCAGTGATTTGGCTAGGCATGCACCAGCCTTGGTTTCTACTGTTCGGGAGCGGCTTCATCGATTTATTGAGGGGCTCAACCCCAGTATCATATTTAGCATGGCCCGCGAATTGGAGATGGACATCGCAGACCAGCAGGTAGTGGGGATCGCTAGGAGATTGGAGAGTATGTTGAATCGGGAGAGAGAGGAGAGGAGTCCAAGAGGTCTCAAGAGTCTGGAACATATAGTGTTACTCGTGCCTCAACTACAGCTCGTCGGGGTAGGGGCTATGTCGGTCACCCTATTCATTCAGCACTTCCAGCCGCTAGCGGTACTCCAGCCACTCCTAGGCCCTAGGCTCCCTATTATGCACCGCTATTGTCTAGTGTATCTCCTGCACGGGGTGCTTTTATTGGTCAGTCTAGATGATCAGACCCGAGCCAGTCACAACAGCCACCTCCTCCGAGAGCTTATTTTGAGTGTGGTGACACTCGTCATATGGTGAGGGATTGCCATAGACTCAAGAGGGGTGTACCCCCATAAACCTCTCAGGCACCGCGTGCTCCACCGGGTCCTTATGCTAATGGTTACGGCACCAGCTACCACTCCACCTGTAATGCCAGCTATAAGTGGAGGTTGAGTGGGTAGAGGTCACTCTAGAAGAGGAGGCCAGGCCAGATACTATACCCATCCTGCTAGGACGGAGGCAATTGCATCCGATTCTATCATCAAAGGTATTGTTCCGGTCTATCATAGAGATGCATTAGTCTTATTTGATCCAGGATCCACTTATTCCTATGTGTTATCTTATTTTGCTCCATATTTGGAGGTATCCTGTGATTCTTTGAGTTCTCTTGTCTATGTGTCTGCACCCGCGGGTGATTCTATTGTTGTTGACAGTGTGTATCTGTCGTGTTTGGTTGTTCTTAGTGGTTTTGAGATCAGAGCTGAGTTATTATTTCTCAGTATGGTGGATTTCGATGTTAGTTTGGGCATGGACTGGTTGTCTCCCTATCACGCCATACTTGATTGTCACGCTAAGATGGTAACGTTGGCTATGCCAGGTCTACCGCTGCTAGAGTGGAGAGGTACCTTAAATTATGTTCCTAGTAGGGTTGTCTCATTTCTAAAAGCTCAACGGATGGTTGAGATAGCGTGTGATGCGTATCTGGCATATGTGAGAGATGTTAGTGTTGATACTCCTATCGTCGAGTCAGTTCCGGTAGTTAGGGATTTTGCAGACGTATTTCCGGCAGATCTTCCGGGCATGCCGCCTGACAGAGATATTCACTTTGGCATTGATTTGTTACCGGGCACTCAGCCCATTTCTATTTCACCTTATCGTATGGCCCCAATAAGAGTTGAAATAGTTAAAAGAACAATTACAAGAGTTTCTTGATAAGGGATTCATTCGGCCCATTGTGTCGCCTTGGGGTGCTCCTGTATTGTTTGTAAAGAAGAAGGATGGTTCTATGAGAATGTGTATTGATTATCGCTAGTTGAACAAGGTTACAGTGAAGAATAGGTATCCATTTCCACGTATTGATGATCTATTTGTACAACTTCAGGGTGCCAGAGTGTTCTCTAAGATCAACTTACGTTCAGGCTATCATCAGTTGAAGATTCGGGAGCCAAATATCCAGAAGACTGCTTTCAGGTCACGGTACCGTCATTACGAATTCCTTGTGATGTATTTTGGGATGACCAACGCCCCAGCAATATTCATGCACTTGATGAACAGTGTATTTCATCCCTATCTTGACTCTTTCGTCATTGTGTTTATTGATGACATTTTGGTATATTCTCGGAGTCGGGAGGATCATGAGCAACACCCGAGAACTGTGCTTTAGACCTTGAGAGAAAGGAAGTTATATGCGAAATGTTTGAAGCGTGAATTCTGTCTAGATTCAGTGGCATTCTTAGGTCATGTAGTATCGAGTGAGGGGATCAAGGTAAATCCGAAGAAGATTGAAGCAGTACAGAGTTGGCCCAGACCATCCTCAGCTATTGAGATCCGGAGTTTTCTTCGCTTGGAGGGGTATTACCGCCGATTTGTAGAGGGTTTATCGTCTATTGCTGCACCTATGACCAGATTGACCCAGAAGGGTGCTCCATTTAGGTGAATCGAGGAGTTTGAGGAGATCTTTCAAAAGCTCAAGACTGCTTTAACTACAATCCCAGTGTTAGTATTGCCTACTAGTTCGGGGTCATATACGATGTATTGTGATGCGTCGCGCATTGGTCTCGGCGCGGTGTTGCCTACGCGTCTAGACAACTAAAGGTGCATGAGAAGAACTATCCTGTCCACGACCTCGTGTTAACAGCTATTGTTCATGCCTTGAAGATCTGGCGGCAGTATTTGTATGGTGTCCCTTGTGAGGTCTACACCCATCACCGGAGTCTACAACATCTATTTAAACAGAGGGATCTTAACTTGCGGTAGCGGAGGTGGTTGGAGTTGCTTAAGGACTATGATATCACCATTCTATATTATCCCGGGAAGGCCAATATGGTGGTAGATGCCTTGAGTCACAAGGCGGAGAGTTTGGGCAGCTTGGCATATCTACCAGTAGCAGAGAGGCCTTTAGCCTTGGATGTTCAGGCCTTGTCCAACCAGTTTGTCAAATTGGATGTTTCGAGCCGAGCAGGGTTTTGGCTTGTGTGGTTTCTCATTCTTCTCTTTATGATCGAATCAGAGAGCGTCAGTATGATGACCCCCATATGTTGTCCTTAAGGACACGGTTCAGCACGGTGATGCCAAGGAAGTCACTATTGGAAATGACGGTGTATTACAGATGCAGGGCAGGCTATGTGTACCCAATATAGATGGTTTGCGTGAGTTGATTCTCCAGGAGGCTCACAGTTTGTGGTACACCATTCATTCAGGTGCCGCAAAGATGTATCAGGACTTGAGGTAGCATTATTGGTGGAGGATTATGAAGAAGGACATAGTGGAGTATGTAGCTCGGTGCCTAAATTGTCAGCAGGTGAAGTATGAGCATCAACGGCCAGGTGGATTGCTTTAGAAGCTAGAGATTCCGGAGTGGAAATGGGAGCAGATCACTATGGATTTCGTTGTTAAGCTCCCACAGACTTAGAGGAAGTTTGATGCAGTTTGGGTTATTGTGGATAGATTGACCAAGTCAGCTCATTTCATTCATGTGGTTACTACTTACTCTTTGGAGCAGCTGGCTCAGGTTTACATTCGTGAGATTGTCACGCTTCATGGTGTATCGGTATCTATCATATCTGACTGGGGTACGCAGTTTACATCCCAGTTCTGGAGAGCCGTACAACATGAGTTGGGTACTTGGGTGGAGTTGAGTACAACATTTCACCCTCAGATGGACGGACATTCCGAGCGCACTATTTAGATATTGTAGGATATGCTTCATGCGTGTGTGATAGATTTTAGGGGTTCTTGGGATTATTTCTTGCCACTTGCATAGTTTGTCTACAACAACAGTTATCAGTCGAGCTTTCAGATGGCCCCGTATGAGGCTTTGTATGGTAGGCGGTGCCGGTCTCTAGTGGGTTGGTTTGATCCAGGCGAGGCTAGGCTATTGGGTACCGACCTTGTTCAAGATGCTTTGGAAAAGGTTAAATTGATTCAGGATCGACTTCATACATCCCAATCCAGGAAGAAGAGTTATGCGGATCAGAAGGTTTGCGATGTTGCAGTCATGATTGGGGAGCGAGTTTGCCTCCGGGTTTCACCCATGAAGGGTGTTATGAGGTTCGGGAAGAAGGGCAAGTTGAGCCCTAGGTATATCGGGCCTTTTGAGATCCTCGAGAGGGTTAGAGATGTGGCTTACAGACTTGCACTACCACCTAGTCTAGCTACAGTCCATCCAGTATTCCATTTTTCTATGCTCCGGAAGTATCACGACGATCCGTCTCATGTGTTAGACTTCAGCTCAGTCTAGTTGGACAAGGATCTATCTTATGTTGAGGAGCCGGTGGCCATTTTCGATAGGCGGGTTCGAAAGTTGAGGTCAAAGAATATCGCTTCAGTGAAGGTTCAGTGGAGGGGTCATCTAGTCGAGGAGGCGCCTTGGGAGACCGAGTATGATATGCACAACCATTATCCTCATCTTTTCACCACTTTAGGTATGTCTCTATACTCGTTCGAGGACGAATAATTATTTTAAGAGGGGGAGGATGTAACGATCCGGCCGGTTGGTTTGAGAGTATTAGCCCCGAACCCCTATTTATTGCTCCCTCTATTTCATTTTGTGGTTTTATGACTTGTCGGGGTCCTTGGTGTTGGGTTCGGGAGACTTTCGGAGAGGAATGGGACCCATAGTCCCTAGATTGGAAATTTAAGTTTTAGGAATTTACCGTAGTTTGCATTGTATGAAGACGACTCCGGAATGGAGTTTTGATTGTTCCAGTAGCTCCGTAGGGTAATTTTGGTCTTAGGAGCGTGTACGGATGTTGATTTGGAGGTCCGTGGATCATTTCAACGTTAATTGGCGAAAGTTGGAAAATTGGATGATTTTTGGAAAGTTTGACTGGGAGTGGACATTTTGATATCGGGGACGGATTCCGATTTCGGAAGTTGGAGTAGGTCCGTAATGTCAATTATGACTTGTGTGCAAAATTTGAGGTCAATCGGACGTGAATTGATAGGTTTCGTTATCGAATGTAGAAGTTAAAGGTTCTAAAGTTCATTAGGCTTGAATCGATACGCAATTCATGTTTTTATCATTGTTTGATGTGGTTTTTGGCCTCGAGTAGGTCCGTTATGTGTTTTAAGAATTGTTGATATATTCGGACGGGTTACAGGGGGCCTCGGGTGTGATTCGGATTGAATCCGGAATAATATTGGAATTATGGGAAAGCTGAAGCATTGCTATGTCTGGTGCAATCACACCTGCGCACTTTGGGCCGCAGGTGCGGCACCGTAGAAATGGCCATCGAGCCACATAAGCGGTTTGTGGCTTGCCCAGTTGGGACCGTAGATGCGGTCAGAGTTCTGCAGAAGAGGACTCGCACATGCGATTGGGGAAGCGCAGAAGTGGAAAGGCTAGGAAGGCCTGGTGATCGCAGAAGTGGACTTAGTCCGCAGGAGTGCGTGCGCAGAATGCCCTAATGTCTGGGGAAAAATCTCCTCATATGAAAAAGCTCCCCGTACTCATAGCAACCTCTCAGTGCGAAAGATGACTGACCCTAGGTCTGACCCTGGGGACATGAATACCCATTGAAAAACCCCTGAATAGCCAGTGGACAGTAGGAGCTCTCTCGAATGGTGCTGAAATAGGGCCGCACCGGAGCACCTTGAGAAGGCGATGATACTGAATTCGTGGGCCTGTTAGACTAGCCCCTCACAAAATGGCTCTGCCCCAAGACGGAGCACCACTGAACCCTCCAGAATATCGAGGCCGCTTGTCCCTCAATGCATGCTCTTGGCCCTGCTGACGGATACCCTCGATCCTCCGAGCTATCTCCACAACCTTCTCTTAAGGAGTCCCCATCTCAATCTCTCTAGCCATAATAACCTGGATACCATAGTGAAAGCCCGCAATAAACCTTCGCACTCTCTCTGTATTGGTGGGGAGTATTATAAGTGCATGGCGAGACAACTCAGAATATCTCGCCTCATAATCGGTGAACGACCCCACTCGAACTGACCCCATAGCTCTTCCCTCTAAGAGGGTGGAATATATCTCTCTAGAAAGAGACGTGTAAACTGGTCCCAAGTCAAGGGAGGCGAACCTGCTAGTCTGCTAAGAATATAGGACTGCCACTATCTACGGGCCTCGCCCTCCAACTGAAATGTGGTGAATTCTACCCTGTTGGACTCCAATATTCTCATGTTGTACAGTCTGTATCTGCAACGATCAATAAAGTCCTAGGGGTCCTCATGTTTCTCACCGCCAAAGGCAGAAGGATGTAGCCTGGTCCATCTATCCAACAGCTTCTGCGGCTCGCCAATCGCGGCTGGTCTGGGCTCTGGTATAGCCGCTGCAACTGACTGAGCCCCGCCCATAGTTAGTGCACCTGGGGTCTGATATACGGCAGCAACGTGCCCTGGAGAATAAGTGGTAGGGTTTGTGCTCCCCCGCCCGCCTGAGATATGGCTAGGTTTGTTGGAAATAAATCAGCTAGCATCATAGAGTCCATGAACCGCAGCATACGGTCCATGACCTCCTGAAATTCAGACGCAGACATGAAATCTGTCGAGATCGGCTCAGCTGCAGGTGCCTCATCTTGCTCCTCAATGACAGGATCCTCCACCGGATTCGCTAGTGGTACAACAGGAGCAACTCTAGGATGCCCTCGTCCTCTAGCAGGAGCTGGAGCCCTCCCTCGACCTCTAGCAATAGGGGGAGCCAATCTTCCACCGCCGGGTACATGTGCCGGGCGCGTTCTCACCATCTGTGAGAGAATAAGAGAAATATAGTTAGCACAACATCAACTGCAAGATAGGAGATGAAGAAAGAGAAGTTTTCTAACACCTTATAGCCTCTCAAACATAAGTACGGATGTCTCCGCACCGATCCGCAAGATTCTATTAAGCCTGCTCATGGCTTGTGAGAAGAACCTAGTACTCTGATACCAAGCTGTCGCAACCCAATTCCCATTATAGGCCGTGATGGCGCCCAACATCGCCACTAGGCAAGCCAACAGTGAACTGTCCACTTAATTGTGTATTTTAATATTTTTAAAGTCATTGATTTTATTTAATAAAGAAACTAAGAGTAATGATCGTAGTAACATAAAGCATGAAATAAACATAAGGGTGAAGTACTGAAATTAATAGACAAAAACCTTGAATATCTAGTAGAAATTTTCTAAAATTCGGTGTCACAAGTGCACGAGCAAACTAGTAAAATATACAAAACCTCATATACTACTGTCTAAAGTAATATAGACAGAAAAGTAAATACAACAAGGAGGAGACTCCGGGTGCTGCTGAACGGTGCATAAGAAGTAGCTCACCACTAAGTCTCTGGGTAGCAGGGATACGCGCCTCACTGGCCACCAGATGCACCTGTCTCAGATCCTGTACAGTTAGTGCAGAAGTGTAGCGTGAGTACATAAATAACATATACCGAGAAAGTATCTTGTCTAACCTCGAAGAAGTAGTGATGAGAGTTCGACATCGACACTTACTAGAGGTCAACAAATAAAGTATCGGAATCATAAATAGGCATGAAATAACGCATAGAAGAACCAAGTCTTTTATAATCTAGTGCACGCAAAAATTGGACACCACACAAATCATCCCCTCTTGTGTGGTATTGAAATATAAAATATCACACCTCCTCATCTTGACCTCTACGGGTGTCACTCCCATCTTTTTCCGAATATCAACATTCTTTATCTTATCGAACTTGGTATGCCTATACATCCATCTCAGCAAGATGCACCTTAAGTTACAAACCAGATTTCTTTTTTCATGCTTGGACTACAAGATGCAAGTTTTCTACTGTTAGAACCTGTTGATATACAGAAAATAACTGTTATGTTTTCTGAAACAATCACCAATTGGTACTGTTCCGAAAAATAAAATACAACCAAAATGTGTTGTTTCTTCGAAAACAATCAAAACCTTTTCTTCCAAAACTATATCCAAACATCATTGGTTTCTAGAAAGCAAATTGACACGAAATCTTTGAGACGATCTTGAGACATTTCACGACCTCTAATGTCAACCTGTATACAGCGTCTTCGAATCTTTTCATTACTACTGGAGGAAAGCTTATTATTGTTCAAATGCCATTCTGCCCTTTGTTATTCTTACAAGGCACAAAGGAGCTTCCAATAGAGTAAAGCCCAAGCAACCCCACCATATTTGGTTTCTCCCCATCCAAAATCAACTTTATCAAAGCCTACATAAGCAGTGTTTTAAATTATAAGATCTGCCAACGATCCAAATACTCCTCATTCGCTTGATTTTTGGCTTTCTTGATTAGCTCAAGAGCATACGTCAATGGATATGTACCTAGAATACTGCTTTTGGTAACTGTATTACCATAATATGCAAGTGGTATTTTCAAATTTCCAATTCTCCTGCGAGCTGTAATAAGATTTATCATACGCACAATATCTTCAGGATTTAGATTAAGTGATGAAATTGTTCGATGCTTCTAAAAAAATGAGGATAACAACTCAAACCGTCCACTTGAGTGATGGGTTGATGAAACTTGACTACAAATAACTTCTATCTCCTCTGCACCAAAGAAGAATTAGCATTGAATCAACACATTTTTTCATTCGATTTCCTCCTCAAACTCGTGATGCTTACATGTTAAGTGTGGTGATGGCCTCGCGTTTAGGATATCCCTTTGCCAGAGGGGTATTACGGAAGGAACAGAAACTTTGAATTTCACAAAATCACTTACTGCATTTAGAATAAAAACTAAGCCAAAGGCATCAACCATAGGATGATTAACTCTTACTGCTACTGCAAACCACCACAGGTAAAACGAGTAACCGGTTCAAATAACAGATATTCTAATTAGAGGAGGAGGAAATTGATAAATAAGGAACAAAATAAAGTTTTGCAATGTTACGAAAATTGAGGGGTTTTGTGTGTTTGATTTGTAGAATGTGTTTTTGCTTCTTCCAACTCTGATTAGCTTAGATGAGAAAGAGTTCCAAACAGCGGGCTACTATTTTGAGCTACACTTTGCATACATATTCTTAGTAAACATATTTGGTGTTCTAGACACAATCTTTAGCTTTGGCTTTACATTAGATAGCTTTCATTATTTGGTTATAATCTCCATATTTTTGCACCGCAATAGTTTCTTCTATATTTATATTACTCTCTTTAACCCGCGGAAAATCGTTATTCACAATCTTGTATTTACATCCTCTCTAAATTGGGGTTCATGGACATGATATGTCAAAGAGTAATCTAAGATTATTAGGAGTATAATTTTTACTTATACCTGTGCAGCTTATAATGTGCCACAAAGCACAAATCTACAACAATAACATATTAAGCAGGGCAATCACAAGATGGACATATACGGTATCCTAACAGGAACCACTCAAAGAATGAAAAGAAAAAGGATAAATTTTGTTTCTCCATTATGCTCTAGAGTGTTTTCATTTTTATTCTTACATAATTTCCAAAAATAAAAAATTGACAAGAATGTAAAGAGTTATATGACAAGTGTAATTTTGCCCCATTTGCGTTGGTGGCTGGAGTGGTTGTCAGTGATCAGTGTCAGTGATAAGTGTTTTAACTCTATTTTTTCCTTTTCTCGCTCAACTTTTCCCGTCATCGTCTATGCTAAACAAAAGAGTGAATCTTTTCTTCACCAAAACTAGTTCTAATAGGTACTCGGAGGGTGATATTGTCAAAAGTTTATGTTAAGGGAAGGTTATTGGAGTTGAGTTTTAGAATTATTCCATCCGTATCAATTTATGACTCTTACTTTTACTTTTTAGTATGTTTTGAAAACAATACCACATTTTCATATTTAGTGTTTTTCTTAAAGAATGGTAACAAAGTATGGCAAATTTAGTAAGTTTTTGTTTCAACAATTCATTTTACCCTTAGATATTCCCTTAAAGGAACGAGGCATGTTTAAGATCCCAGACTTAGGATATTTTTGGTATGTTATACACACTTTTAGTTTAAGAATACAAGATTCAAAAGTGATAAGTTACTGTCTTTAATTTTGATGATTTAACAAACTTCATAAGAGAACTAGATGGGGAACCTGATACAATTGGTTCCTCTGTGCAGAGCAACAAGTCAAATATTTGGTACAAGTCTCAATGAAATCAGATAAAGGAACAGCAAAGGGAACATATAGTTATCAGTTCCTCCGGTCACAATACAAGTCAACTCTTGCAGCTGTTAAAGCTGTTGCACTGCAGAAGCAACAGTACAACAACATTGTTGAAGCATGCTGTGTACCGGACACTCCCTTGCATCATCTTTGATGACCTCACTTATACATTACCAATATAAGGCAAGGGATTACACATACTTGCAAAAACTTTAATACTCTCTCCGTTCCAATTTATGTGAACCTGTTTGACTGGGCACGGAGTTAAAAATAAATGAAGACTTTTGAAATTTGTGGTCCTAAACAATTCAAAAAGGGGCCCAGAGTATTTGTGTGGTTATTAAAACTTCTCATTAAGGTAGAATTATAAGTTTAAGCAAAATTATTTCCAAATTTAGAAAGGGATCATTCTTTTTGGAACGGACCAAAAAGGAAATAGGTTCACATAAACTGAAACGGAGATAGTATCATTTACTCTTAAGTGTGCAACCGCCTTCATTCTCCCAAAGGCATTGAAGAACAAAACAGCAACATAACAAAGGACCAGATCCCAGAATTGATTACATCATGTGTCCTTTAGTATTGTTGTGTCTTTGTTCATGTTATTCACTTGTAATTCCTACTCAGCTTTTTAGAAGCATTTCGTAGGACATCTTGTAAACCATAAACTGTGTGGTTGTTTTGACTAGAGTTACTCAAGTGGTTAGCTTTGTAATAGAGTTATTACAAGGAGGCTCTCAATATAGGTATTGTGAGTAGGTGAGTGATTAATAGTTTAATTTCTAGATTACAATAGGTTGTAATCTAAAGTTTGCTCAGTTAGTGAAGTTGAAATCCTTCCAATGTAGTTCGTGGTTTTTAATTCTGTGAGTTGGGAGTTTATTTATGTAAATATCTTGTGTTATTTACTTATTGTTGTGTTCTGTGGGAACTGATAGAGAACCAAGTTCTCTATATATTTTGGTAGACTCTTAGTTTACATTAATCAGTATCAGAGCAGGCTCTTTCTATAAGACTAATACCTAGAAAGGATCTACATAATTGCTCCACCAAAGTTTAAAGAAGGACAATCAACCTACAGACCACCAAGATTCAATGGACAATACTATGGCTGGTGGAAGACAAGAATGCATGATTTTATCATGATAGAAGATTCAGAGTTTTGGAATGTTAGCTGTGATGGACCCTATGTCCCCATTAAGACTATTAGCGAGGCAATGGTCACAGTTCCAAAGACAAGAAAGGAATATAATGATGTTGATCGTAAGTCCATTGAGAAAACTTTCAGCGCAAAGAAGATCCTCGTTTGTGGCATTGGAACAGACGAGTACAACCACATCTCAGCCTGTCAATCTACCAAGAAGATCTGGGAGGCTCTCCCAACAGCACATGATGGAACCACTCAAGTCAAACAGTCAAAAATTGATATGCTTACTACTGAGTATGAACTCTTCAAGATGAAGGAGAATGAGTCATTTCTGGACATATCATTTTACCTCCATCATCAATGAGATTCACTCTCTTGGAGAAATTATCCCAAGGAACAAACTGATCAGAAAAATACTCAGCGTGTTACCTGGTTCATGGGAGAGCAAAGTCAATGCTATCACGGAAGCCAAAGATCTGTAGAAGCTGATGATTGATGAACTCTTTGGAAATATGAAAAGCTATGAAATGAAAAAAATGAAAAATCATGAAAGAAGAGAACACAAAAAGGAGAAGAACCTGGTTCTCAAGGCAGACAACAATGACTCAAGTGGTGATAATGCTGACATGGCCTATCTTACACGGAGATTTTAGAAAATAGTTCGTAGAAATGGAGGAATTCCTAAGAAGAGCAGCTCTAGTAGAAACATAAAAGTTTATGATTGTTGTCATAAGTGCGGAGAGCCAGGACATTTCATCAAAGATTTCCCTCTCCACAAGCAAGACCATTACAAACACAATGCGGACAAGATGGCTAAGAAGAACCCAGTCCCCAACAGGAAGTTTAGGAGAAGAGATGCCGCAAATAATGTTGTCAAGCAAGCTCTGGCTATCTGGGGAGATTTCTCTAGTGAATCTGAGGGTGATGATGAACAATGAGATAACTCCATGATGTCCGTTGAAAGTCAAGATGTAGAATATGATTCCATATTTGCACTGATGGCAAAATCTGATAAGGATGAAGATAATGATGACGATGAGGTAAACTTTCTAGACGTTTAAAGAAATTTGAAGTCTTATTCTCAAAATAAGCTGGTTTATTTAGATAATATCTTAATTGATGCTTACCACAATCTCATTAATGATAAAAATATTTAATTGAGAAAATCGGAGAAATAAAACATGAGAGAGATGATTTACTGGTTGTCGTTGTTGAATTGAAGGAAACAGTAGAGGAGATAAGGAAAGAAAATATTCTCTTAAAACATTCAATGGAAAATGTATGAATTCCTCAAAAGGAAAGGAAGTGGCAAGTGAGGCACACCTTAAGCTTGAAAATGAACTCAAAAAGGTAAAATTGAGTCTTGTGGCTGAACTTGAAAGAAATAGATAACTTCAGAAAGATTTAAGCATTGTTAAAAATGATTTGGATAAATCTCTGAAATGGACCTGGTCCTTTGATACAATCAGTTCCATGATTAAAAGTAATGGGGGGAACAAGCAAGGAATAGGGTTCCACAAAGAAAAGGCCCCTTATAGCCCACATAGAAAGTATGATATTGTGCCTGATAACTGGCTTTACACTCACTCTAGTAAAACTGGTCATTTTAAAGATTCCTATAAAATAAAGTTTCAGTCCTAATAGAAAATTCAAGTTTTTGTTGAAAAAGAATCTAGTGCTAAGGAACCTGATTCTATGGAAAAGATATGTGTGATGCCTGCATGGACAAAAAGAAGTCGCATTCGCCCTTTCCCTCATTACAAGGGACCCAATTTGGGTCTCTAAGGCTAATCTCTAATTCTCTTGTGCACGTAGTAGTGAAGGGAAATAGTCAAAAATGGTACATGGATAGTGGTTGCTCTAAGCACATAACTGGAAGAATGGATGATTTGCTTTCACTCAAGGCCCTGCAAGGTGGGAGTATGTCCTTTGGAAATGGAAAAAAGGGATACATTTTGGGAGTTGGAAAGATTGGGAAAACACTCAGTCACTCAATTCAAAATATGTATTATGTGAAAATCTTGAAATATAGTCTGCTGAGTGTCTCTCAAATCTGCGACAAAGGAAACAAAGTGGAGTTTTTGTCAAGGTCTTGCACAGTCACCAATCTTATAACTGGTAAAGTGGTTCTGATTGCCAAAAGATTTAAAAACATCTATGTTGTAGACTTTAATTCTATGAATGGTGGTGATCTTACATGCCTGAGTGTCATTGATGATGATGCTGAACTATGGCACAGAAGATTGGGACATGCAAGCTTTTCTCTATTGAACAAGCTAATCAAGAAGAACCTAGTTTGTGGGTTGCCAAAGTCAAAGTTCAAAGATTATAAGGTGTGTGATGCATGTGTGAAAGGCAAGCAAGTCAGTACCTCATTCAAGCTAAAGAAATAAGTGAGTACCTCAAGGCCATTAGATCTTCTTCATATGGATCTGTGTGGACCTATGAGGATGCATAGCAGAGGAGGAAAGAAGTACATCTTCATTATTGTTGATGATTACCCTAGATTCATATGGACCTTACTTATTAGAATCAGGGATGAAACATTTCCAGTCTTTGCAGCCTTTGTAAGGCAGATTCAAGTAAATATGGGCTATAATATTGTGAGTATTAGATCTGATCACGATACTGAGTTTGACAATGCAAAATTCGATGAATTTTGTGTTGAAAATGGTATAAGACATAATTTTTCTCCTCCTAGAACACCCCAACAAAATGGTATTGTGGAGAAAAAAAATTTGACTCTTGAAGATATGGCAAGGATGATGCTGATTGACAATGATGTACCAAAGAGTTTCTAGGCTGAAGCAGTGAACACTACTTGTTATTTGATTAACAGGTGCATTATCAGGTCCCTACTTAACAAGACCCCATATGAATTTCTTAATATGAGAAAACAAAAGCTGACTTACCTGGGAGCATTAGGATGCAAATGTTTTCTTCTCAATAATGGTAAGGAAGCATTGAGAAAAGATGATGCTAAAAGTGATGAAGGAATCTTTCTTGGCTACTCTTCACAAAGCAAAGAATACAAGGTCTACAATAAAAAGACTC